>NC_133537.1:7983776-8295618 GCF_048544455.1 Silene latifolia | reverse complement strand
GGATATAGGTCAAGCTTTGCCTAATCAATAGGTAAGTCTTCTTGTCATTGAAGTCATACTTAGTAAAGTAAAGGGAGCTCAAGTGATTACTATCCATGATGGTGACCCCATTTATCGGTTGATGCCGCGATTCTACAAACCCCACGGTCTCTTTAGCAATTTGGGTTATCAAACCCCCTACCACAATTGGTGAATTGGTACGGATGTTGTTGCCAATCTTTTGCAAATGAAGTATCAAGTGATGAGCAATATTAATTTGATACGCCGTTGGGCGTTGCCTAAGGTAGCTCCCGAGTATAAAGAGCTCGTCCGAACGCATATTGTTAGGCTCATGCCTCCCAAATATAGTCCAACCCATGGAACGGTGCCAAGTCCGGATAATAGGGCTATGAATATGGTGTTCCTTCATCTTAGGCTCATCCTTAATATTCTCATCGGAAATCGCTTTCCACAATTCTTGTTGATCATACCTAGACGGGGGAAGGTGGCTCCCCGTACAAGGCAACCCAAAAATTCTTCCAATTCTCTCAAGGGTCACTTGAATGGTTTTGTTCATTAACCGGAAGGAGATATCGGTTATCTTGCTTGTATTCTTATTCTTTTCTACCTCGAGGGAGGATAAAAACTCAAGTGTGATCCTAGCAAAGGTTTGGCGATGGAGGTTGAACATAGCTCCCATCCCGACCCCATTAAACAACTTTTCGCAATCGGTGTCCCAACCTAGCTTTCTCAAGGTATTCCGGCAAATAAATCTAGTAGGGATAATTTCACTAGATTTTAAATGAGAAAATCTCACCTTGTGTTCCTCGGAAATGAATTGGACCTCCGGGAAAGTTGGGTCGCGGGCTATCTCCGCTCCACTAACCGCCGCCCTAGCTCTCTTGCTTGGAGCCATCAATTCCCAAAATGCAATTACCCTTACTAACCCACAACAAAAACTTCTATTTCTCCACCAAAAAGGCTTAAAAGGCTAATTAAACCTTAAATAAATGAAGCTAGAGTGAAGAACTTACCCAAAAAAAATGATGTTGAATTTTCGGATTTTTCAAAACCTAGCCTTGGAAGTGACGATTTTCTGAGTTTTTTGGTGTTTTGAAGGTGAAAAATGGAGTTTGGAGTGATAATATAGGGTTAAAAGGAAGTTTTACCTCATAAAATGGAGGATTGGATGATGATTTTGATGATTTGAGGTTGGGTAGGTGAAGGGGAGATGAAGATGGTGTGTTTTAGGTTGAAGAGAGAGAGAGAGTGATTTTGGTAAAGTGAGGAAGAAATGAGTGGTTGAGAAGGTATAAAGGGACACGGGTGGGTTCTGGGCCGGTCTGTGGACCGGCGGCCGGTGGACCGGCTGGGGTTCCAAAAGCTTCCAGTTGGTTTTGCGCCGGTCAAATGACCGGCGGCCGGTCGACCGGCCAAGAGTCCTTTCCATTTTTTTCGAAAATTTTCTAAGTATATGAGTGACTCTCAGCCGGTGAGCCGGCTGCCGGCCGACCGGCTGGGAGTCCCTTATTCAAATTGCGACCCAAAAGTTACAGTTGGTTCTGCGCCGGTCAGATGACCGGCGGCCGGTCGACCGGCTGGGAACCCTTTTTCTCTCGTTCCTCACTTTCCAAGCTTGAGCCTTTCCCAAAAGTCGGGTAGGCTCTCCCCAAACCTCACCAACTCCATCTTTCCAAGTACGATCCCTTCCAATTTTCTCATAAGCTAACTAAAAATGCATGCTATGTACAAGTGGTGGTTCTTGAGGAACTCCACCAAACCAAATCACTTACAAGAATTTCAACTTTCCCTCTCCTCGGGGAGGGGTTCCCCGAGATAGAGCACTTCAATAGGACCTTTGTTATCACCGTCATAGTATCGCTTGATTCTTTGACCATTGACCCTAAAAGTTCCCCCTTCTTCACTCCAAAGCTCGAAAGCACCATAAGGAAATACTTTCATCACTTTAAAGGGTCCGGACCATCTTGATTTGAGCTTGCCCGGAAACACCTTGATTTTGGAGTTAAAAAGGAGAACAAGGTCTCCAACACTTACCTCTTTCTTCATGATCTTGGCATCATGCCATTTCTTCGTTTGATCCTTGTAGATTTTGGAGCTCTCATAAGCCTCCAATCTCAATTCCTCAAGCTCATTCATTTGGAGAAAGCGCACTTCTCCGGCGGCATCAAAGTCAAAATTCATCTCTTTAAGGGCCCACCAAGCTTTGTGCTCCAACTCCACCGGCAAATGGCAAGCTTTCCCGTACACAAGCTTATACGGGGTGGTGCCAAGGGGTGTCTTGAAGGCGGTTCTCAATGCCCATAAGACATCCGGGAGCTTTTGGGACCAATATTTCCGGCTTTTGTTGGTGACTTTCTCCAAAATGGCTTTAATTTGGCGGTTAGAAACCTCCACTTGCCCACTAGTTTGAGGGTGGTAGGCAAGTGCGGTTTTGTGCCGCACACCATGTGATTCAAGTAGAGCTTTGAAGGTGCTCTTGCGGAAATGAGATCCGCCATCACTTATGACTACTCTTGGTGTTCCGAACCTTGGGAAAATCGTGCCTTTGAAAAGCTTCATCACAACCTTGCTATCATTGGTGGGGGAGGCAACCGCTTCAATCCATTTGGATACATAGTCCACCGCAACCAAGATGTATTCATTTCCACAAGAGTTGGGAAAGGGTCCCATGAAGTCTATGCCCCAACAATCAAAGAGCTCAATCTCCAATATGTTAGTCAAGGGCATCTCACTTCTCTTCCCAATGTTCCCAACCCTTTGGCAAGCATCACAAGATTTAACCAAGTAGTGAATGTCTTTGAACATGGAGGGCCAATAAAACCCACCTTGGAGGATCTTGGCAATTGTTCTAGAGGTGGCCAAGTGTCCCCCATAGGCGGAATTGTGAACCCGGTCAACAATCTCTAAGCCCTCCTCTCTTGAAACACATCTCCGGAACATTCCATCCCCACACTTGCGAAACAAATGTGGGTCATTCCAAAAGTATCTTCTAGCATCATTTCTCAACTTCCGCTTTTCTCTTGGTTCCATTTCATCCGGTAAGAAACCACTCACAATGTAGTTGGCAAGATCCGCAAACCAAGGGGTTTTGACGGTAACTTCCATGAGTCCATCATCCCGCAACCACTCATTGATGGGTCCACTCTTGTCTTGTATCCCATGGTCTGCAACGGCCAATCTAGATAAGTGGTCGGCTACAACATTTTCCGACCCGGCCTTATCTTTAATCTCTAAATCAAATTCTTGAAGGAGAAGGACCCATCTCAAGAGTCGGGGCTTTGCATCTTTCTTCACCATCAATTGTCTCAAGGCGGTGTGATCGGAGTAAACCACCACCTTAGACCCAACAAGGTATTGTCGAAATTTCTCCACGGCATGAACAATTGCCAACATTTCCTTTTCGGTTGTAGCATATCCACATTGTGTTTGATCAAGAGTCTTGCTTGTGTAATATATCACATGATGCTTCTTATCCACAACTTGCCCAAGTACCGCACCAACCGCGAAGTCCGAAGCATCACACATTATCTCAAAGGGAAGATTCCAATCCGGAGACCGGATTATCGGTGCCGTGACCAATGCTCTCTTCAACCTATTAAAAGCTTCAAGACAAGAATCATCAAACACAAAGGGGGAATCCTTAAGGAGTAATGAGGTTAGGGGCTTTGCTATTTTTGAAAAATCCTTGATAAAACGCCGATAAAACCCGGCATGGCCTAGAAAACTTCTCACTCCCTTAACATTAGAAGGGGGTGATAAGTTCTCTATGACCGCAACTTTGGCCCCATCGACCTCAATACCCCTCCTTGAAACGATGTGACCGAGGACAACCCCTTCCTCAACCATGAAATGGCACTTTTCCCAATTAAGGACGAGGTTATGCTCCTCACACCGTTTCAACACACAAGCCAAGTTCTCAAGACCAAGCTCAAACGAGTCTCCATGGACACTAAAGTCGTCCATGAAGACTTCCATGCTTTTTTCAAGGAAATCGGAAAATATTGCCATCACGCACCTTTGAAAGGTGTCGGGCGCATTACAAAGCCCGAATGGCATCCTACGGTAGGCATAGACCCCTATTGGACAAGTGAAGGTCGTCTTCTCTTGGTCATCCGGGTGGATGGGAATTTGGAAAAACCCGGAATAACCGTCTAAGAAGCAATAATATGCATGGCCCGCGAGCCTTTCTAGCATTTGGTCAATGAAGGGAATTGGGAAGTGGTCTTTGAGGGTGGCGGCATTGAGCTTGCGGTAGTCAATACACATTCGCCACCCGGTCACGGGTCTAGTGGGTAGGGTGGTGTCATCCTCTTGTTCAACCATTTGTATCCCCCCCTTTTTGGGTACCACGTGGACCAGACTAACCCATTTGCTATCGGTAATTTGGTATATAATACCGGCCTCTAGGAGTTTCAACACTTCATTTTTCACCACCTCGGCCATCTTTGGGTTAATCCGCCTAAGACCGTCAACCTTGGGTTGACTCCCCTCTTCCAAAACTATTCTATGCATGCACAAACTCGGACTTAAGCCCTTGATGTCATCAATGCTATACCAAGTGCTCCTCTATGAGTTTTCAAGATTTCCAAAAGCTTATTTTCTTGGGACTCACTTAGGTTAGCATTAACGATCACCGGATAGGCCTCTCCCTCATCAAGGAAAGCATATTTGAGTGAGGGAGGCAACGGTTTGAGTTGTACCTTTGGAGGGAGAAAGCCCTCCACTTTCTTCAATAGTTCCTCATCAACTTCGTGATCCTCTTTCATTGCCTCATCATGCAAAGAGATTTGAAAAACCTCTTCCATCTCCGCCTCTTCACGGGCTACTTCGTGCACTACTTCATCAATTACTTCAATTGTGCTCAATCTTTCTACACTTGGACCTTTCATCAAATTTGGCAAGTTAAATTCGATTTTGTTGCCCTCAATTTGGAAGGTTAGCCGCCCATTCTTCACATCAATGAGTACTCCTCCGGTAGCCAAAAATGGCCTACCTAGGATGATGGGAGTATGGCTATCCTCCGGAATATCAAGGACAACAAAATCGGTGGGAATCAAAAACTTTCCAACCTTGACGGGCACGTCCTCAAGCACCCCCATAGGGCGTTTGACGGACCTATCCGCCAATTGGAGAGTCATGGTAGTGGGAGCCAAGTTTTGAATGTCAATCCTTTTTGCAACTTTCAAAGGAATAACGCTAACACTTGCTCCCAAGTCACAAAGAGCTCTTGATATAGGAACACCGCCAACTACACAAGGAATGGAAAAGCTTCCCGGGTCACCAAGTTTAGTGGGCAATTTGTTAAGGATATGAGCACTACATGCTTCTTCCATAGCCACTATTTCTTGGTCACCCAAGACTCTTTTCCTTGTCAAAATATCTTTTAAAAATTTTGAGTAGGTTGGCATGTTCATTATCACCTCCGTAAAGGGTAGGGTAACCTCAAGTTTCTCAAGCATATCACAAAATTTGGCATACTTGAGGTTTTCCCTACTCTTTATGGCTCTTGAAGGGTAAGAAATTTTAGAAACAAGTTGGAAATTGGAAGATACCTTTGGAGGAGCCGAACTTTTTGTTACCTTTTTAGAATGTTGCAAAGGTACTTCTTCAATAGCTTCCTCCTCATAAGGGAGGTCTTCCACATATCCATCAACATCCTTGTCCACTTGAATTCCTCTTCTAGTCAAATCTTCACAAGCTTTCTTTCCTTTCTTGTCTTCATTAGCTTTACCCGAAACCTCAATGGGTGAGCTTTCTTCTTCATCATCCATTTCTAACCCATTCCCCTTGGGATCTTCATCAACTTCCAACTCAAGGTCTTTGTAAGGGTCCTCAAGCTCTAAACCACTCCTTAGCACTACCGCATGAGCATGGTGGCTATTTGAGGCATCTTTGGAGCTTTGTCCTTGAGCCAACAAACCACCGGGCGGCCTTTGAGGGTTAGCCATAGCATGAGAAGCCATCCTAGATTTCATTTCCCTCATGTCCTTAAGAAATGTAGCCCTCAAGTTTGCTTGTTCTTGTTGAGTAGCTTTTGCAAAATTAGCTATCTCTTGGCTATGTTGAAGTTGCATGTTTTTTATCATCTTCAATAGCTCAACTTGAGAGAGCTCACCTTGGGGTTCTTGATGAGGTTGGTTGGCTATGGGTAAAGGGAACCCATAGTCATATCTAGCATTGGGACCTTGGTTGTTGTTTTGCCCCCCTTGGAAGTTAGCTCTAGGACCATAGTTGTTGAAGTTTGATCCTTGACCTTGTTCTTGAGACCCTTGAACATACCCTTGCCCAAATCCTTGATTTGATTGATTTACTTGATTCCCTTGGTAAAACCCTTGGTTGCTTTGATTTCCACCAAACTCTTGGTATCCTTGTTGTTGGTTGCCATAGTTTTGGGGTTGATTGTTGCTTGACCATTGGTTTTGATTTCCGAAATTATTTCTTGGGTTGGGGAGAATTCCCCTTGGTTGAGCAAAACCGGGTGGATTGTTTTGGGTTTGTGATTGGAGATGTTGGGGGTTTTGAACATTGGTGCTTTTGTAACTAAAGTTGGGGTGGTTCTTTAACCCGGGGTGGTAGAAATTGGTATTTGGATTGTAGGTGTTTGGGTTGTTGTAAGGAGGCCTTGGTGGTCTAGGATTGTTGTTGTAGCTTTGAAAAGCGTTCACCTCTTGAGCATTCTCTTCATAGGCACCATTGTAATTGTTGCCACACAAGTCATATGTATGACCACTTCCTCCACAAAGTTCACAACTTGAGGCTTGAGCCACTTCTTCCATGGGCGGCCCATATGAGGTCGCGGCTTGGTTCACTTGATTCTTTGAAAACTTCTCAAATTGTTTTGTGAGCAAGTCGAGCTTGGCATTTGTCTCGGAGTTGGAGGTGTTTTCCTTGGGAAATTTCCCATTCCTTCGTAACATGTTCCCTCTAGAACCATAGTTTGCCTCCGAGTCTACCATTTTCTTGATCAAGGTCGTGCCCTCTTCATCACTCAAGTGGTCAAAACCTCCCCCCGCGGAGGCATTTACCATCTCCTTAGTTCTTGGTAGTAAAGTTTGGAAGAATGTTTGAGTAATGTACCATTCCGGTATTCCATGGTGGGGGCAACTTGCTATCAAATCTTGATAACGGTCCCAAGCCTCACCCAAGGACTCCCCATCCTCTTGTTGAATTGGAACGTATGGATCTCATTGCGGAGCATCGCGGTTTTGGAGGAAGGGTAATACTTGGCCATGAATGCTTTAGCCAAAGCATCCCAAGTAGTGAAAGTATCCGGTGGATGGATGTTCAACCATCGGTCCGCTTTGCCCGTCAATGAAAACGGGAACAACATCATTCTCAAGGTGTCTTCGGACACCCCATTCTTCTTCATCATTGAAACTTTCCTCTTAAATTTCCGGAGATGAGCATGGGCATCCTCTTCAATATGCCCCCCGAACAAGTCCTTCTCGATTAACCCGACTTGGGCGGGATGCATTTCAAAGTTGTTTGGGGCCAAGGTGCCAAAATTGATGGGGTTACATGAATCATTATGGTTAGGCCGGTTATGATCTCTAAGAGCCATTTGTGGTGGTGGGTTTGGTTCTTGATGTGGTGGTGTTTGAGGTGGGCTATTATAATTAGGGAAGTTATGAAAGGGGTTCTCTACTAAAGTCTCAATTGTGATATTTGGTTGAATCGTGGTTGTTGTATCAAAATTTTGTGGGATGTGTGAGTTTGGTTGATCAATGTTTGCTTGTATGGAATTATTCCTTACTCTTTCAAGAGTCCTAGTCCTCAAGGTTCTAAAAAGCCTTTCGGGGTCGGAGTTGAATAGAAGAGCTTGGTGATTCCTTCTAGGCATACACTTGACAAATCGTAAGTCTCCTAGTGTTTTTACACACTAGGGAAAGGCAAAAATCACACACACTCTACAAACAACAATCAACTACTAAAGCAAACTAACAATTGAGACAAGATTAAAGCAAAGACTCTAAATAAAACTAAGCATAACCTAACGCCATCCCCGGCAACGGCGCCATTTGATAGGTAGATAATTGTCGCGGTTTCCCTCTATCAAAACTATTTGTAAAACCCGAAAAAACGTAGTATTAAGTCGGGGTCGAACACAAAGACGGCGGGGGTTGCTACTAGGTTCAACTTAGAGTCAAGTTTAATCGATACTAAAAGTAGGGGTTTTGGTTTTAAACACTAGAGCAATTGAACAAACAAGTTGATGAAAATGAATATGATTAATTAAAAACTAGGGCTTTCGGGGTCATCTAAATGGTTTAAGGGCAAACATGATGAATCAAGGGGTCAATGATAAGAGGGTGTCCTAAGGGTGACATCTAACTCTCATTAAGCATCACACTTCTCTTGAACATACAACAAGACCTCCACAAATTTTCATTCAATGGGGGAATTAAGCAATAATGAAAAAAGGCACAAACTTTCACTCATGCAATTAATCAAACACCTTGTGTGCATGAACAAGAAAGATAAACAATCCACCAAAGACCCAAATAATCATACAATCATGCCACAAAAACCATATAGACTCCCCCTAAACCCTAGAAGGAAGTCTACTCACTCATACCAAAGATAACCATGCTAATAAGGGAAGAAGGACAATTAACATAAAGAGAAGACATGATAATGATTATAACAATTATGAAAGACAAGAGAAAGTGTAAACAAATGATTGATAAGTAAATAAGAGAAGAAGTATACCAACACAAGGAAAAATGATTGCTTGATTGAATAATAAGAAGGAAAACCTTCAAAATCCCCCAATACAATCTTCAAAGAACAAGAGTAATCTATTGATTCTAACTAACAATTACTAGTTTTACTAAATATTAAGGAAAGATTAAGGGAAGATTAGTGCTTGATTAAGAAAGGATTACAATTAATAAGGAAAGTTTTCAGATCTAGGGTTATGTGTCGAAAATGAATTAAGGAGGGGGTATTTATAGCTTACAATTGTTTAGGTCGAAAATTACAAAAGAGTTCAAAATGCGGAGAAGGGAGTCTGAGCCGGTGGACCGGCCGCCGGTTATTTGACCGGCACAAAACCCTCTGGAACTTTTGAGTTCCAATTAAATCATCACGTATGGCAAGCCGGTGGACCGGCCGCCGGCTGTTGACCGGCTCCAGGGGGGTCTTCAGCCGGCTGACCAGCTGCCGCCTAGCCGGCTGGGGCTCCTTCTTCAGGTCTTCAGAAGTCAAGGTAAGCATAGTAGGACTCTCAGCCGGTGGACTCTCAGCCGGTGGACCGGCTGCCGGCCGACCGGCCGGGAGTCCTTCCTCTCTTCGATTCACTCTTCTTCTCTTCACTTCACTCTTCTCTTATAAGCTTCTCTTGAAAGTTCAACACCTAGCTCCCTTAGCCTTCTTCCTTATGCAAAAATCTGCAGTGAGGCATATAAATTTCATAGTACGGGCTAAAGCTACAAAACGGGGCTAAAAAGGGTCAAAACCCGCATGTGATCGGGAAATATGCAAAGAAAAAAAAGGTGAAATAGACACAAAATGGGGACTCATCAACGGCCTCCTCATTCATTTCCTGAACCTTCTCAACAGTCTTGGTCCCTCCTAAACCAACATTGATTACACCTTCATCAAGCTGTGTCAACACATCTGTCTCCTCATTTATTTTTCCACACTGTTTTTCACCGTCTTCTTCATTTAGTGTATCACGATTCAACTCTTCAACGGGACTTCCTACTCCTACACCAATACTGGATATAACATCATTCAATTTTGAATTCATGTCATTATCCAGTCCATCATCTTCGTCTTCATCATCACCACTGTCCAAGTTAGTAACATCATTATTATCATCATCCTGTTGTTTGTCATCACATTCCAAGTCATCATCACTGTTCTGTAGATCTTTATCTGTACATCCACCGTATTTTGTGTTCAATTCCTTGTACTTTGCACTTTCAACATTTCAGTCCAAACATCAAATGTCAAGCATCCCTTCTTTTGCTTTCTTCATTTCATATGACCTCGCTATCAACATGTCCACCAAGTTATGATACCCAACATCTTTCATGAAAGGCAGCGTTTGAGTCTCTATTGTACTCTTTTCAGATTCCCAATTTCTTCTTCAGCAGAAGATGTTCTTTAGGATCAACATCTTCCGCACCATCTACCTTCGCACTTTTGATTGTGTAGATGTAGTTGCTTCACCCATTGAACTCTTTGCTTTCATAGTGATCAGTTTTCTCATGTTACGTACATACCTACCTATGAACAATTCATTGTCCCTCTTCATACGTAGATAAATTTCATGAGCACGCTGCCAAATTACAAAATAAATATATTAAACACTAAAATACACTCTTTGATAATAAGAAGAAATGACACAATAATAAGGTTATTTAATATCAACTTTCATAACAATATCACAGCCTATTACAAATAATATCACACTAGTGCAAAAACAATATCATAACAATTTATAAATCAATATCACAACAATCTATTATTCAATATCATTTGCTTTTCTAAACAATATCACAATTATCAATTAAGAATATCACAATATCATACAATATATCAAACAATATCATATCTAAAATAATTATCAGAGCAAATGCTTTTATTCAATATCAATATCATAATAATATCACAGCAGACTCAAAACAATATCACACTAGTTCAAAAACAATATCACAATAATATTTTAATATCATAGCTAAAATAATTATCAGTCATTAGTGCTTACATCCATTGCCCTTGCTCTGATTTGTTCATCAGTTTCAACACCACTAGGCAACTTCACCATCATATACCCCTCTTTTGTTTCCACTTCAGCTTCATGATCAGACGTCTGAGTCAGTAATATCTCTGGAGCTGCTGAAGAATATGGTGTCTTTTTAGGGACTTCTTGTTGCTGACAGATGGGGTACTGAATCTTTGATATTGGAGCATTCCCCAAAGATCCTGTTTTTTTCTCATCATCCACTCTCTTTGACAATTTTTTATCGTCCCAATGTTGGATGAGTGGTAAAGTGTGTTCCAAAACATCACCCTTGAAATCAAACCTATGCATATATGCTAGCATAATAACTATTATGCATCCACTAACAGTTGACTTTCCCTCTTCTTTGAACACCCTAACACTTCTAACCATTTCCTCAAATACGTATTCACACCAATCAAATTGGCTTATCCTTGTCACATGCTCAACAAATTTTTACCAGTTTCAAATCCAGAGATTTATTTGAAGACGGTGCTAGGAAAATAGACATGTAAATTACAAACATTCTTTTAAATTCATCCCCAAAGATCATTACATTCCATCAGTCTTTCATGCACATCTTTGACCATAATTGAGTCAAGTACTCTCCAATCCAAACTTTACCCTCCATGCATTTTTCACTTTGTGTCTGTCACAAAGGTGGTGTTTCCCATGTGAGCGATCAGAACACCCCCCACACACCGTAACGCCTTACCAAGGACCATTCCGGTGTATGACAGTGTCACCATCTCGGTTTCCCGAGGAAGTTGATCAAATTAGACAATACAAGAACAATGTTATATTATTAGATTATCTATTACAATACCATTCTATTCAAGATCACTAATATAAAGTACAATTACAAAACTTGTGATTCTACATCTCTAGACCAGAAGCGTGGTGACTCGATCCCTCCAAACCTAGCAGCCGTACTCAACAATACCTGCTAAAACAACCGCTCACCATCCCCGAATGGATCACCGCAGATACCACAAAACAACACGGTCGAAGACGACTAATCAATTATAAGATAAGGCAATAAAGTAACCAGCTGATCATCCACTATCCCAAACTCACCACCTCGTACAAACACCGACTACACACGAAGTGTGTAGCCCTGCCAGATTACCCATCGCAACAGGTAATCCTCGCCGCCAGTGGGTGACCGCAGTCCATCCCCACCTAGTCCAGCTCATCAACGAGCGACTAACAGTCCCTGTCCCTTAATGTGCACATCCCCTCCCGTGGCGGGTTCCACGGAGGGCGAACTAGGGTGTGAAGCCACTCCCGCAAGTGACTCCACCACAATCCCAAACACAGCATCGCAGCTGTCACTTGACAACGCCATCACTACCACAACCACTATACTCCGATGATCAGCGGATAACAATGAATCGCAATGCAATCATAAACTCAAATCAATTAACAGTAGGCTGAGTAGGAAAACCCTACTTCATAGCAAAGCATGAAAGAACTCCATTTATAGCCACGCACGACTCCATTAAGCACCCTAACAATAATAACCATGTCCTATTACACGACTATACTCAAAGAATCAATCGAAAGGACACAAGGCAGAAAATTACCTAACCTTACTCATCGATGACCACATAGACAACCACCACCTACGTCATCCTTGCTTCGCGAATCCCGACATTCCCATGGTAGGGGTTTAGGCTAACTTCTTTAAGGTATGAAACTATGGAGTGATAGAGGAGGGAGATGGTTTAGGGTTAGAGAAAGAGAAACTGTCGAGGAAATGAGGAAATAGAAATGAATCTCGCGAACTCACATTTATAATAACGCATCGATAGCAACCATACTCGGTCGAGTATAGTGACACTCGGCCGAGTAGACTCCACTCGGTCGAGTATTGGTAATACTCGGCCGAGTGGTCTCCGCTAGGTCGAGTGACAAACCCATATGTCTCCTATTACAAGTCTGATCCTACACTACTCATCCCTAAGGTCGGTTTGGTCAACAAGATCGGTCGACAACGTTCCTAAAGATCCTGGGTGTTACAATCTTCCCCCCTTAAAAGAACTTCGTCCCCGAAGTTCAGCCCACACGACACTCCCCGCAAGATTACTTACCATGACCCTAACCGCCTTCACACAGGTACACGAATTCACACTATTCATACATTACCATCAACCATCTTACTCAACAACAATCGTTTATCACAGCTACCTTTCCAAACAATCACCCATATACTTACATAGGTATGCAATTGCGACACTTTACACAATGTAAGAAAACCATACACAAATGTAAACTTCCACGTTACGTACGCTTATATTAAGTCTACAAATGCAAAGCGATACACCATTGTAAAGCAACACTCAAATTGTAAACAGTACATAAGTACACAATCACCACATCCCGAACACACATACTAATTATCATCAATTGACTCGAATCTTTATATTACCTGACACCCGTGCACCATATAATTTTCATATTAATTACATACAACATAGATGCGGCTTAAAGAAAACATAATTGTAATTTAGTAACTCCGAATGTGAACACCTAACATACATATAATTCCCAATATTTCATAAAATTTAATACTTACTCATAAATAAAATACATATTTCACAAATAAAATACTTATCATAAAACTTGAGTTGAGACATCCGTGTATAGTATAACCTTTATATTACCCGAATACAACATAGCTATCGCTTCAAGAAAACATGAACATACATACATGAAATTCCAAAATCATAGATATAACTAAACACATGTTTTACATAATTAAATACTTAATTCCGCGACATTACTCTTCCCCTCTTAAAGGAACTTCGTCCCCGAAGTTCACCAGTAATCATTTTCCCAACCCAACGCTAAAACGTACCACATAACGGTGACATTACTTATAAACTCATGTAGCTAAACTTGTTTTACGACATTACACTCTGTGACTTATAAAAACCAAACACTTCAAAGAACCACATTTATACTCTTACAAAGAATTAACATATAGAATAATTGGAAAAAAAAAATGTTTCATACATAACCTTATTGACACAAGTAGCATTGTATCCAAACATATACACACGTATAACACTTCTTACCATAAGCACATGATATGAGTAGAGTATTACCTTCTTATAATTACATGTCTAGGTATTCCCCCCTTAGAATAACTAACCTTTGTTGTATACAAAGAAAACATTCATAAATTTATAGCCGATACCAACAATCACAAATCCATGATACCATAACGATCCATCTGTAGGACGTCATCTAGTATGACATAGTAAAACAAGTATCTAATAAGCTTTGTCACACAATTATCACATAATTAGGAAATTTTCATCACAAAGTTCCAATGTCCCTCTGAAGTCGCAATAATCGGCCGAGTATGAGAGACTACTCGGTCGAGTGCGCTCTACTCGGTCGAGTATACGAATGCTCGGTCGAGTGAGCTCTACTCGGTCGAGTAGTAATCTATACTCGGTCGAGTGATGCCTGACAGAGAGCGTTCTGCCAATATTACTTAGCTATCAATAGCAACCCGCAACAATTCTTCACAATAGCTTAATACATAACAAATTTCTACCTGAAGTGACATGAAACACGTCTCCATACGTTAACCAAGTAACGGCCTTAAGGCCAAATACAATCATCCAACATAAGATACCCAATACCGATGACCATATCCAAAGGAGAAATAATAATCCAACCAACAACGTAAATCCATCACAACTTAAGTAAATCCGACATAAACGAAATCAAAGCAAATAATCTAACAACATAAAATCAATGACGAGGACCCTCCTCCATGCCATCATCTCCGCCCGCGCCAGGTACCGCACCCGAACTCCCCGCTCTCCCGAAAGCTGCTGGCTGCCGAGTAGTCCCCCCCGATCGACGGGAGTTGGCTCCCACGGTCTGCGAGGCGCCCAAACTCGCCTCTCCTCGGAGGTCTCCGAAACCCGGTCCACCCCATAATCGTGGAACACTCCCGTATCCACTCCCGGTCCTCTCCACCATACAGGCCGTGCCAAATCGGGTCCGATGCCCGATTAAGGGTCATCTCGTGTAGGTTGCGAGCACCAAGGTAGAAGAGATCCGCTCGCCAACTCATGAGGCCGCATCCTAGGGTCATGCACCGTAGGGTATGGCGAGTCTTGTAAGGATGGTAAGGGTAGGAGTCGGGGCGAGTAAGAGGGCTCGGGACACAACCGGGTCTACCCTAGACTGCCTGACTCCACGACGCTCCCTAGGTGGGGGAGGTGCCTGCTGCTGTCCCTCGTGTACGGTAGCAGGCTCAGGTAAATCCAGAAGGATCCGTGGGTCAATCAGGTAAGACTGGGGCTCAGGTCTAGGAATGCCACAAGGCTCCCACTCGGCCAAATGATCAACAACAGGGAGACGAGCTGGGTCCGGAAGCACCATCCACATAGTCCCTCTCACTCTCCAAGCAAACGACCCATCGTCCATCTTCCTCAACCATCGGTTTTGACGCCAATACTGGGCGTCCATGGTGGGTACAACCTCAACATACTCGTTCCCCTCAGGAGGTGGAGCCTCAAAGTCGGTCAGTCGCTGAGCTAGGCGGGTCACTATGGCCCCACAAGCAATGAATCGGGTCTCAGACTGTGCCATGCGCTCCAGACTAGAGCACACTATACCAGGAGCACTGTAATAAAACGGTTTACGGCGGTGGAGGTTAAGGTAAGACACAAGGAGCATGACTTCGTGAGAATTGAGCTTACTCACGTCCTCTCTCGAGTACAACAAACAGGTCAACATCCTTAGGAATATACGAAGGGACACGTGTTGAATGTCATTAATCAACATGGCACCGACGGTTTGTAGGGGGTCTGCCACCAAATACGGAAGGTGCGAGGTGCGCCACCGTTTTCTTGGCCACATCACTAAGGTAGTCATCATCCTCAGCCTCTAAACCCAAATGGTCGGCCAACTCATCAAGGGTAAGCTCATGATCCTCATTCATGAGACGAAAAGAGATGGTCTTGCCCTTCCTATCATAAACAAAAGAGCTCAAAAATTCTAAGGTCAAGTGGGGGTATGATTTCTTTCTCAAGTGATACAACCCCTCCATGCCCAAAATCTTGAAAATGTGAACTATGTCCTCCTGAATCCCCAAAGTCTCAAGGATACTAGGGTTGACACAACGGGTGGGGCGAAAAGGACGGCGCATAAGGGCCACGAAAGCCTTACGATGATCAAAGTTAGCAAAAATTACCGATGGATGTGCCCCCACCGGCGGTACAACCGGTCCACTGCTACCTTGTCCAACCTCGAGTTGGACATCAGCGCGAGGTCTCTTGTTGGGTAGACCTCTAGTTTTCACCATACTGCAAGAAAAATATTTTTAACAAAGGATTGACACTTGAAACTCTTAGCACAAGAGACGGACTGTTTCACTTGTATATCAATTTTGGAATAAGCTTTGTAAGATAAACTATCAGAAACCACCATCTATTTTACAATTTATAAAATTCCAAGCTTCCAAATTGCTTCAAAACAGAAAATACTCATCAACAATAAGAAGAATTTCGTTTTTGCTAACCCTAGAATTCAGAAATTGAATTTTAACTCATGAAATTAATCAACCAAATTATGCACAAGTTCTAGGTGTGGCTAAATTCGAAAATCAAGAAGTTTACGACAAAATTTCGATTGTTTTTAACAAGAAACTGAAATATAGCATGCTAATACACTAAATCCTTGAAAACAATTAAGGAATTTGAGTTTAGATCTTACCTTGAATCGATGTAGGGCAATTAAAGACAAGTGTGACACCAAGATTTTACCCAAGAGCTTGAAAAAGAAAGAAAATGGAGTTTTAGAGAGAAGGAAAGATGAAGATGGGAGGCGGAAATAAGAAAGAAAGGCACGAAATTAGGGTTTTTGTATAACCCGCAATTGGCTCACAAAGAACACTCGGTCGAGTGTTGGGAATACTCGGCCGAGTGTTCACTACTCGGTCGAGTATTTAGGATACTCGGCCGAGTGTGCATTACTCGGTCGAGTACCTTTCTTACCCGGTCGAGTTTTAAAGACCAGAATCGATTATTATTCTGACAAAATGGATACTCGGTTATGTAACTTGATAATCGGCCGAGTTTGGTCTACTCGGTCGAGTACTCGCATCTACTCAATCTAATTTTCGAAATAGAGAAGGAGTCGTAACTTTTCACTGTTCCTGCAAAATCAAATAACATCGTTCGGAGTTCCGGGATTCCGGCTCGTCACTATTAACGCTGATTTGTACCACATTAACACACGTCTTAACATCCATCATCGAAACAATCCCTCACTATGCCAAGAACTATTTTACTGTACTCACATAGCATATGTCACAATCTAATTACGGTACCTACCAGGTTTAGCTCTATATCACATCATTTCTACTTCTGCTAATCACCAAACGTACACATTATTCACATTCGTAACACAACAATTTCAACCTAACACATTCATCATGAGACAAATTGATTAATTGGTCACTGATCACACCTTGCAACAATTCCATATTCAATTCCACTTTTCCACACATCTACCTACACATACCACTCTAGTAATAGATACACACGCAATAGATGCACACAACACACCACACTTGGCAATCCACGACTCACACTATCTACCCTTTTCCCGTGTCTGGCTTAAGTCCGATGGGGCCATAATTTTGAAATGAGGGCGCCTACTCACCCAAAATCTAGCATCGGCTGGGGCTCCCAACGTACATACACCAGGTTCATTTTAATTGACACCCTACGTTCATTAATTTCATTAGTTCAGGTTCCAACGTACATACACCAGGTTCATTTTAGTAGACTCCACTCGGTCGAGTATTGGTAATACTCGGCCGAGTGGTCTCCGCTAGGTCGAGTGACAAACCCATATGTCTCCTATTACAAGTCTGATCCTACACCACTCATCCCTAAGGTCGGTTTGGTCAACAAGATCGGTCGACAACGTTCCTAAAGATCCTGGGTGTTACAGCGACGTCCACTTTCCGACCTTGTCGAGGAAGTTGAAATATGTCATGCACATCGTCTTTCGTCATCAGGAAATCAAATTTCTTTGTTTTGAACATGTTGCTTGTGTGATCAAATGCCTTCAAAGAAGATTTTCGTAATTCCATGTGGAATTTTTGTTAGTTTCAACTCTAACAATCCACCAAAGCCAACATCGAAGCTTGACCTTCCTTTGTTCTTCATTTAAGTTGGCAATCAACTCAACCAATTTCAGTGGCCTACATTTAGTTTGAAACGGTTGCACCTTCTTCTTTTGACCTCAGATCGCTTCTACCTCTGCATCCCGTACCACCAATTCGGCATCTTTGTTTCTATCAGTCTTTGATTTCTTTTTTGATGGTTGGCCCTTTTTTTTGTTGACGGCAGGATGCTCTTCAATTTCATCCTGTAACACCATTTCGTCAGCTTTACTTTTATTTTCATTACCATTTTTTGACCTCTTGCTTGGTTGTTCAACCTCATCATTTTTTGATCTCCTCTTTCTCGTGTATGTTTTTTCGTGTTTTTTTGAAGTCATCAAGTCCATTCTATTTAATCAATATCACACTTCATTAGACATAATTTCACACCTTATTCAAAACAACATAACTATTGTATGTCACTGGTAATAAGTATTTTAAAAGGAGTATACAGTTTTGTATTTTTGTAAACACTATCAATAATAGAACTACACAAAATTCATGAAGATTCAGTACCACTAATATTCAGATTCAATATCAGACCATACAAGTAACAGTATTACAAGTTTGTCTTCCTCATTGCCAACACATATATCAACGTTATTCATTGTACTGAACAGAAACTCTCAATTCATGGACCTCATTGTCAAACAAATTCAATTCAGTGTTATGAAATTGTACTCGTTCACATTTAACCAAACGTTTAACCCTAATTTTCGCGATTCAAACAATTTGCAACCGTTTTTTTGACAAATACACAATTTTGAACTTTCAATTTCACAATCGAACAGTGTTCAAACGAATAATTAAACGGTTTATTATGTTAAACAGTTTTTAACCCGTTTTAACCCTAATTTTTCACAATTAAACAATGTCGAACTTTGAATATCACAAATAAACAATGGAACAGTGTTTAAACATAAATTTCTTCATTGAATATGTTAAAACCTATTCTTAATTGATAAAAACAGTACGAAATACTTATTTTGCATTTCGAACAATGTCGAACCCTAATTTTTCGCAGTCGCACAATATTCAACGCTAATTTAGCAGATTTAAAGAGGAAAATATGCAATTTCAACTGTAACAGAAAAACATTCAATTAACAACTACGAAGTTGTACAATTATATGAAAATTATTGGAAATTAACGAAGTTTATCAATAATTTTGATACTTAAACTAACAAATACTCGATTTTAACAATGATTTCACTAAAATTGAAGTCCTCGAGAGAATTAAGACAGAAATTGTACCTGATTTTCAAATGAAATGCAATTGAATTGAACAATGATTAGTATTTTTCCGTAAATTGTTGTTGATTCGCGTTAATAATCGGGAATTTTAGTGGTTTTTTGAGTTTTTAGAGAGAGAAAGTGAGAAGTTGAAAAACTCATTGCGCGTTATGAATTTCAAAAGGCGTGCGTGTCTGTTTTGTTACCTTTTTTTTTACGTGATATTGTTTAGTTTAATGCGCGATATTGTATCCGTTACTCAATCCTCAAATATTTAGGGGTTCTCACCGGATCCTGACTCTATATATATATATATATATATATATATATAAAACTGGGTTGAAGCGTTGTGGATGCGCCACGTGTCAACCCAGTTTTAAATACAAGTATTAATTACACTGAATATTAAATATAAACATAATAAATGCTGTATAAATCTCAGCAAAATATTAATTATAGCTTAATAAATTTTATTATAAAATTACATTAAATAATTACGGTGATTTGATTCTAAATTTATTAAAAAATTATTTTGATAAAAATCCTAAAATGTAAATAATTACGTTTATTGCGAAAAATGCTTCAAATTGAGTATAATTTTCATTATATTTATTGAAATATTTTGATCTGTAAAGATGATTAAAGTGAGTGTCTCATAATATTTTATGTTTACGTAAAAAGACATTTTGATAAAGTTATAAAACTTAGACCATTAAATCCTAAGAAAAATATATTTGGAAGAGTCATTGTATTTCTTAAAAACATAACTTAAAGAAAACTACTAAGGGGCAAGTTTTTATGTGGGAATGAAAAAAATTATACTGCGAGAAATTGAATATATATGAGATTTTGATAGGTTTAAATAGTGCGATAACGAGTATGTGTACGAGTATGTATGTACACAGTGATCACGAATGCATTTAAATAATCAAAACATAAGTAATGATTATTAAATAATATAGTATTATAAAAGATATAAAAAAGTAGAAAAAAAGGTTACATTTTTTTTAATATCTTCAATTAAAATACGTATACGTCAAGTATAAATATTGATTATGACTAGATAAATATTACTTTTAGTTAAATATTTTAAATATTTTGAAGTTAAACCTCAAAAAATATTATTCGAGAAAGTTTAACCTATTTTATTTATAGGTAAACTCTTAAATATCATTTATATATAGTTGTTTAAAAATACAAAATGTGCAATTTTTATAGATATGTTTGACACATACCATGTGCAAAACACAATCAAAACATTTGAATAAGTTGAGTTTGAACTCTATATGTTTGATACATAAATATCACACGCAATACATAAACAATAAAAAATTACATAAAATTTTATTCACATCATTTTGAACAAATATTGATTGATTTGGAACCTAACGTATTATGAAATGATATAATTTGAGAATTTAATGTTGATTGTTGCATTATTCGAATAAATTTTATTTTAATTAATATGATATTTGATTAGTCACAAAATAATTTATAAAACGTTGATCAGCATAATAAATTATCACTTATTAGTTTTAATTAAAATTATATATATTTTATTTTAAAATATTGAAGATAAACCTAAAAAAATTAAATTTGAGATTTATTTTTTATTTATAAGTAGAAATATTAAAGGTCATATATAAACTATGTTATTTTTCTTCAATTATAATAATTAAATTTTAAAACAGGCCGCGCGAAACGCGTGATACTATCTAGTAGATATATAAAATTGGGTTGAAGCGTTGTGGATGCGCCACATGTCAACCCAGCATTAACTACAAGTATTAATTACAGCTCAACATTAAATATAAACATAATAAATGCTATATAAATCTCAGCAAAGTATTAATTAGAGTTTAATAAATGTATTATAAAATTAGATATATCAATTACGGTGATTTGATTTTAAATTTATATAAAAAAAATTTGATAAAAATTCTAAAATGCAAATAAATAAGTTCATTCCGAAAAATGCTTTCATATGAGTATAATTTTCATTACATTTATTGAAATATTTTGATATGTAGAGATGATTAACGTGAGTGTCTCACAATGTTTTACATTTACGTAAAAAAATATTTTGTGAAAGTTATAAAACTTAGACCATTAAATCCATTAAGAAAAATATATTTGTAAGAGTCATTGTATTTATTAAAAACAGAACTTAAAGAAAACTACTAGGAATTATATTGCGAGCAATTGAATACACATGATCGAGATTTTAGTAGGTTTATATAGTGTGATAACGAGTATGTGTACGAGTATGTATGTATGTATGTATACAGTGATCGCGGTTGCATTTGAATAATCAAAACAAAATAATAATTATTAAGTAATATAGTATTATAAACGATATGAAAAAGTAGAAAATACTTTACAATTTTCTTTAATATTTTCAATTAAATATGTAAACGTCAAGTATAAAATATTGATTATGACTAACTAAAATATTACTTTTAGTTAAATATATTATATGTTATCTTTTTAATACTTTGAAGTTAAACCTCAAAAAATAATATTTGAGAAATTTCAACCTATTTTATTTATAGGTAAACTCTTAAACATCATTATATAAGTTGTTTTAAAAAAATAAAAGGTGCAATTTCTTACAGATATGTTTGACACATATCACATGCAAGACACAATCAAAAAATTTGAATAAGTTGAGTTTGGACCCTATATATTTGATACATAAATATCACATACACTTTATACATAAAAATTAAAAATTACATAAAATTCTATTCACATAATTTTGAACAATTTTAATTGATTTTAATCATAATGTATCATGAAATGATATAATTTGAGAACTTAGTGTTGATTGTTGCATTATTCGATTAAATTTTATTTTAATTAATATGATATTTGATCAATCACAAATTTACTTATAAAACGTTGATCATGCATAATTAATTATCACATATTAGTTTTAATTAAAATTGTATGTATTTTATTTTAAAACATTGAAATTAAACCTAAAAGAAATAATTTGAGATTTTTTTTTTAATTTATAAGTAAAAATAATACTCCCTCCAATTTCATTTATTGTTCCTCTTTCCCTTTCTATCCATTTTCCTTATTGTTCCCTCTTTCCTTTTTTGGACAACTTTGTATGGTCCGAAATCAATTTGATGTGGGGTCATGTGTATTGTGTGGTCCAAATTGATTCCCTTATTTCTTATGCAAAAAAGAAAGGGGAACAATAAATGAAATTGGAGGGAGTAAAGCTTATATATAAATGATATTATTTTTCATCAATTATAATAATAAAATTATAAAACAGGCCGCACGAAGCGCGGCATACTCCCTACATATATATATTTTTCAAAACCTCGAGCCAATCTTCAATCTCTCAAACAAAAAACAAACTTCCCTCTCTAATTCTCTCACATACTCCCCCCCTTTTATTTCTCCTCACTCTGCCGCTCTTTCGTTTACCATAAATCATAAACCCTAAAACCCCAATTTTCACCTCTTTTTATCTCCAATCGATTCAATCCATCTCCAACATAATCCCAATCATTACAATAATTAGGGCAAATTAAATAAGTTTCAATATTTTATTCTGGGTAGTTGTTAATTTCTCTTATTGTTTCCGGTAAAATTAGGGTAAAGAAATAATAATGGTGACAGTTTCAGCAAGTTTGAGAAAAACAATTGGATCAATTAAAGAAATTGTTGGTAATCATTCTGATACTGATATTTACAATGCTCTTAAAGAATGTAATATGAACCTTGATGATGCTGTTCAGAAACTTTTACACCAAGGTATTAGTTTCTTTGATTTTTGTAATTCTTTTGATTCGGTTTTGTTTTGTTTTGTTTTTGTAAATTTGGTGGGTTTCTGAAGTGTAATCTTGGTACCCTTTTTAGGGTTTTGTTGGTTTTGTGGATTTTGTTGTTGATTTGTGTAGAATTGAATGTGGAAGAATGCTAATGTTTGATTTTGTAGTTTGAAATTTTGCGATTGTGAGAGGTATTTTAATTAAAAGTACACAAATGATTGGGACCGAGTGAGTAATTGATAAGGGATGTTAGAATGTGTGTTAATAATACGGGAACCATGAACTTGTTCTCGTGTGATTATATGGGGTATGACCGTATGATGTGTAGTAATGCTGGTTTTCATTGGGTTTCTTTGTACATTATCTTGACATCGTGCAGTGACGGAACTACGGGGCTAGCAGGGGCGGCGGACAATGAAAATTTCCGAACATTTTTTTGTGTTTACCTTATTTTATTACTAGACTCCCCTTCCCCCTCCCCCTAATTTTTGTTGCCACCCCTAACTGAAGATCTTGGTTCAGCCACTGACATCTTGGAACACGAAATAAAGGCGAAGAGTTTAGGAAGTGGGACTTTGTATGAAACAGGAGAAAACTGTTTCATAGAAATAAATTAGTGTTTAGCTACATTTTGCCTTCCCCCTTACCCTCTGATTTGCGGGAGCTATTGAGGCACCAGGGTAATGTTGTTATTGATGTGGAATGTGAGGATGCTGAAGCCTTTTTTTGCGCGGTCATCCCCTGGTTGTTCTTTTCTAATTTCGGACATTTTTTTGTTTACCTTATTGCATTACTGTCTTAACTTCATGGTGCTTAATTGTATTCCTTAGTGTATTGGGTTTTCTCAATATACATGCATTTCTTGGTCTGTTGAAAATACTGATCTTGATGACTTTTCCATACCAGATACCTTTCATGAAGTGAGGAAGCGAAGAGATAAGAAAAAAGAGGTACTTTACATGTTATCTTATGAGCTTGTTTATACAGTTTAGCTTCATGTCTTATTTTCTCTTTGTCAATTGTGTTTGTATATGTTGTTGTGGATACTTATCTTGTTGGCTATTATAAAAATTTATTGCGTTTAATTCAGAGTGGTAACATGAAAACAATGAGCTAGTATGCCTTAGCAGGCATGCACTCGTGATGCTCTAGAATCATTAGTCATTCAGATCATTTGATTGCTAGCAGATGTTACTGGATCGTGTGAACAATGTAAAATTTATTGTTTTCTATATATGTGACTGTGTTATCGATCAATTTCAGTTTTATATTGTTGCTATGCAAGCCATTTGACTCCTTGAGCATCTTTGAAATGTTTACTCATGATATACATGCAATCCATTTCACTTAGCAACTGTGATTCTCTAAAAACAAGACTTAGGGGTCGTTTGGTTTAAAAGGTCGGAATTGAATAGAATGGAGTGGAGTGTGATACCATGAAGGAATGAAGTTTGAAACTTTTGGGGAGAGGTGCTATGAGATTCTAAAAATACCCCAATCAAACATTGGAATGAATCAAATCCATTCCTATCCATTCCAATAAATCCAACCAAACTCCCCCTTAGATGTAATGAGCTTATAACTTTGTAAGTGTTAAAGAAATGGTAGTGAACTAGTGATTACTCTAGTCCATATTGAGCTGATAATTTTTATGATTCTCCTGTTATATTTCCATAATTCCTAAAATATAGAGTACATTTTACTTGTATCCTTACTTTTGAGAATATTTTGTTTCCTCACACCCCCATTCGTTTCCCCTGTACCTCTATCCTGCATTTCTGCCTTTGTGCTCCAAGATGCATACTATCTCTTTATGATCAGCAATTTGGAGATGACAATTTTAACATTTCTTCAAAGCATACGATTGTGTGAAGCATGATATGTTTTTGATTGATTGGTGTAGGATTTTTCTGGACTTCTTGTTTGCGCCGATGCTACATTTACAAGTGTGTTGATGTGTAAATACACCTGAATATTAGATTGCTTATGTTTTATTAGATTATAAATCTTATAATCTGAACCTATTTCATTAATTCTCAGAACTTAGACGACAGTGCCCAATTTGAAACAAGGAGGCACAATGATTATATAAGCCGAGGACCGAAATTTTTTTCTGCTGTCAATAGTCGAAGAGGAGGCCATGCGAGAAGAGGTATTTTTTTTGTTTCTAAATGATTCTTCTTATAATAATTACTTGTGGGCACTATTTTGTTATTAGGTGTGATAGAATTATGGACTTGCCTTTTAGAGTACTTTAAATACGAGTACTTAAAATATTAAAAGTCTGTGGTGTTTAAGAGTATTATACCATGCACCTAACTAAAATGTGTGCACCCAATTTTTTTGATAAAACTTTTGACAGATATCCACTAGTAGAGGTTTTAAGTACTTTCTGTATGTTTATGGTTAATAAAAAACTTTAATTGTGCAGGAACCAGCAGAGAGTTTCGTGTAGTCAGGGACAACAGATTTAATCAAAGTGTTGCTCGAGAAACAGAGTCTTCAACTCAAGCTGTATCATCAAGCACGTCTCAGCGGGTCTCTAACGTTCCTGAAAGGTGTAAATGTTGTTTTGATTTGTGCATCAACTGATAGTTTATTTTTCTTTATTTTCCATATTTCCAATTGAGCCAAAGATTCATTACTCTTTGGTTCTGGATTATGATGGAATAAAGCAAAATGGCTCACTAAAGTGGCTGCGCTTCTTTCTCTTGTGAAGTAGTGGTCCTTCGATGCAGTTCTCAACGCAATTTTCATCTTGGGTCATTCGGAAACAGCCTCTTTGTGTTGCTAACACAAGGGTAGGGCTGCGTACATCCGACCCCCCCTTACCCCGCAATTTGCGGGAGCCATTGAGGCACTGGGGTAATGTTGTTGTTGTTGTTGTCAATTGACGGAACATGTTTTTGGTAGGATGGTCTATTTTTTCTCTGCATGGTGGTACTGTCATATAGATAAAGAGTGGACAAGTCATTTTCTATTTCTTCCTGGTTGCTATTTTCATAAATTTGTATATTTGATCAGAATTATGATCAAACCTAGTTACCCAAACAACATGCACTCAAAGTGGAGTTTTACCAAAATTTGGATACCAAAGATATGAAACTTATCTTCCTTTTCCAAGTAATGCTTATTTTGATGGCATTGGACCTTTCAACTCTACTGATAGTCTAGTCCCATTTATTTGCCATATCACTTTTAGGTGATTGAAGAAGTAACTATAGAGAATCAGAAAGTAGCTATTACTCCGTCCATCCCATATACATTGTCCACGTCTCCTTTTTTTTTGGTCCATCCTAAAACCCCTTTGATAATAAATCGGAAACATCATCTTCCTTTACAATTCGTAGGTAAGTACTTTATAACATACTCTTTTCATTCCGTTGATACTCCTTGTGGGGGAGGGAATGATAAGGGCTTGTATCTTTAAATTTAAATTCTATGTCAAGGACGAATAATGATATTTCATTGCTAAGTATATATGACCTCTTGTCAAACGAGGTCAATATAAATGGTACAGAGGGAGTCATTGTTATATGGTCTGATATGTTGCATATACTAAAATTATGAGGGTGTTTTAGAACTATAAAGTGAGTTGTCTATTGCTTTTGCTTTTGCGACTGTATTTGAATTATTTCTCTTCTATTCTATTCCAGTGCATCTGTGGCATCAAACAATCAAAGACACACAGGTGGAAAATATGTTCAAAATATTAATGGTGGATCTGATCTTCGGGTTTATCTCAACTCTAGAAAAGAACAGAGGGAGGAAAAAACTTCCACTGCAATAGGCCTTGGCCCGCAGGTCTCTGTGACTAAGCAAATTGAATCGCAGTCACAAGCAGGTAGTTCTGCATCCTCTAATGCTGTTGGGGTTTATGCGTCTGCTTCCGATCCTGTGCATGTTCCATCCCCTGTTTCTAGATCTCCAGCTGTTGGGGCAATAAGGCGTGAAATTGGTGTTGTCGGTGGTCGTCGCCAATCATCTGATAGTGGTCCAAAGCAACCTCAACAACATAAGGTTTCTAATGTCAATTCGGTCTTGGGAGCTTCTTCTGCAACTCAAGCATTTAAACATATAAATTCTATTCCTCGGAATGACCAAGGCCCTGGAACTGCTGTTGAATCAGTTGTCGTCAACTCTGGAAGCAGACCTAGCAATCACTTCAATAGGTTTCATCAACAGCCAGCTGGGCAAAAAGGTAAGATCTATTAACATTTATTTGTTATTATGTGGTTCGCTGCTGTATATGATTTAGCTTGTTATCGACATTTATAGGTTTACGCTGCATTTTTTCATATGTGTTACCCATTAGTTGAGTAACGATGTTTTTTTATTTTACTCTCTTTTCACTCTCATTTGATTTCCTGCCTTAGCCAAAGTCCCTTTCTCTTCGCCAATATAGAAGTAAAAGAATGAATTTGTTGCTGGAGTGCAGGAGGTAAATTATAAGGGGGTCTACATACTCGCATTTTGTACATTTAAAAGAAAAAGGGAGAAAATTTGAACATTATTTCATGATTGAGTCATTCAAAGCTGTTCAGGTTCTTGCAGAGCCGCAGTTCACCCTGGACATTGATTTGAACATTATTTCATGATTGTACTAAATCTGCTACTTAATTTGTCTTGTCAATGACAATGATCTTTTTTAATTGTCTGATTTCATTTAAATTTGTGTAGCATATTTTTTTTTGGAGACCAACTGCTTGTCACCTTCTGAACATATAATGTATCAAGGATTTTGGATGTCTAGATAAGGCGTGCCACTCATGCCTAACATGTTTCTTCATTATGCTGCTAATCCTTTTGTTATTTTGCACATTTCTTGCATGCATGTGAACAAGTGATTGTTCTTCTCTTGTGGAGGACTGATAGGTTTGAGATTTTTTGTTATTGCTATTGTTTAGGTGCTTTGCCTAGTAAAGAATGGAAGCCCAAGACAAACCAAAAGCCAAGTGTTTCAAGTCCTGGTGTGATTGGATCACCTGTGAAATCTGCCTCCCATCAGGCTGATACTTCTAAGAATATGGAGAGGGAAACAGATGAGCTGCAGGATAAGCTAACCCATCTGAACATTCATGATACCCAAAAGGTCATCATTGCACAAAACATTCGTGTCCCTGAGTTTGAACGCTGTAGGCTGACCTTTGGGAGTATTGGCATGGAATCAGATAGTAATGAGAAACCATCGTCTGCATTACACGTCGCAGCTGTTGTTGAAAATGGTGATGGCTTGGAACCAGTGGAGGCTTCACCAAGGTTAGTTGTGTAAATAGCTTTTTCGAGTTGTATGCTTTGGGTTTCTTTACAGTTGGAAGCCGGAATTTAACCTGAATGTAGAATGTTTGAGTTAAATGCTTATAACTTTTAAATCTCTGAATAACTTGATGATCATTTCTCCTTATATTATGCGCTGTTTTTTTTTTCCCTTGGAAGGGTTGTTCTGTTGCAGGGACATGTTTATTTATTTGACTTGTATTGCACTCCGTTTTATTTCTTAGTTCCAGACTTTCAGTCTTCTTTTTCCTGCCGAAAGATTTCTCTTGTTTGCAGTGCTAACCCTAATTGTTTTCTGCTGTTATGCAGCAGCAATCAGATAAATGCTTTTGATGACCAAGTTCAAAATTCTGCCTCTAGCAGTCCTTCTGGTGAATCATCAGAAGATTCATTACCCGAGAAAAATGACTCTGCTGGGGTTCCCAATAATGAAAATTGTGCTGATATGAGCTTGGTCCACAACAACTCATCTTTCACCGCTGCAAAGTCAGGACAGCCGCAAGAGTCTATTGAATTGCCTAACTTTTCTGTAAGCTTTCTTGCACATTGTTCCCAGATTATGGGTTTGTTTGGCATATTAGCTGTTCGGATAGATTTAAGCTCCCCAAGTAGCTTTTAATGTGTGTTGTATAAGGTAGCTGGTGCCACTCTGTTAGTGAGTGACTAGGCATACCATCGCTGTTTCAAGTTGAAGATAAACCAGATTTTGGCTATTTTTAAAATGATGTACTTGAGCTCAATTCTAAAGTGATGTGCGCTTAGTTGTGTGCATAAGATGCAACAAGTGATTCACGCGTCTATGCAAATTTCACTTTTTTTTTTCTAATTCGTTTATTCTTTCCTTCCCTTTGCGTCATGGTAATTATCTTACATGTTAGCCTTCCTTAAAATTCAACAAGTATTCTTTCTTTTTGTTTGCAAAGATTGGTGCCTTGTGTCCATGAGATGAGTGTCTTTGCATCTTGCACGTAGTTTCTTTTGAAACTAAGGATAGTGTGCTGTATTGCCTTTTGCCGTCATGTTGGTTTTCATACCCTGCAATTTGCGGGAGCCATTGAGGCACTCGGGGGTGTTGTTGTTGGCTTTCTTAGAATACAAGTAGTTTTTATGATCTAGATGCTACTTGGTGATCTTTCAAATGGCTTGCTACTTTGTCGGTTATCCCACCTATTATTCTCGATAAGAAAACTTAAGTATCAAGTGCTTGCTTACAGGCATATGGTCCACAGCCTGTGTATGACATGCCTTATTATACGCATTCTGTTGATGACGCTGTGCGCCAGACTGAGCTGCCAAATCAAGAGGTAATTTGTGTTGGACGTGTGGCACTGCATTTTCATATCAAGTTGACACATTAAGTTCTTTGCATTTCAGTTTATTATCCTTCTTTTAAGTTGCATTCTTGTTTATTTATTTCTATGGTGATTCATGTCAGATGACCATGAATTATTTGGGATGAAGACTTTGCATCTCTTATCGTCGGATGTTGTTACTCACCCCTTTTTTGGTTCTTTTTTTTTTTTCAGGCTCTAACTTCGCATTCTGCCAACATTGTTCCTGATTCCTCCGTAGCTATGATGCAGCAGCAGACCCCTATGGCCCAGATGTACCCACAAGTTCATTTATCACATTTCGCTAATGTCATGCCATACCGTCAATTTATTCCTCCAATGTACGTTCCACCTATGGTTCCTGGGTATTCGGGTAACCCTGGCTATCCCCACCTCTCTAACGGGAGCAGTTATGTTCTAATGCCTGGTGGTGGCTCCCATGTTTCTGCAAATGGCTTCAAATATGGAATTCAACAATGTAAACCTTTCCCGGCCGGCAGCCCAACAGGTTTTGGTGGTTTGGTTAGCCCTACTGGTTATCCCATGAATGCACCAGGAGTGGTTGGGGGACCTACGGGTCTTGATGATTCTTCGAGGTTGAAGTACAAAGATAACAATCTTTATGTTCCAAATCCACAGGTAATTGATTTCATGCCCTACAACCTCTCTTACTATTCTACAATTTTTTGCTGGTTGCATCAGTTCTGCTATTTTACTTTTACCTTTTCACTAGTTATAGCTCAGACTTGGGTGTATGTTCAAGTGTCACGTACGCCTGTGTGGCTAGTATGATGTGTCGAAGTCTCATACGTCCTCTGCTTCTATATGTTTTACTCATAATAAGTTGACACAACGATTAGAGACGACTCATAAAAAGAGTCAGTATATATGTGGAAGTCGGCTTACTAAGAAGAGGATTGCTCGTAAACCAAACCAATTATTGATGACAGGTTTGTCATTTCGTACCAAAAATACATGGCCTAAAAAGGAAATGGAAGATGAAATGGAACTTTCTAATAAGGATTATAGGAAGAATATATATAACTGGGTGAAGTACCTTATGTCTAACTTCTAAGTGTCTAGTGTTCAATACTGGTAGACAAAGTCAAATGAAATATTGCTAGCAATGTAGGGTTGGGAATATGTAAAATGAACCAAAAGTCTTTGAGCTACTCTTTAACGTGTCTGGGGGCGGTCATGTGATAGCTAACCGATAAGCATATGATTTATTCAATCTCCCATGTGAACATGCCAAGCTTCTTGGCGTTGTTGGCTCATTGTATGCACACTGTAATTTCTTTGATCACTAACATAGATCCGACTAGGTTATAATTCTAGGCCTTTCTGTACTGCACCAAATGCATGTCATGCTATAACGTCTTATACTTTTAGTCCGTTCTGTACTGTATCAAAAGCATGTCACGCTATTTTTATTGTATTTAAACTCCGTGACAAATTAGTTGAATAAATTTCTGGAGAAAGGTTGTGTGAAACTCCAAAAATTTACCATGCACTCGCTTTGCACCCCTTAATTTCTGCATTTTTCTCCTTTTTAGGCTGAGACGTCCGAAATTTGGATCCAGAACCACAGGGAACATCTGGGGATGCAATCTACCCCATATTTCAATATGCAGGGGCAGGCAGCTCATCCCGCCTATATGCAATCCCTTTCCGCTCATCCATCTTTCAACACAGCGGCCCCACAGTCATCCCAAATGCAGTTTCCGGGTATGTATGTTCAACAACCTGCTGGCATTCCTAACAATCATCATATGGGCCCAGGCAACATTGGAGTCGGTGTGGCCCCACCATCTCAGGTGCCACAGGTCGGGGCTTATCAGCAGCCTCAGATGAACCACCTTAACTGGACGACCAACTTTTGAGTAGTTAATCCATGTCGAAACTTCTTATAATGAGGGATTGGATTTAGGTACAGGTCTTATAATTTCTCGTTTTATGACACTCAATATTTTTTTAATCAAGTTCTGGCTTTTGGTTCTCTCTATCGTCTATTCGTCTTTATCTTCCCTTGCCCGTTCCTGATGGTTGGACGCCGTACATCTCATGCACTGCTAGATGTGAAGGGTAACTAATTTACGTCTAGACACAGGACTGCGATAATCTTATTTGACCATGTGACCGGTGACATTCTTGCACCTGATATTCTTTCGTAAACAAGGTTGTACTAAAACAGCAGGTTAATATAATCGGTTTATTGTTGTCAAAAAAAAAAAAAAAAACATCAGGTTAAGTTGTGGGGACTGGGGAGTTGTCTTGGCTAGTGGGTGGCTACCGCCTACAGTTGCGTCTACATCACGTGTATAGTAGGCGTCGAAATTGAGTCCATTTCTATATTAAGAATGCAAACTCAAGTTCAAAATGCTCGATGGTTGCCCATTTACCCTTATTCATTTGATTGAAAATATCTAAAAAGTAAACTTCATTTATATATTCAAATCCACTTGAATTGATGTTTATTTCACCATATGTGCGATAATATTTAACTATGAATGATGTGTAATTGACTCAACTTAATAAATAGTAAAGTTTTAATCTTGCTATCGCACATTTATTCGCAAAGCACAGTACAATTTATTAATATCCCATTTATTTCGATATATTCGTTGCATCTCAAATTATGTGATGAGAAAGTTGAAAAGTGGGGGTGAATAGAGAAACAGAGGAAATATTAAGTTTTTATTATAATTATGATATTTATCGGTTGAGAATTTTTTTTTTTTTTTTTTTGACAGCTATCGATCGACAAAATTGGTGACATCTTAATATGAAAAACAGAGTATGTATTAGACTTATCAAGCTAAAGGGGAGAAGGATGTATCGATTTATGTAAGTAGGTCGTCGTATACATACTTTGACATCTTTGTATGAATCTACTGTATATGTTAATCTACTTATGTCGACGATAAAGATGTTATATGATCTTGAGCTCATCATAAAATGTCAATATAATAGATTATGTAGGTTGTTCGTACAACTAATATTCGGTTAAAACAAATAGATTATGTAATAAGTCGATATATTTCATGACAATTCGATCGAATGCCTAAATGAGATAGATTTGCTCGACGAGATTAAAAGCTGGTTCGAACTTGTTTTTGTTTGTAGTTTAATTTTTGTATACAAGAGTTCCATGTATTCTTTCTATGTTACCGTATTTTACAGAGTAGTATCAAAGACCCTTATTAGTGAAACTTAGTCTCATTTAAGACGGATATTATCTATCTTAACTTTAAGACGGGTCAAGTATTAGACTCACACATGAGATAAAAACAGATTGCGTTGAGATTAGCAAAAAGTTTGTCTCATCCATGCAAGTGAGGTGTTATTTAACCGGTTTTATTCTTAAAACAAATATGCTAAATAAGACAAAAAGTGAATTGTCTATGGAATAATAAGATATTTGTGTTATCTTTACAAGTTGACAAGTTGGATATTACTTGACCTGTCTTAACCTTAAGACGGATACTACCGTGAAACTAAGTTTTTAATCATAGCATTCCGTCTTAAACCATACGTGAAACAAGCCCAGAACAACTTAACGACCATCAAGTGGATGTCGCCTTGTTCTTTTGGATTTAATTTTGGTTCTTATAAGTTCAGTTCGGTTTAGTTCAGGTCCATTAAGTTCAGTTCAGCTAAGATCAGTTCAGTTAATTTCAAGTCTATTATTCAATAAGTTCAATTTTGATCAGCTCTATTAAGTTAAAAGGCCTCGTTGTTTTGGACTGAAATTGTCTGAACTTAATGGAGTTGAACTGAACTGAAGTAAGAGTTAACTAGTATAGATCCCGCGCAAATGCGCGGTAAATATAGGCCTTCTAATTTTTAGTGTATTAGTTATAGATTTTAGATTTATATCTCGCGAATTTTTATAAAAAATAACTAATATTAAAATTAATCAAAAGAATTGAATAATTCCATGAATTGTGTTTTTTATGAAAATATTTTAACTATATCAAATTTTTTAAAAATATTTTTTCGTCACAAAGTTTGAGATACAGTTTTTATGTATAAGTTATTTTAAATGGAAAATTAGTTTAATAAATGAAAATCTAATTTGTTTCCGTATATAAGTTTAAGTACTTTGGAGAGAAAACTTTAGAGAAGTTGTATTCTTTTAGTATATGGGAGGATTTATACTTTTAAAATTTGCACCTGATTTATATTTTTTAGTTCACTTCATTGTATTTTGATATGAAACAAAAAAAATTGAAATGGAAAACTAATAAAAAAAATTATTTAAGTTGTGAATTTTTTTTAGTGAATTTTTTTTTTCACGAAGCTAATAGTAAGCATGTGTCAAGTTATTCTCTAGAGTAATAATTATTGCATTACTGAAAAATTTAGCAACTTATACTTTATAATTTAAGATCAATTTTATTTTATTTTAATGAAAAAATCATATTTATGAATTTATTTAAAAAATTAGAGTTTATTTATAAGAATATATTCATTGAAAAGATAATAATGTAATGAAAGAAAATTTTATTTATTACCTTATTTAGCTAGATACTTTTTGGAGGGAAAACTAAGAGAATTTTTATTCTCTTAGTAGTTGGGGGGATTTGTGAAAAGAAAAACTGAATTGAACTGAATTGAATGAAGCTGAACTATTCTGAACTGAATTGAACTGAAATGAACTGAAATTAAGTCCAAAAAAACCGGGCCTAATCTGTTCAATTTAGACAATTTCAATTCAAAAGAACATGGCATAAGTGAACATTCTGATTTTCGAGATAGTATCGAGATCTGAATCCACGATTAACAAGGTTTTAATGTTCACAGTCGACTGGGCCAAAATTGAAAGACAAAAATTTAAACCATATGTGAAACAAACCCAGAGCAACCTACCATCGTCGTAATCATCTTCATCACTCACTCATTGATCTAAAGTCTAAACCCAACTAAATTCATTTCTCCCTAAAACCCTAATCAAAATAGTTCGCACAATTGATTAATGGTCTGCAAACCCTAAACCCCCAAAAAAATCCAGAAACCATGAACAAATCAAAGCTACCTATATCATGGTTATCCAATATAATCATCCGAACAAAAACCATAAACCCTAAATCCCCAAATCTTCGCCACACTCGCTTACTTCATAATTTCTCAAACCCAATAAAATTCAACCCCATTTCACCAAAACCCACAATTTATTTCACCCAAAAGCGTCATTTTGGCCTTACTGAACAAGAAGAAGATAAGTTATTGCGAGAGCTGTATGCAGATGTAGAAAAAGAATTACACAGAGAACGTGAGGCGAAGCGTAAAGCCGGCATTGTTGTCAATGAGGCTGAAGAAGAGGAGGAGGATTATTTGGGTGTGGGTCCATTGATTGCGAAGATTGACGCTGAATTAGCTAAACCTAAAATAATGCTTGATAAGTTTAAAGATATAAGTTTCCTCGACGAACCTACGGATTCCGATAGCGAGCACGAGGAGGATAAGGATCGTGATTTTATGGAAGAAGTAAAGAAAGGGGATATCTTGTTTCAGAAGCTTACTAAGCGGAGTGAAGAACTGCACTCAGCATTTGCTTCCTCCAGTATGTCTCTTTTCCTCGATTTGATTCTAAATTCGATAGTTTTTCAAGGATTGTTGATTGATTGTTACTCGCTACGTCCTAGTCATTTGTTTACCTTTTACCCTCTTATTCTTTGCGAGTTTAAATTTAATCAAAGGTAAACAAATGAAAGAGAGTACGAGACCAATGAAGTATTTATATTGCAAGTTCAATTTAGGTTGCGTATATTTGGGCCTTCCATGGTTTCACGGACTTGTTGCTGGTGCTAATTAGTCAGTTGACTCGTAGTTATCGACGAAATTCTGGGTTATTCTCATTATTTTGTTGCTAATACTTGGGTAAGACGGTTATCTTGATATTTTGGGGGGATTGGTACTAACTTCTGGGACTCCTAAATTTGTGATTTGGTAGGTTACAATTTTTGCTTTGTCAAATGTTTGTATATCAATAGTTGAGGTTTCGTGTTGTGGAATTTATATTTCTGTTCTATCACAGGCACGTTAGATGAGGCCTTTAGGTTGATGGCCAAGCTTAATAAGTTTGAAGAGAGGCATTTTCGTCTTCTACCTGAGTATAGGGTTATTGGTGAATTGTTGAATCGTTTTAAGGTTGCTACTGGCAAAGAGAAGTTTATGCTTGCTCAGATATTGAATAGAGCTATGATTTTGGTGGAGCAGAAGGAGGATTTTAATCCTGATGAGGCTACCAATTATGGCCTCTTACAGCGAAAGGACGATGAAGACGAACTTGAACTTGAAGATAGGATAGAAGGTGCCATAGACGACGATGAAGAAGAATTTGATGACATGAAGTCAAGAGATGATTTACTTCTGGAGAAGGTTAATGCAATTGATAAAAAGCTAGAGGAGAAACTCGCAACATTAGACTATACCTTTGGGAGGAAAGGAAGGCTTTTGGAAGAGGAAATAAGAGTACTTGCAGAAGAGAGAAATGAGTTAACAGAAAAGAAAAAAAGACCGATGTACAGGAAAGTAAGTTGAATCATCATCTTTCTAGTTTCATATCTTACTGCAATGCCATGTAGTACATGGCATGTAGTAAGTTGAATCATCATCTTTTCCCAGTGAAAATACGTTTCCCCTTTGCAGTGTCTATTTGTCTTGCTTTCCTTTGGTTTTTGCTTACCTTTTCTGTTTTCTCTCTTCAATTATCTCCATGTAATCTTTTTCATGTAGTTCTTTGAATCTACCTTTCCTTTTTAACTTCGTCTCCATTCTCTTTGGGTTATTTTCTCTCATATTCCCTCATATTCACTTCCTCACCTATTTTTTTTGTTTTTGTTTTTTCTTTGTTCTTGATTTTACCACATCTGTATGATGGCTCATGTTAGCTGATCCAAAATCATTTTGGGACTAAGGTTTTATAGCTTGTTGCCATTATTATTATCTGGTGTGGTGATATTTTGATATATTTATATTTCACTTGAAAGAAATTATGATGGACGAGGAAAGAGTAGTTAATACATTTGTTTTCTGTTGACATATGTGCGTCGCGACAATCTACTAAGTAACTCTTTGTAATTGGATGCCAGGGTTTTGATGTTAAGATGATCAATGTCAACCGGACAGTCAAAGTAACAAAGGTATACCTGCGTCTGTCTCGTGTTTTCTTTTTTCCATGTGATTCTCTCTATCTATCATACAATTCTGTGTTACAAACTACAGGGTGGTCGAATAGTCAAATACTCTGCAATTGTGGCGTGTGGAAACTACAATGGTGTTGTTGGCTATGCAAAAGCGAAAGGTTCAGCAGTACCTCTTGCTCTTCAGAAGGTATTTTATCCATAACTTTTCTCAATGATTACCAAAAGGAATTGACTTGATGTTTTCCTTGATTTATGACATGGTTAACAACTGTTAGAGTACTTGCTACCAATTTGTAAAACCGAATGTGAGCTCAGGATTTGGTTTTAGTTGTTTATATGGGATTTTATACTTGTTTAGACTTTGGAGTAATGAGTATTTGACTCATACTCCCTCCCTTCAAATCCAAGTACCCCATGAATTCAAGATCTCACTCAAGTAGTGGGATTGGGGCACTTGGATTTTACTCGTCCATCTTCGCCTCTTCGGTAAGCAAGACTGCTAGAGTGCTTATTCCTGTATGCTACTTTATTCCATTTATATTTGGAATACCTATTTCCACTAGCCTTGTGGCTAATGCCACTGCAATTTACCCTTGTTTGGATATGGGAATTTGAAGGGAAATGGTGGGGAGGGATTTGGAAGGAAGTAATTTCCCGAGGGATTTGGAGGAGAGGGAAAGTGGATTCCTCCATTTCTCTCCTCAAAAGGCAAATTGTTTCCCATCCTACAAAGGAAAGTTTTGGAGGGAGAACACTCCCTTCCTCCGTTCCGCCCTCCCCCCCGCCCCTTACCTTCCATTTTTCTATCCAAACACGGCCTTAGGATCTAATATTACCCAAAATACCTTTCATTACGCCTCATTGTCATGCTATGTTATTTAGTTGGGATATTCCCGTGGCTTAGCACATTACTTTATCTCTCTCATCTAATGTCAAGGTCAATCATAATTTTCAATACATGTAGAATTAGTGTAAGAAAGTGTCATGTTTAATATAAAAAAGGGTAAAATATATGATAGTCTAAAGTATTTTGAAAATAACCAAACGTGTTAAGGTCCAATTTAAATTGGTTAGAGTGATTTGAGCGGGAAAATTCCTAACTTCACCTAGTCTTTTAGACTATGTTCATCAATGACCTACCTTAACCTAGGTCACTGATAAATATATTACAATTATATTCATAACCTACTTATATAACCTATCTCATTTATTTGAAGGTTATCAATAACCACTCTACCCAACATTAATAAAATAAATGGACCTGTAGAAAACAAGCTCAAGCTGGAGTAACATAATAAAATAACGTGTTAAGGTCCAATTTAAATTGGTTCTTTGTTTTTTAAGAAGAAAAATCATCATTCAGCCAATAGAAAGGTGGCTAGTGGCATCATGAGGTGGGAAACAAACTCGTTCACCATGGTTGTCAGAGGACCAAAATCCTCAACCGGTCAATTTTACCATCGTTCCATTATTTTTTTGAGTTTTTTAATCCTTGATCGGTCACTATGTTCTTTGATGAACATAGTTTTAGTAAATAGAGGATGGGATGAAAATAGTATATATTCCCTCTGTCCCGGTCATTTGTTGTCCTTTTCCATTTTGGGGTGTCTCAGTCATTTGTTGTCCTTTCTATTTTAAGAATGAACTTGATGAGTAATTTGATCATTCTCATTCACTTTGTTCCACTTGTCATTTGGTTATTGGCCCTCTCCTCTTTCATTGGTCTTTGTGCCAAAACCAAAGGACAACAATTGACCGGGACGGAGGGAGTAATTAATTGCCGTAACTTACAGTTTAATGTCTTCATTGACAGGCACACGAGAAGTGCTTTCAGAATCTTCATTATATTGAGAGATATGAGGACCATACTATTGCACATGCTATAGTAACAAAATACAAGAAAACCAAGGTTTCCTCACTTCCTCTTTGAACTCTTTTATTTTATTTTCATTTATTTGTATTTAATTAATTTCTTCTTGTGGTTCTCAAGAATCTCAACTTCTATATCATCAAATTTTGCCACTGTTTGTATGTCTTATCATGCATCATGTGCTATTCAGCTCTATCTATGGCCTGCAAAAACTGCGTCGGGGGTCACAGCTGGCTCAACAGCTGAAACAATTTTGAAATTAGCTGGCTTCAAAAATGTCAAGTCCAAGGTATAGATATTGAACTGATATGTTTGATATGTTCAATTTCTGCTGGATTATGATTAATATAATAACCCTGAGTAATCTAATTTACGATCCTTAACAGGTTATTGGTTCTAGGAATCCCCATAATACAGTCAGGGCTGTCTTCCAGGCATTGAATGCGGTGAGTTACCAAATTTATTGTTTTTGCTCTGTATTTATCGTCGTGGTTTAAATTGCATTGGCGGGTCTATTTACGTTGATAAAGGGTACTTGTGCATCTGAAAACTATACATTTTCTCGTGCATTGTGTCTAATTTTTTGCGATTAATAATGTATGGAGTTTATAACTTGTAGCTTACTACTAGCTTTAATAGCTTCAAAAGAACTGGTGAAACGGAATTTCCTAGGTCTGCCACTAGCTAATTTTTATTTTCATTTGACAGATCGAAACTCCAAAGGATGTCCAGGAGAAATTCGGCCGCTCGGTGGTCGAAAAGGATCTTCTCTGAATGAAGTGCATTTATTTTCAATCTTTGTACGTCCTATGATGAAGCACAAAGTTAGAGGAGTTGCATTCTCCAAACGATGAAGAGGAGTTGCATTCCAAAAAGATGAAGAAATGGTACTGTATTTTTTGTTTCTTTGCCAAAAGAGGAACCATACTCGGAATATCTTCCTAAATAATTTTGATAAATGTGTTGTTTTCCCGTCTCTTTAGATTGAAGGACCCTGCACCCTTTTTAGAGAAGCTAGTTTTTGGGCCCAACGGTGCTCAGGCTGCACTTTGTAAAATTTCTGGAACGATTGTCTTTGTTAACCCACTTATACTTCAGGGATATAAGTGAGAATAATTAGGAAATTGGAGGGTACAACTGGGCTTTCCTGAAAAGCAGAGCAGGGGTATGAGTGAGATTAACCCATACCAGAGGGGTACGAGTGGGAATTTCCCTTTTATTATTTTTTATAAGGGAGTAATCAACAATACGGATTTTGATGATGATTCATGTTAGCAGATCTTAACTTATGTTAGGACTAAGGCCCTCACGAACGCCTGAAATTGAAGTGTATAATACACGATTTTCGGGGTTTTAGGGTCCCGAAACAAATATGTCCGTAAATCATACGGACAGTTACTCGAGTCAGATAAAGTGTCCAGAATTTTTTTGAGGAGAAATAAAGGACATTTAAGGATGCCGGTATGCAATAAAGCAGACTCGGACAAAAATCATATAATCGTGAAAAATGGAGTAATACTTGTTATTTGTGGTTGAAATCGAATAGGGTAATTCTTAAAGCGACCGAGAACAGGTGGCAGAAAAACAGGAGAAGATAAAAACTGAACTTGTACGACCTTCTGAACGGCTCAAGTTGAAGTGAATAATACACATTTTGCGCGATTTCAGGGTCTTGGAAGAAAAATATCCGTAAATCACAAGGATGGTTCCTCGGGTCGGATAAAGCGGTCATACAAGTTTTGAGAAACAACATAGGACATTTTAGGATGCCAGTATGCGATAAACCAGACTCGGACAAAAAACGGATAATCAATAAATATCGATTAAGGCTTGTTATTTGAGGCTGAAATAGAATAGGGTAACTCCTGAAGCAATGTGGCTGAAAATCCGGGAAAAAACAAAACTTGACACGATATGACCTCCCAAACGACATTAATTAAAGTATACTCCTCAACTTTTTACTACATACTCTTACCCAATAAAACCTTCTAGACGGCCCTGCGGCTCCCCTTCATATGAGCACAAGAGTCCTTATCTCCAACTAACCGACCCTCCGTTGACGTCCGACCTTACTCACTCTGCCGGCCACGCACTGTACTATTACCCCTTTTCGTCGGAAATCACAACTCGTCTGCTGCCGTTCACCATCGCACAAACTTATCATTTTTTATGTCGATGGTGTAGGCTGAATTTTGGTCAGTCCAGTCCGACCCATATCACACCATTAGTATCAGGCTCGGGCTTCCATTTTGGGGGCCCGACTTACTTGACCCGCAAAAAAAAAGAAAAAAAAAGTCCTGCCAACTCTAGCCTGCCTCATTACGAATTTACTAGCCGTACCCGGGCCAAACTTAAGGAAGCACAGCCTGGCCGACCAACACGTTCCTTTTCCCTCATCACGTCATGTGAGTCATTCACGGCCAACCAGGCCCGGCCCACTGTGATACTTTAATAAGTGAACTTTCCAATGGCACTCGTTTTGTCCTAATTGTTTATTAGAACAAATGAATGAGACGGAGAGTGTACTTAAAAGTCGAGAACTTGAGCAATCCGAGGAATTAATAAAGATGACAAGACAGTATTCACATAATAAGTCAACCTAGTAAGTAAACTCAGAAAGCTGAAAAAGAACTCGAACATAACACATTCATGGAACCATATTCAGATCATACATCTCAGGTTACTGGATTTTTTTGCTGCAGTTTTTGAGTTTGGAAATTACATGTGATCTGATTTTGTTTTCTGTCTGCAGTTTAAGCTAGCTCTCTGCCAATTAACAGTAACCAATAACAAAGCAGACAACTTGGTTCGAGCTCGAAAAATGTTGGAGGATGCTTCTCATATGGGTGCTAAGCTTGCTGTTTTGCCTGTAATGTTTTTTTTTTTTTTTTTTTTTTTTATTAATTATTAATAGTACTCGTAATAAATGAGTGTTTAACTGATAAAAGATGGTTTGTTTAATTCTATAATTTGTGTAGTCGAAATTAGTTAAACACAGATGTCAGATGGTCAGATCTAATTAAATCTGGTTTTCCTTTGCTGATAAACTCAAATGGTGATACTCACGATTTGGGTTCAATTTCCGTCAGCATCAGTTCAAATTTCCTTTAGTACCTCTCTTACACCAAAATAATTAAAAGTTGTTCCAAGGATGTGCAATTGGCATTTTAAATCTACTGTAATTATTTTTTTTTTTTTTTTTTTTTTTTTTTTTTTTGGTGAAAATCTACTGTAATTATTATTAATACAATATTTTGATGTTTGTTGTTAGAATAATAGAATCAGTGGTAGTTATGTCGAGAGAGAGAGAGGGTCTGACCCGCTAATCATTTAAGCCCGGTATATGTTTCAGTTAAGTATTCACACACGAGATTAAGTATTGAAATCTTGGCCCCCGTATTTTCTATTTCACGATTTGCCACTGAATAGAAAGCTTCATTTGTACACAGGAAATGTGGGTTTGCCCTTACTCACAGGAATACTTCACAAAATGTGCTGAGGAACTAGACGGAGAGAATCAGTCACATTCACCTGCTTATTCTATGCTATCCAATGTTGCTTTTACTCAGGGGATCACAATCGTAGGAGGGTCGATTCCTGAGCTGAGAAATGGTCGATTATACAACACCTGCTGTATTTTTGGTTGTGATGGACAGCTGAAAGGTAAGCATCGCAAAGTAAGCTTCACCAGTTACAACTTCCAATCATTTGTTCCTTGGCTGTGTACTCGTTCGTATTTGGCACAGTAACAGTTAACTGTGAGTTCCTATGGTGGTTATTTTTCTGTGTGTTTGTGTAGTTACATCTGTTTGACTATGATGCTGGAGAAGCTTCATTTAGGGAATCGGATTATTTCGCTGCTGGTGATAGCCCTACAGTTGTTGATACAGGTATCATCACACAAGGATTCAGGATGAGGCAATTTGGCAATTTGCAGTATTCCTAGTTTAACCTGTATGGTCTGATCTACTAGCAGGTGTGGGACGTATTGGCGTGGGTATTTGTCATGATATACGATTCCCCGAGTTAGCCATGTTATACAAAAGAAATGATCCAGGTTTTTCTACATCTCTTTTAATGTGAGGCAATTCTTGAATGCAATGATAAAGTTACTTATGCAGCAATGACAGGCGTCGACTTGATAATCTACCCTAGTGCATTCAATGTGAGCACAGGAAGGATGCTTTGGGAACTGGAGGCCAAAGCCAGGCAAGTCCCACTGTGTATACTTTGGGGCGGGTGCCCGAATTGGCTTATCAATTAATTGAATTCTACATTTGTTACCTTTCAGGGCAGTTGATAACCAGGTGACATTTGAAACTCATTGAACCTCGTTCTTTAAGGACAGACCATACCAGTAATGCTGTTGTCAATGTTAGGTTCTTCATGTAGGTCTTTGTTGCGCTTTGTTCACCATCTAGAGATTCCGAAGCTTCATACACAATATGGGGTCACTCCATGGTGGTTGGTCCGGTAATTTCTTCATCGTACTCGGTTCTTACTCATTGAACGTAAAAGTAGTCTAGTTTTGCTATATCCTGGATTTAAATGATAACAGAACGGAGAAGTAAAAGCAATCGCCGGACAGAAAGAAAAACTCGTGATAGCCGAAATTGATTATTGTGAAAATCAGCTTCAGAGGTTATTCTATCAAGCTATACACGATGAAAATATTTGTATAAACCTACAAATGTTCGGAACTAATAATTTGCTGGTATTAAATTGTAGGGAACGTTTCCCTCTTCATGGGGCAGTGCAGGACAAGATATACCAATTTCTCAGCAAATAACCGAGATAAGCCGGTTGAATCACAGTGAGACAAATCTCAGTATCTCACGTCACATACACCACTCAGAGTTGTGGTACCGTTGGCTTTCGCAGTTTCACGATAACGGTATCTCGGAGTCATACTCGATGCGGTCGTTGCAGATATATTGACTATTTTTCTAAGTGACTTTTATAGCTGTTATAGTTGTCTAATATAGCTTTCGTATAATCCACGGTTTTCGAGATTCCAGAGTCCCGAAACAAAATTCTCTGAAAATTACACAAAAGGTTTCTCGGGTCAAATAAAGCGGTCACAATAAATTTGAGGGCCAACGGAGGACATTTTGGGGTACCGGTATGCGATCAACCAGCATTCGCCGTACCTCGGATAATCGTGAAAAATGAAATAAGACTCGTTATTTGGGGTGGAAATTGAATAGTTTCACTCCTTTAATGACCTCGGACACGTGGTTGAAAAACGGGGAGAAAAAGAAACGTGGTCCGATACGACCTCCCGAACAGCTCAAAACGAAGTGGATAATACACGATTTTCGAGATTCCCGGGTTCTAGAAAAAATTCTTTGAAAATCACACTAAAGATTTCTTGGCTCAAATAAAGCGGCCACACAAAATTTGAGAAGCAACGAAGGACATTTAGGGGTACCGGTATGCGATAAACCAGCATTCGTCGAACCTCAAATAATCGTGAAAAATGAATTAAGACTCATTATTTGGGGCGGAAATTGAATAGTTTTACTCCTGCAATGACCTCGGACACGTGGTTTAAAAACAGGGAGAAAAAGAAACGTGGTCCGGTACGACCTCCCGAACGGCTCAAAATGAAGTGTACAATGCACGGTTTTCAAGATCTCATGGTCTCGGAAAAAAATACTCTGGAAATCACACAAAAGGTTTCTCGGGTCAAATAAAGCGGTCACACAAAATTTGAGAAGCAACAGAGGACATTTGGGGATACCGGTAGGCGATAAACCCGTATTCGTCAAACCTCGGATAATCGTGAAAAATTAATTATTACTCGTTATTTAGGGCTGGAATCGAATAGGTTTATGACCTCGGACACGTGGTTGAAAAACCGGGAGGAAAAGAAACATGGTGCGGTACGACCTCCCGAACTGCTCAAAATGAAGTGTATAATACATGGATTTCGAGATTTCAGGGTCTCGGAAAAAAATTCTTGAAAATCACAGAAAAGTTTTCTCAGGTCACAAAAAGCGGCCACACAAAATTTGAGGAGCAATGGAGGACATTTGGGGGTGGCAGTATGCGATTAACCAGCATTAGTCGAATCTCGGAAATTGTGAAAAATGAATTATAGTTCGTTATTTGGGGCTTGAATCGAATAGGTTTACTCCTGGAATGCCCTCGGACACGTGGTTGAAAAACCGGGGGGGAGGGGGGGGGGGAACGTGGTGCAGTACGACCTCTCGAACGGCTTAAAACGAAGTGTATAATACACGGTTTACAAGATTTCAGGGTCTCGGAAAAAAATTATCTGGAAATAACACAAAAGTTTTCTCGAGTAACATAAAGCGGCCACACAAAATTTGAGGAGCAACAGAGGATATTTGGGGGTGCCGGTATGCGATTAACTAGCGTTAGTCGAACCTCGGAAATCGTGAAAAATGAATTATTACTCGTTATTTGGGACTGGAATCGAATTCGTTACTCCTGCAATGACCTCGGACACGTGGTTGAAAAACTGGGAGGAAAAGAAACATGGTGCGGTACGACCTCTTGAACGGCTCAAAACGAAGTGTATAATACACGGTTTTTCGAGATCTCAGGGTCTCGGAAACAAATTCTCTGGAAATCACACAAAAGGTTTCTTGAGTCACATAAAGCGGTCACAATAAATTTGAGGGCCAACGGAGGACATTTTGGGGTACCGGTATGCGATCAACCAGCATTCGTCGAACCTCGGATAATCGTGAAAAGTGAAATAAAAATCATTATTTGGGGTGGAAATTAAATAGTTTTACTCCTGCAATGACCTCAGACACGTGGTTGAAAAACGGGGAGAAAAATAATCGTGGTTCGATACGACCTCCTGAACAGCTCAAAATGAAATATATAATACACGGTTTTCGAGATTTCAGGGTCTTTGAAAAAATTCTCTGGAAATCACACAAAAGATTTCTCGAGTCACATATAGCGGCCATACAAAATTTGAGGAGCAACGGAAGACATTTGGGGTACCGGTATGCGATAAACCAACATTCGTCGAACCTCGGATAATCGTGAAAAAAGAATTAAGACTCGTTATTTAGGGCTGGAATTAAATAGTTTTACTCCTGCAAGGACCTCGGACACGTGGTTGAAAAACTGGGAGGAAAAGAAACATGGTGCAGGAACCTCCCGAACGGCTCAAAACGACGTGGATAATACACGATTTTCGAGATTCCAGGGTCCCGGAAAAATCCTTTGAAAATCACACAAAAGGTTTCTCGGCTCAAATAAAGCGGCCACACAAAATTTAAGGAGCAACAGAGGACATTTAGAGGTACCGGTATGCGATAAACCAGCATTTTTCAAACCTTGGATAATCGTGAAATATCAATTAAGACTCGTTATTTGGGGCGGAAATTGAATAGTTTTAATCCTGCAATGACTTCCGACACGTGGTTTAAAAACAGGAGGAAAAAGAAACGTGGTCCGGTACGACCTCCCGAACGGCTCAAAATGAAGTGTATATATAATGCACGGTTTTCGAGATCTCAGAGTTTCGGAAAACATTCTCTGGAAATCACACAAAAGGTTTCTCTGGTCAAATAAAGCGGTCACACAAAATTTGAGAAGCAACATAGGACATTTGGGGGTACCGGTAGGCGATAAACCCGTATTCGTCGAATCTCGGATAATCGTGAAAAATGAAATAAGAATCATTATTTGGGGTGGTAATTGAATAGTTTTACTCCTATAATGACCTCGGATATGTGGTTGAAAAACGGGGAGAAAAAGAAACGTGGTCCGATACGACTTCCTGAACACCTCAAAATGAAGTTTATAATACATGGTTTTCGAGATTTCAGGGTCTCGGAAAAAAATTCTTTGGAAATCACACAAAAGTTTTCTCGAGTCACATAAAGCGGCAACACAAAATTTGAGGAGCAACGGAGGACATTTGGTATACCGGTATGCGATAAACCAGCATTCGTCGAATCTCAGATTATCGTGAAAAATGAATTAAGACTCATTATTTAGGGCGGGAATTAAATAGTTTTACTTCTGCAATCACCTCGGACATGTGGTTGAAAAACGGCCAGAAAAAAAACGTGGTCCGTTACGACCTTCCGAACGGCTCAAAATGAAGTGTATAATACACGGTTTCCGAGATTCCAGGGTCCCGGGAAAAAATTCGCTGAAAATCACACAAAAGGTTTCTCAGGTCAAATAAAGCGGCCACACAAAATTTGAGGAGCAACGGAGGACATTTGGGGGTACCAGTGTAAGATAAACCAGCATTCGTCGAACCTAGGAAATCGTGAAAAATGAATTATAACTTGTTATTTGGGGCTTGAATCGAATAGGTTTACTTCTGGAATGACCTCGGACACGTGGTTGATAACCCGGGAGGAAAAGAAACTTGGTGCGGTACGACCTCCTGAACGGCTCAAAATGAAGTGTATAATACACGGTTTTCGAGATTCCAGGGTCCCGGAACAAAATTCTCTGAAAATCATACAAAAGGTTTCTCGGGTCAAATAAAGCGGCTACACAAAATTTGAGGAGCAACAGAGGACATTTGGGAGTACCGGTGTGCGATAAACCAGCATTCGTCGATCCTTGGATAATCGTGAAAAATGAATTAAGACGCGTTATTTAGGGCTGGAATTGAATAGTTTTACTCCTACAATGACCTCGGACACGTGGTTGAAAAACTGGGAGGAAAAGAAACTTGGTCCGGTACAACCTCCCGAACGGCTCAAAATGAAGTGTATAATTCACGGTTTTCGAGATCTCTGGGTCTCGGAAAAAAATTCTCTGGAAATCACACAAAAGGTTTCTTGGGTCAAATAAAACGGTCACACAAAATTTGAGGAGCAACGGAGGACATTTATGGGTACCGGTATGCGATAAACCAGCATTCGTCGAACCACGGATAATTGTGAAAAATAAATTAAGACTCGTTATTTGGGGCGGAAATTGAATTGTTTTACTCCTGCAACGACCTCGGACACATGGTTGAAAAACGGGGAGATAAAGAAACGTGGTCCGGTACGACCTCACGAACGGCTCAAAATGAAGTGTATAATATAGGGTTTTCGAGATCTCAAGGTCTCGAAAAAAAATTCTCAGGAAATCACAAAAAAGATTTCTCGGGTCACATAAAGCGGTCACACAAAATTTGAGTAGCAACGGAGGACATTTGGGGTACCGGTATGCGATAAACCATCATTCGTCGAACCTCGGATAATTGTGAAAAATAAATTAAGACTCGTTATTTAGGGCTGGAATTGAATAGTTTTCCTCCGGCAATGACCTCGGACACGTGGTTGAAAAACTGGGAGGAAAAGAAACATGGTGCGGTACGACCTTCCGAACGGCTCAAAACGACGTGGATAATATACGTTTTTCGAGATTCCAGGGTCCCGGAAAAAATTCTTTGAAAATCACACAAAAGGTTTCTCGGGTCAAATAAAGCGGCCACACAAAATTTGAGGAGCAACGAAGGACATTTAGGGGTACCGGTATGCGATAAACCTACATTCGTCGAACCTCGGATAATCGTGAAAAATGAATTAAGACTCATTTTTTGGGGGCGGAAATTGAATAGTTTTACTCCTGCAATGACCGCGTACATGTGGTTGAAAAACTGGAAGAAAAAGAAACGTGGTCCGGTACGACCTCCAGAACGGCTCAAAATGAAGTGTATAATGCACGGTTTTCGAGATCTCAGGGTCTCGGAAAAAAATCTCTGGAAATCACACAAAAGGTTTCTTGGGTCAAATAAAGCGGTCACACAAAATTTGATGAGCAACGGAGGACATTTAGGGGTACCGGTATGCGATAAACCAGCATTCGTCGTACCTCGGATAATTGTGAAAAATAAATTAAGACTCGTTATTTGGGGCGGAAATTGAATAGTTTTACTCCTGCAATGACCTCGGACACGTGGTTGAAACCGGGGAGAAAAAGAAACGTGGTCCGGTACGACCTCCCGAATGGCTCAAAATGAACTGTATTTATATAATGCACGGTTTTTGAGATCTCTGGGTCACGGAAAAAAATTCTCTGGAAATCACACAAATGGTTTCTCGGGTCAAATAAACCTACAAATGTTCGGAACTAATAATTTGCTGGTACTAAATTGTAGGGATTGTTTCCCTCTTCATGGGGCAGGGCAGGACAAGATATACCATTTTCTCAGCAAATAACCGAGATAAGCCGGTTGAATCACAGTGAGACAAATCTCACGTCACATACACCACTCAGAGTTGTGGTACCGTTGGCTTTCGCAGTTTCACGATAACGGTATCTCGGAGTCATACTCGATGCGGTCGTTGCAGATATATTGACTATTTTTCTAAGTGACTTTTATAGCTGTTACAGTTGTCTAATGTAGCTTTCGTATACTGTTAACGAGTATCGAGATTTCAGGGTCCCGGAACAAAATTCTTTGAAAATCACACAAAAGGTTTTTCGGTTCAGATAAAGCAATCACATAAAATTTGAGGGGCAAAGGAGGACATTTGGGGTGCTGGTATTCGATAAACCTGCATTCGTCAAACCTCGGATAATCGTGAAAAATGAATTAAGACTCGTTATTTGGGGGCGGAAATTGAATAGTTTTACTCCTGCAATGACCTCGTACATGTGGTTGAAAAACGGGAAGAAAAAGAAACGTGGTCCGGTACGACCTCCCGGACGGCTCAAAATGAAGTGTATAATGCATGGTTTTCGAGATCTCAGGGTCTCGGAATTTTTTTTTCTGGAAATCACACAAAAGGTTTCTTGGGTCAAATAAAGCGGTCCCACAAAATTTGAGGAGCAACGGAGGACATTTAGGGGTACCGGTATGCGATAAACCAGCATTCGTCGAACCTCGGATAATTGTGAAAAATAAATTAAGACTCGTTATTTGGGGCGGAAATTGAATAGTTTTACTCCTGCAATGACCTCGGACACGTGGATGAAACCGGGGAGAAAAAGAAACGTGGTCCGGTACGACCTTCCGAATGGCTCAAAATGAAATGTATAATGCACGATTTTTGAGATCTCTGGGTCATGGAAAAAAATTCTCTGGATATCACACAAAAGGTTTCTCGGGTCAAATAAACCTACAAATGTTCGGAACTAATAATTTGCTGGTACTAAATTGTAGGGAACGTTTCCCTATTCATGGGGCAGGGCAGGACAAGATATACCAATTTCTCAGCAAATAACCGAGATAAGCCGGTTGAATCACAGTGAGATAAATCTCACGTCACATACACCACTCAGAGTTGTGGTACCGTTGGCTTTCGCAGTTTCACGATAACAGTATCTTGGAGTCATTCTCGATGCGGTCGTTGCAGATATATTGACTATTTTTCTAAGTGACTTTTATAGCTGTTATAGTTGTCTAATGTAGCTTTCGTATACTCTTAACGAGTATCGATATTTCAGGGTCCCGGAACAAAATTCTTTGAAAATCACACAAAAGGTTTTTCGGTTCAGATAAAGCGATCACATAAAATTTGAGGGGCAAAGGAGGACATTTGGGGTGCTGGTATTCGATAAACCTGCATTCGTCAAACCTCGGATAATCGTGAAAAATGAATTAAGACTCGTTATTTGGGAGCGGAAATTGAATAGTTTTACTCCTGCAATGACCTCGGACACGTGGTTGAAAAACTGGGAGGAAAAGAAACATGGTCTGGTACGACCTCGCGAACGGCTCAAAATGAAATGTATAATACATCGTTTTCGCGATTCCAGGGTCCCGAAACAAAATTCTCTGGAAATCAAACAAAAGGTTTCTCGGGTCATATAAAACGGCCACACAAAATTTGTGAAACAACGAAGGATATTTAGGGATACCGATATGCGATAAACCAGCATTCATCGAACCTTTGATAATCGTGAAAAATGAATTAGACTCGTTATTTGAGGCGGAAATTGAATAGTTTTACTCCTGCAATGACTTCGGATACGTGGTTCATAAACGGGGAGAAAAAGAAACGTGGTCCGGTACGACCTCCTGAACGGCTTTAAACGAAGTGTATAATACATGGTTTTCGAGATTCCAGGGCCCCGGAACAAAATTCTCTGAAAAACACACAAAAGGTTTCTCGGGTCAAATAAAGCGGCCACACAAAATTTGAGGAGCAACGAAGGACATTTAGGGGTACCGCTATGCGATAAACCAGCATTCGTCGAACCTCCGATAATCGTGAAAAATGAATTAAGACTCGTTATTTAGGGCGGATCCCCTCACATCTTAGCGCGGGAGATTTAGCTACTCATACCGGAATTAATAACGGAAACGAAAATAAAGATGAAAACAACAGAATTCATAATTAAATTAAATGAACAATAAAACCGCATAAAAGAAAGAATTAGGTATTAGGGATTCTAACTAATCAATTCTAATCTATAAAGAAGGAATAGAAGTAAACTAAAATTTAGAACAAGAATTACCAGAAATAAAGAAGGCAAGAAAAACGAATCCGGATGCAAAAGTAGAACTTTATTGAAAAATTAATGAAAACTGTAGAACAAACTAGGTATGTGTATCTAAATCTCTCTCAAAATCCATGTCTATCAAGCAGTAGGAAGGAGTTACGTTATATAGAAGTGTCACGTAAAACCCTTCTCCCAACCTAAGTACAAATGGGCTTAGGTTAAAATCTTTTAATTCTCGTCAGATTGCATAAGTGGTCGATCGACCATATCAACCAGTCGATCGACTAAAGGTCGAGAATATCAGAAGCTTCTGACTTAAAATAAAACTTGCACGTCAGCTCATGTGGTCAATCGACCATATCGACCATGGACCTCAGTCGATAGACTGACTGCTCTTCCTGCAGTCAACTGTTCAGCATTCTGACAGTCTATATGACAGTCTATAGACCATGTAGGTCAGTCTATAGACCAAGTCAGCTGGTAATCCGCTTCTAAAACTCTCGCAAATCTATCTTTCAGGCCTTGCTACGCGCACCAAGTTCATATCCCGAGTCAAACCACCTCCCGAACGGCTCAAAATGAAGTGTATAATACACGGTTTTCGAGATTTCAGGGTCTCAGAATTTTTTTCTCTGGAAATCAAACAAAAGTTTTCTCGGGTCACATAAAGCGGCCACACAAAATTTGAGGAGCAACGGAGGACATTTGGGGGTGCTAGTATGCGATTAACCAGCATTCGTCGAACCTCGGAAATCGAGAAGAATGAATTATTACTCGTTGGAATCGAATAGGTTTACTCCTGCAATAACCTCAAACACGTGGTTGAAAAATCGGGAAGAAAAAAAACGTGGTGCGGTACGACCTCCCGAGAACGGCTCAAAGGAAGTGTATAATATACGGTTTTCGAGATTTTTGGATCCTAGAACAAAATTCTTTGAAAATCACACAAAAGGTTTCTCGCGTTAAATAAAGCGGCCACACAAAATTTGAGGAGCAATAAAGGATATTTAGAGGTACCGTTATGAGATAAACCAGCATTCGTCGAACCTTGGATAATCGTGAAAAATGAATTAAGACTCGTTATTTGGGGCGGAAATTGAATAGTTTTACTCCAGCAATGACCTCGGACAAATGGTTGAAAAACGGGGAGAAAAAGAAACGTGGTCCGGTATGACCTCCCGAACGACTCAAAACGAAGTGTATACACGGTTTTCGATATTCGAGAGTCCCGGAACAAAATTCTCTGAAAATCACACAAAACGTTTCTCGGGTCAAATAAAGTGGCCACACAAAATTTGAGGAGCAACGGAGGACATTTGGGGGTACCGGTAAGCGATTAAGCAGCATTCGTCGAAACTCGGATAATCGTGAAAAATTAATTAAGACTCGTTATTTGGGGTGGAAATCGAATAGGTTTACTCATGCAATGACCTCAGACACGTGGTTGAAAAACGGGGAGTAAAAGAAACGACGTCCGGTACGACCGCCCGAACGGCTCAAAATGAATTGTATAATACACGATTTTCGAGATTTCAGGGTGTAACAATCCGGATTATAAAATAAACGAAAAACCTTATATAAAGTAAATATCAGAGTACGATACTGATAAAAGGGTCAAGGTGGCGGAAACACCTGACCAATCCGGTTCGCTACTAAATCCAAAACCAAACTAATATATTATTCAAAGGGTTCATAAAACTTAAAAGCAAACTCCTATTTTATTATTAAATCTCGCCTCTCGCTGCATCCCAACGAACACCATTAAGCTGTAACACCCGATCAACCTGAGAAGGGGGTCGACAATTCAGTCGGGAGTAACTAGATGCTCTCCCAGTCATGTTTACAACAATTGAATATAACTAACAATCAATAACAATTGAAATGCAAAACCAGTAAACATGTGAGACCATCTATACTCATGAAAACTCGACACCAACTTACCATTGAACAATGACAAGGACAAACATATGAAATGAATACCCCAAGTTAAACAACATGTGATAACGCATAAAGACATAAACCATATTACGACATTGTGCGAAACATAGAACCATCATAACCACGACATACAAGAACAGACCAAACAACAAAGCACAATGTATAGAATGAACGCCGTTAGAGCGATTAACGAACTGCCTCTAACTAATGGAGCGATTAACGAACTGCCTCCATTCAATGGTATGGGCCGATTAATGAACTGCACCCACAGTGGACCGATCAACGAACTGCATCCATACTATGTATAGCGTATAACCACTGCCTATATGCCTAAGACCTGGCCAGACCTCTCGGTGCAATAACTGTACACCGAACGACAAACGGGGACCAGAGCGATTAACGAACTGCCTCTGACCAATCCCGAACATAGACCATAACAAATCCCCGAAGGGTAGCCTTGGTTCATTCCGATAGTATATAACTGATACTATCGTCATCTATACACCAGCCAACCAACAAATGCACAGTATAACTGACTGCACCAACATGCATGAACAACGTCACGACTCATCTCATAGGATAGTATAACTGACTACCCTACTTATCATATGAACAAAAATAATCAACGAATCATGCACATATATTGACATACAATATAACTCAACACCACATAACATGCGAAACAAATATCAACCATTCAATGTTATAGTACTCCAGCTATAACTTCAACATTAACCATTTAATGTTGTAGTAACCTTAACCATAACATGAACTCTAGATGCGAGGTTATAGTAACCTCGACTATAACTTCAGTATGTATAACTTGAAGTTATACTTACCTCAACTATAACCTTGACACGAAACTCAAAGTTATACTAGCATTAACCATAACCTTGAGCCATAATCTCAGGGTTACATTAGTTACAGCTATAACCTTGAGCCATAATCTCAGGGTTACATTAGTTACAGCTATAACCTTGACTCGCACCTCAATGTTATAGTAGGTTTAGCTATAACCTTGAATTCATATTTCCAAGGTTATACCTCAAACAGACATAACTTGAGTAACAACCCAAAGTTGTACTAACTTCAGCTATAGCACTTGAATCATCATCAAGGTTATACTAGCTTTAGCTATAACTTTGGAGAGCACCCTTGGCCGCCTATCATGCCGCCACTAGGGTTCACTCGTAAACCCTAATTACGCTCATGGCACCCATAATAAACACATAAACAACATACGACATATAATTAATACATTAAAACATATACAAACATGCGAAAACATAATTAACATGATAATGAACAATCTAACACGTACCAATCATACAAGACAATCATTAAATCATATTAATTACATCAATTGGCATAAACACAATTAAAAGAAAACACCTAGTTACCTTATTAAGCAAATAATCCTAAAGATCGTCTTCAACGATATAAACGTCCTCTCCAGGAGCAACTTCCACGCCTTCATTGAATCATCCACGTGCCAAAGATAGCGAATCTTATAAATATACTAACTATATATATAAACTATAAAAACTATAAAACTATGTGAAAACATAAAACTTACGAAGAAGATAGATAAATCCAAGAAGTAGGATCGATCTAAGCACGAAAGATGATGAAGGAAGGAGGAAGAGGAAGAACGGCACGAAACCCTAGGCGAGGGGCGCGCGGCACAATAGAGGAAGAGAGGAGGAGAGAATTTAGGTTTAGAGTTTTGTGAGAAAAGAGAAGCAAGGGTTTGATTTCCCTTCTTATTTATAGAGAAGCTCATGGGTTTATTCTAAGCTTAGGCCCAAAACTTACCCATCTACACCAAAATCACGTGAGACCCAAGGAAGGAGCGGGTCTACACCGTTTTCGAGCCCAACAAGCCCAAAAGACAAGAGACGGATATTTTCCCAGAAAATAAAATATGAAATATGGGAAAATAAAATTATAGAATTATATTAAGGAAATTAGTGGTGTTACAATCCAACCGCCTAAAAAGAAGTTTCGTCCTCGAAACTTGATAAGAGAACTACCTCACTCGAAAAGATGTGGATGCTTCTCTCGCATAGACGCTTCGGTTTCCCGAGTCTCTTGCTCAAACTTCTGACTCCTCCACAGAACCCGAACCAAAGGTACAACCTTATTCCTTAACCTCTTCTCCCGACGTTCTAAAATGCGAACAGGTCGTTCCTCATAAGTCAGGTTACGCTCAACCTCGATAACATCAGCCTGTAGAACATGAGAAGGATCACTGCGATAACGACGCAACTGCGATACATGGAACACATCGTGAACCTTCGACAGATTCGGGGGTAACGCCAACCTATAGGCTACCTCGCCAACTCTCTCGAGCACCTCATACGGTCCAATGTACTTAGGACTAAGCTTTCCCTTAAGCCCAAACCTCTTAACACCTTTCATCGGCGAAACCTTAAGAAAAACCTTATCGCCAACCTCAAACTCAATCGGCCTACGCCGCAAGTCTGCATACGTCTTCTGTCGATCCTGGGCTGCCTTAAGCTTCTCACGGATCAACCTACTTGCTCAATCGATTCTTGGACCAACTCTGGGCCAAGAACAACAGCCTCACTAGAATCGTCCCAACACAAAGGACTACGACACTTCCTTCCATAAAGTGCCTCAAACGGAGCCATCTGAATACTAGCTTGGTAATTGTTGTTGTAGGAGAACTCCACAAGCGGTAAACTCTTCTCCCAACTAACTTGGAACTCCAAAGCACAAGCTCGCAACATATCCTCAACCGTCTGAATCGTACGCTCAGTCTGACCATCAGTTGCAGCGTGAAAAGCTGTACTCATCTTAAGCTCACTACCCAAAGCCAACTGAAGCTTCTTCCAAAATTGAGAACAAAACCTCGGATCACGGTCGGAGATGATATCCTTAGGAACCCCATGAAGACGAATGATCTCACGCTGATAAGCGTTCCCTAGTTCCTCGAGACTCCAAGTCTCCTTCATTGGAATGAAATGCGCGACCTAAGTCAAACGATCAACCACGACCCAAATCGCATTCATCCCTCTCGGCGACCTCGGCAGACCCATGACGAAGTCCATCGAAATCGAATCCCATTTCCATGTGGGAATCTCCAAAGGTTGCAGTAGACCACCAGGTCTCTGATGTTCGAACTTGACCTTCTGACAAACCAAGCAACGACTCACAAACTCGGCGATCTCTTTCTTCATACCCGGCCACCAAAACTTTAGCTTCAGATCCTTGTACATCTTATCACCACCAGGATGAACCGAATAGGGAGTACTATGAGCCTCTTTGAGAATCTTAAATTTTAAGACCTTACAGCTAGGCACACACCAACGACCTTGGAATCGTAGACCATCATCAGGTCCAACGTCGAAGTCTTTGGAACGTCCTTCGCTTATGGCGACTCGAACTCCTTCTAAGTATTCATCCTCTCTTTGCTTAACTCGGATCTCATGAAGGATCTCAGGTTCAGCAACCATCGCACTCAAATCTAAAGTACCAGGAAGAACTACCTCAAGGCTCATCTTTTGGAACTCTTGACTCAAGTCATCAGGTAACACCAACACAGATCTCATAGCATGACACACCTTGCGACTTAAAGCATCGGCAACCACGTTTGCCTTACCCTCATGATACTGCAGTTCAATCTTGTAGTCGTTAAGCAGCTCCAACCAACGTCTCTGCCTCATGTTAAGATCTCTCTGAGTGAAGATATACTTCAAGCTCTTATGATCCGTATAAAAGTTGCAAGAGACTCCATACAAGTAGTGTCGCCACAGCTTAAGTTCAAACACCACTGCTGCTAACTCAAGATCGTGAGTCGGGTAGTTCATCTCGTGAACTTTCAACTAACGGGAAGCATAAGCCACAACTTTACCCTTCTGCATCAAGACACAATCCAACCCAAACTTTGACGCATCGCAGAAAACATCGAACTCAACACCCTCTTCTGGTAGAGTCAACACAGGAGCGGTAGTTAACCTTTTCTTCAACTCCTGAAAGGCGGCTTCACAAGCCTCAGTCCAAATGAACTTGGATTCCTTCTTCATTAACTGAGTCATCGGTCTCGCGATCTTAGAGAAATCATGTACAAACCGACGATAATACCTAGCTAGTCCAAGGAAACTCTGAACTTCGTTCACATTCTTTGGGCTCTCCCAATCGACCACGGCTCGAATCTTCGACGGATCAACCATAACTCCATCGCCAGATATCACATGGCCCAAGAAGGTAACTTCCTTTAACCAAAACTCGCACTTCGAGAACTTAGCATACCACTTCTGCTTACGCAGAATCTCCATGATAACACGAAGATGACCCTCGTGTTCAGCCTCATCTCTCGAGTAAATTAGTATATCGTCTATGAACACCACGACACACTTGTCCAAATACTCGCTGAAAGTGCGATTCATCTGATCCATGAAAACGGCAGGTGCATTCGTCAAACCAAACGTCATCACCACGAACTCATAGTGGCCATACCTCGAACGAAAAGCAGTCTTAGGAATATCCTCATTCCTAACTGGAATCTGATGGTAACCATATCTCAGATCGATCTTCGAGAACACACTCGCACCACGGAGCTGATCAAACAGATCCTCGATCCTCGGCAAAGGATACTTATTCTTGATAGTAACCTTGTTCAGCTCACGGTATTCAATGCACAAATGCATACTACCATCCTTCTTCTTGACGAACAAAACAAGAGCACCCCACAGCGAAGCACTCGGTCGGATAAAGCCCTTATCGATCATCTCCTCAAGTTGCTTCTTGAGTTCTTGCAACTCAGCTGGTGCCATACGATATGGAGCTTTCGAAATGGGACCAGTTCCAGGTAGCAACTCAATCGAGAACTCTACATCTCGCTCAGGAGGAATACCAGGTAGATCCTCAGGAAAGACATCGGGAAACTCCTAAACCATAGGGATATCCTCTAACTTAGGCTCAGCAGAAACACCCTGAACACAGCACAGATAGATCTGATGACCCTTTCTACCCAAGTTAACCATCTTCATAGCAGAAACCCACTTGCCGTAGGTGTAACCTTAACACCCTGATAAGAAACCCTCGAACCTGTAGGACTCTTAAGAACGATCTTCTGATCACGACATAGGAACCTAGCGTCATAGCGAGATAACCAATCCATACCCAAAATCACATCAAACTCTCCGAGTTTGAATTGGACGAGATCGGCAGGAAGGATCGCCCCTGCAATACTGACAGGTACGTCTTTGAAAAGAACGGAGCAAGGAACAATCTCACCCGTAGGAAGGGATATGGAGGTACGAACGGATGAAGAAGAAGAAGAGAGTCCAGCACGGACGGAAAAGGATTCGGATACGAAAGACATCGATGCACCCGTATCAAAAAGAACAAAAGCAGATAAAGAATAAACGAGAAAGGTACCCGTAACCACATCTGGATTAGCATCAGCCTCAACACGACTCATAACGAACACTCGACCAGTCTTCAGAGCATCAACCTTCGGCTCTTCCGTCTTTGGTTTCTGGGGACAATCAAAAGACTTGTGTCCCGGAGCCTTACAGGTATAACATGTAAGCGGAGCACCAGTAACACAAGACGTACCCGGGTGGTATGCCTTCCCGCAACGAAAACACCAGATGTTCTTTCGGGACTGATCCTGATCACGGGGAGCATAAGGACGAGCCTCGAACTTCTGCTTCTTCTGGGAAGCACTGGGAGCAATGTAAGGCCTCTTCACGAACTTACTCTTCGCATTCTCCTCAGCCTCGGTAGGAAGAACTGAATCATAAATGCTAAGAGCACGATCATAAGCCTGCTGAAAAAAAGTTGAAGGAATACCAGACATGGCAGTCCGGAATTTAGGAGTTAGATTCTTCTCATAGCGACGAGTCCTCGAAACCTCGTCCATAGCTACAGAAGTAACGAAACGTGAAAGCTTCACGAACTTGTTGGTGTACTCCTCGATGGTCATGGAACCTTGCTGTAGACGAAGGAACTCCTGCTCCTTCTGCCAGCGCATCTCTTCAGGATAAAACCTTTTCTTCAGCGCCTCAGAGAAAACAGCCCAACCATATCCTGGTTGAACTTCCAGACCAGCTCTAGCAAGAGCCCACCAGTTGTTGGCCTCGTCCTTTAGATAATAGGTGGCGATATCCACCATCTGATCCTCGAGACATCCAGTAGCGAGGAACAACTTCTCGATCTCTCGAATCCAAGCCTCCAAGGCAGTAGGATCATTTGCACCATCATAAGTCGGAGGACGGTGACGAGCTAAGCGATCAAACACAATCGGTTGCGGATGGTGGTTGTTGTTGTTGTTGTTGTTGTTGTTGTTGTTGTTGTTGTTGTTGTTGTTGTTGTTGTTGTTGTTGTTGTTGTTGTTGTTGTTGTTGTTGTTGTTGTTGTTGTTGTTGTTGTTGAGGTGATTAGTGAAATCTTCGGCCATAGATGCCAGAGCGGCCTCAAGTTTCCTAATGCGATCTGCATCCGACTCACCATTTCCGTTGCGCACCATCTGCAAGAACGAAATCTCGTTATAAGTGGTAGAACCTAAGTACCACTCCAAACAACTACTCATACACTTTTCAAACATAATAAAACCAACGAATCCTATTGGTTTTTACCCCATTTACTCTCACTCATTAACTAGGTCATTTATTTTAGTCATCAACTAAGCGAGAGTTGGGAGCGTGTTCGCTTTGATACCAACTGTAACAACCCGGATTATAAAATAAAGGAAAAACCTTATATAAAGTAAATATCAGAGTACGATACTGATAAAAGGGTCAAGGTGGCGGAAACACCTGACCAATCCGGTTCGCTACTAAATCCAAAACCAAACTAATACATTATTCAAAGGGTTCTTAAAACTTAAAAGCAAACTCCTATTTTATTATTAAATCTCGCCTCTCGATGCATCCCAACGAACATCATTAAGCTGCAACACCCGATCAACCTGAGAAGGGGGTCGACAATTCAGTCGGGAGTAACTAGATGCTCTCCGAGTCATATTTACAACAATTGAATATAACTAACAATCAATAACAATTGAAATGCAAAACCAGTAAACATGTGAGACCATCTATACTCATGAAAACTCAACACCAACTTACCATTGAACAATGACAAGGACAAACATATGAAATGAATACCCCAAGTTAAACAACATGTGATAACGCATAAAGACATAAAGCATATTACGACAGCGTGCGAAACATAGAACCATCATAACCACGACATACAAGAACAGACCAAACAACAGAGCACAATGTATAGAATGAACGCCGTTAGAGCGATTAATGAACTGCCTCTAACTAATGGAGCGATTAGCGAACTGCCTCCATTCAATGGTATGGGCCGATTAACGAACTGCACCCACAGTGGACCGATTAACGAACTGCATCCATACTATGTATAACGTATAACCACTGCCTATATGCCTAAGACCTGGCCAGACCTCTCGGTGCAATAACTGTACACCGAATGACACACGGGGACCAGAGCGATTAACGAACTGCCTCTGACCAATCCCGAACATAGACCATAACAAATCCCCGAAGGGTAGCCTTGGTTCATTCCGATAGTATATAACTGATACTATCGTCATCTATACACCAGCCAACCAACAAATGCACAGTATAACTGACTGCACCAACATGCATGAACAACGTCACGACTCATCTCATAGTATAGTATAACTGACTACCCTACTTATCATATGAACAAAAATAATCAACGACTCATGCACATATATTGACATACAATATAACTCAACACCACATAACATGCGAAACAAATATCAACCATTCAATGTTATAGTACTCCAGCTATAACTTCAACATTAACCATTCAATGTTGTAGTAACCTTAACCATAACATGAACTCTAGATGCGAGGTTATAGTAACCTCGACTATAACTTCAGTATGTATAACTTGAAGTTATACTTACCTCAACTATAACCTTGACACGAAACTCAAAGTTATACTAGCATTAACCATAACCTTGAGCCATAATCTCAGGGTTACATTAGTTACAGCTATAACCTTGAGCCATAATCTCAATGTTACATTAGTTACAGCTATAACCTTGACTCGCACCTCAATGTTATAGTAGGTTCAGCTATAACCTTGAATTCATATTTCCAAGGTTATACCTCAATCAGCCATAACTTGAGTAACAACCCAAAGTTGTACTAACTTCAGCTATAACACTTGAATCATCATCAAGGTTATACTAGCTTTAGCTATAACTTTGGAGAGCACCCTTGGCCGCCTATCATGCCGCCACTAGGGTTCACCCGTAAACCCAAATTACGCTCATGACACCCATAATAAACACATAAACAACATACGACATATAATTAATACATTAAAACATATACAAACATGCGAAAACATAATTAACATGATAATAAAAAATCTAACACTTACCAATCATACAAGACAATCATTAAATCATATTAATTACATCAATTGGCATAAACACAATTAAAAGAAAACACCTAGTTACCTTATTAAGCAAATAATCCTAAACATCGTTTTCAACGATATAAACGTCCTCTCGAGGAGCAACTTCCACGCCTTCATTGAATCATCCACGTGCCAAAGATAACAAATCTAATAAATATACTAACAATATATATATAAACTATAAAAACTATAAAACTATGCGAAAACATAAAACTTACGAAGAAGATAGATAAATCCAAGAAGTAGGATCGATCTAAGCACGAAAGATGATGAAGGAAGGAGGAAGAGGAAGAACGGCACGAAACCATAAACGAGGGGCGCGCGGCACAAGGGAGGAAGAGAGGAGGTGGGAATTTAGGTTTAGGGTTTTGTGAGAAAAGAAAAGCAAGGGTTTGATTTCCCTTCTTATTTATAGAGAAGCTCATGGGTTTACTTTAAGCTTAGGCCCAAAACTTACCCATCTACACCAAAATCACGTGAGACCCAAGGAAGGAGCGGGTCTACACCGTTTTCGAGCCCAACAAGCCCAAAAGACAAGAGACGGATATTTTCCCAGAAAATAAAATATGAAATATGGGAAAATAAAATTATAGAATTATATTAAGGAAATTAGGGTGTTACACAGGGTCTCGGAAAAAAATTCTCTGGAAATCACACAAAAGTTTTCGTGGGTCACAGAAAGAGGCCACACCAAATTTGAGGAGCAAAGGAAGACATTTGGAGGTACCTGTATGCGATTAAGCAACATTTGTAGAACCTTGGATAATAGTGACAAAGGAATTAAGACTCGTTATTTGGGGCAGAAATCGAATAGGTTTACTCCTGCAATGACCCTAGGGAGATAAAGAAACGTGGTCCGGTATGACCTCTCGAACGGCTCAAAATGAAGGGTATAATACACGGTTTCGAGAGTCCAAGGTCCCGGAACAAAATTTTCTGAAAATCGCACAAAAGGTTTCTCGGGTCACATAAAGGGGCCACACAAAATTTGAGGAGCAACGGAGGACATTTGCGGGAACCGGTAAGCGATTAGGAAGCATTCGTCGAAACTCGGATCGTGAAAACTTAATTAAGACTCATTTGGGGCGGAAATCGATTCCAGAGTTCCCGAAACAAAATACTCTGAAAATCACATAAACGGTTTCTCGGGTCACATAAAGAGGCCACACTAAATTTGAGGAGCAACAAAGGACATTTAGGGGTACCGGTATGCGATAAACCAGCATTTTCGAACCTTGGATAATCGTGAAATATGAATTAAGACTCGTTATTTGGGGCGGAAATTGAATAGTTTTACTCCTGCAATGACCTCGGACACGTAGTTGAAAAACGGGGAGAAAAAGAAACGTGGTCCGGTACGACCTCCCGAACGGCTCAAAATGAAGTGTATAATACACGATTTTTGAGATACCAGGGTCCCGGAACAAAATTCCCTGAAAATCCCCCAAAAGGTTTCTCGGGTCAAATAAAGCGGCCACACAAAATTTGAGGAGCAATGAAGGATATTTAGGGGTACCGTTATGCGATAAACCAGCATTCGTCGAACCTTGGATAATCGTGAAAAATGAATTAAGACTCGTTATTTAAATTGAATAGAAAAACGGGGAGAAAAAGAAACGTGGTCCTGTACGACCTCCCAAACGGTCCAAAACGAAGTGTATACACGGTTTTCGATATTCCAGAGTCCCGAAACAAAATTCTCTGAAAATCACACAAAAGGTTTCTCGGGTCAAATAAAGCGGCCACACAAAATTGGAGGAGCAACGAAGGATATTAAGGGGTACTTGTATGCGATAAACCAGCATTCGTCGAACCTTGGATAATCGTGGAAAATGAATTAAGACGCGTTATTTGGGGCAGAAATTGAATAGTTTTACTCCTGCAATTACCTCGGACACGTGGTTGAAAAACGGGAAGAAAAAGAAACGTGGTCCGGTACGACCTCCTGAACGGCTCAAAATGAAGTCTAATGCACAGTTTTCGAGATTTTAGGGTCTCGAAAAAATTTCTCTGGAAATCAAACAAAAGTTTTCTCGGGTCACATAAAGCGGCCACACAAAATTTGAACAACGGAGGACATTTGAGGGTGCTAGTATGCGATTAACCAGCATTCGTCGAACCTAAAAAATCGTGAAGAATGAATTATTACTCGTTATTTGGGGCTGGAATCGAATAGGTTTACACCGGCAATGACCTCGGACACGTGGTTGAAAAATCGGGAACAAAAGGAACGTGGTGCGGTACGACCTCCCGAACGGCTCAAAGGAAGTGTATAATACACGGTTTTCGAGATTCTAGGGTCCCGGAACAAAATTCTCTGAAAATCACACAAAAGGTTTCTCGGGTTAAATAAAGTGGCCACAAAAAATTTGAGGAGCATTGGAGGACACTTGGGGGTATCGGTATTCGATAAACCAGCATTCGTCGAACCTTGGATAATCGTGAAAAATGAATTAAGAATCGTTATTTGGGGCGGAAATGCAATAGTTTTACTCTTGCAATAACCTCGGACACGTGGTTGAAATATGAGTAGAAAAAGAAACGTAGTCCGTACGACCTCCCGAACGGCTCAAAATGAAGTGTGTAATACACGGTTTTCGATATGATAGGGTCCCGGAACAAAATTCTCTAGAAATCAAACAAAAATTTTCTCGGGTCATATAAAGCGGCCACACAAAATTTGAGGAGGAACGGAGGACATTTGGGGGTACCGGTATGCGATAAACCCGCATTCGTCTAACCTCGGATAATCGTGAAAAATGAATTAAGACTCAATAGTTCGGGCGGAAATAGAATATTTTTACTCCTACAATGACCTCTGACACGTGGTTGAAAACCGGGGGGAGAAGAAACATGGTGTGGTGCGACCTTCCGAACGACTCAACATGACGTGTATAATACACGGTTTCGAGATTTCAGGGTCTCGGAAAAAATTCTCTGGAATTCACACAAAAATTTTCTCGAGTCATAGAAAGTGGCCACACAAAATTTGAGGACCAACGGAGGACATTTGGGGGTACCGGTAAGCGATTAAGCAGCATATGTCGAAACTCGGATAATCGTGAAAAATTAATTAAGACTCGTTATTTGGGGCGGAAATCGAATAGGTTTACTCATGCAATGACCTCGGACACGTGGTTGAAAAACGGGGAGAAAAATAAACGTGGTCCGGTACGACCTCCCGAACGGCTCAAAATGAAGTGTATAATACACGATTTTTTAGATTTCAGGGTCTCGAAAAAAATTCTCTTGAAATCACAAAGTTTTCTCGGGTCACAGAAAAAGGCTACACAAAATTTGAGGAGCAACAGAGGACATTTGGGGGTACCGGCATGCGATTAAGCAGCATTTGTCGAACCTCGGATAATAGTGAAAAATGAATTAAGACTCGTTATTAGAGGCGGAAATCGAATAGGTTTAAACCTGCAATGACCCCGGGGAGAAAAAGAAACGTGGCCCGGTACGACCTCCTGAACGGCTCAAAATGAAGGGTATAATACACGGTTTCGAAGTTCCAGGGTCCCGGAACAAAATTCTATGAAAATCGCATAAAAGGTTTCTCGGGTCACATAAAGGGGCTACACAAAATTTGAGGAGCAACAGAGGACATTTGGGGTACGGGTAAGCGATTAAGCAGCATTCGTCAAACCTCGGATAATCGTGAAAAATTAATTAAGACTCGTTATTTGGGGCGGAAATCGAATAGGTTTAATCCTGCAATGACCTCGGACACGTGGTTGAAAAACAGGGAAGAAAAGAAACGTGGTGCGGTACGACTGATGCGTGCATTTTATATAGACTTTTTACGCCGTATTTGCACGCATTTCTATGCATATTTCGTAGTATTAAGCTACAAATGTCTCTCGAATTGTCTACTTTGGTTTCTCTTGTCCTATTTGCAGGTATGAACTGGAGAGGAGCATAATCAAGCTTAGAACATCTATGCATGCATTTAGGAGATGAGTTGAGTCGGAACTTGGAAACTACTAATTTGTGATGCGCGTAGAAGTAAGGTGGCTAGGCGAGCAAAGGAAGAGCTTCAAATTACTAATACTTATTTTGAAGAGCCATATCTTGAGTTCTACAACATATATTCAAGTGATTCCAACTGCAGGTGAAAGCCTATCTTCTTAGCTTTCCAACGCCATGAAAATCGCTTGTTTTCGACAAGTAACGAAGAAATGACAGCCGTTTAAAGTTAGGTGCGCGAAGCAGGGATTACGCGCTGAAAACCACTCGATCGAGTACTTTTTGTGTTCGATCGAGTACTTTTATTCTCCCGATCGATTACCTTGATTCTTACTGTACTCGATCGAGTGCTTTTGTGCTCGGTCGAGAGCTTTTGAGGAAGAAATACTCGATCGACCAACTTTATGTTACTCGATCGAGCAAAATCAAGTCTGACGCAGCATATTTCAAGTCGAGACCTTTTAATTTTATCTTAGTTTATCTTATAATAATTATCTCTTATAAATAAGAGATTATTAGGTCATTTAGGGGGGACGAATGATTCAATTTCCAGTTCTCAGACACTTGTTCGTCGCTTGCTCACTTTCCCGAATCTTAGTTTGTGTAATCCATTACTCTTTCCCTTTTAATTTATGTTAATTCCTTTGCAACGATTCAAGTCTCTTGCTCCTTAATTTCCTTTAATCCACCTTTTTACCATGTTTACTTTAGTTTCGTTTATTGTTATTGTTTTATTTACTGTTATGAATAGCTAAATCCCTTGTGCTGGGATACAGGGGAGTCATGGTAATTAGGGAGATTGAGATTTAGATGATTAGACTAGGTTGAATTGGTTTTGTGTTGGTAATCACTGCAATTAACTGTAATTAGGGAGATTGAGTCGACGCATTTAGCTAGTTAATTTCGTTACGCCTTGACCTAGATCGGAATATTGGAAGGGGTAAGACCTGCAGTGAACATTAAGGCATTCTAATGAGGGCGAAAGCTAAGTTAGTAATGTTTTAGGGCAAATAGCGGACCGGAAGCACCTTTTCACTACCCCGCATACCGAATTTATGCCGACCTTTGACTCTAGTTTTGGATCCCTAGGAAACCAAGTGACACAGACGGATCTAATTAGACAAATAGATCACAAACAGCCTCCCTGTGGAATACGATACCCGACTTACCTCTACTGCATTAGTTAGAGCCGGTTAGGTTTATTTTTGATAGGGTTGCGACAGCCGTGTCAATGACCTCCCGAATGGCTCAAAAAGAAGTGTATAATACACGGTTTTCGAGATTTCATAGTCTCGGGAAAAAATCTTTGAAAATCACACAAAAGTTTTCTCGGGTCACAGAAAGAGGCCACACAAAATTTGAGGAGCAACGGAGGACACTTGGGGATACCGGTATGCAATAAACCAGTATTCGTCGAACCTCGAATAATCGTGAAAAATAAATTAAGAGTCGTTATTTGGGGCGGAAATTAAATAGTTTTACTCCTGCAATGACCTCGGACACGTGGTTGAAGAACGGGGAGAAAAAGAAACGTGGTCCAACGACCTCCCGAACGGCTTAAAATGAAGTGTATAATATACGGTTTTCGAGATTATAGTGTCCCGGAACAAAATTCTCTGGAAATCAAACAAAAAGTTTCTCGGGTCATACAAAGCGGCCACTCAAAATTTGAGGGGCAACGGAGTACATTTAGGGGTACAAGTATGCGATAAACCAGCATTCGTCGAACCTTGGATAATCGTGAAAAATGAATTAAGACTCGTTATTTGGGGCGGAAGTTGAATAGTTTTACTCCTGCAATGACCTCGGACACGTGGTTGAAAAACGGGGAGAAAAAGAAACGTGGTCGGGTACGACTTCCCGAACAGCTCAAAACGAAGTGTATAATACACGGTTTTCGAGATTCCAGGATTCCCGAACAAAATTCTCTGAAAATCACACAAAAGGTTTCTCGGGTCAAATAAAGCGGCCACACAAAATTTGAGGAGCAATGTAGGACATTTAGGGGTAAATGTATGCGATAAACCAGCATTCGTCGAACCTTGGATAATCGTGAAAATTTATAAAGACCCGTTATTTGGGGCGGAAATTGAATAGTTTTACTCTAGCAACTACCTCGGACAGGTGGTTAAAAAACTGGGAAAAAAAAGAGGCCACGGAAAAATTTGAGGAGCAACGGAGGACATTTAGGTGTACCGATATGCGATTAAGCAGCATTTGTCGAACCTCGGATAATAGTGAAAAATGAATTAAGACTCGTTATTTGGGGCGGAAATCGAATAGGTTTCCTCCTGCAATGACGCCGGGGAGAAAAACAAAAGTGGTCCGGTACGACCTCCCGAACGACTCAAAATGAAGGGTATAATACACGGTTTCGAGATTCCAGGGTCCCGGAACAAAATTCTCTGAAAATCGCACAAAAGGTTTCTCAGGTCACATAAAGGGGCCACACAAAATTTGAGGAGCAACTGAGGACACTTGAGGATACCAATATGCGATAAACCAGCATTCGTCGAACCTCGAATAATCGTGAAAAAAAAATTAAGAGTCGTTATTTGGGGCGGAAATTAAATAGTTTTACTCCAACAATGACCTCGGACATGTGGTTGAAAAACTGGGAGAAAAAGAAACACGGTCCTTTACGACCTCCCGAACGGCTTAAAATGAAGTGTATAATATACGGTTTTCGAGATTATAGTGTCCTGAAACAAAATTCTCTGGAAATCAAACATAAGGTTTCTCGGGTCATACAAAGCGGCCACACAAAATTTGAGGGGCAACGGAGGACATTTGGGGGTACCGGTATGCGTTAAACCAGCATTCATCGAATCTCGGATAATCGTAAAAAATAAATTAAGACTCGTTATTTGGGGCGGAAATTGAATAGTTTCACTCGTGCAATGACCCCGGACACGTGGTTGAAAAACAAGGAGAAAAAAAAAACGTAGTCCGGTACGACCTTCCGAACAGTTCAAAAAGAATTGTATAATACACGGTTTTCGAGATTTCAGGGTCTCGGAAAAAGTTTCTTTGGAAATCAAACAAAAGTTTTCTCGGGTCACATAAAACGACCACGCAAAAATTGAGGAGCAACGGAGGACATTTGGGGGTGCTCGTATGCGATTAACCACCATTCGTCAAACCTCGAAAATCGTGAAGAATGAATTATTACTCGTTATTTGGGGCTGGAGTTGAATAGGTTTACTCCTGCAATGACCTCGGACACGTGGTTGAAAAATCGGGAAGAAAAGAAACGTGGTGCGGAACGACCTCCCGAACGGCTCAAAGGAAGTGTATAATACACGGATTTCGAGATAGGGTCCTGGAACAAAATTATCTGAAAATCACACAAAAGGTTTCTCGGGTTAAATAAAGCGGCCACAAAAATTTTGAGGAGCATTGGAGGACACTTGGGGGTACCGGTATGCGATAAACCAGCATTCGTCGAACCTCGGATAATCGTGAAACATGAATTATGAATCGTTATTTGGGGCGGAAATTCAATATTTTTACTCCTGCAATGATCTCGGACACGTGGTTGAAAAATGAGTAGAAAAAGAAACGTGGTCCGGTACGACCTCCCTAACGGCTCAAAATGAAGTGTATAATACACTGTTTTCGAGATTATAGGGTCCCGGAACAAAATTCTCTTGAAATCAAACAAAAGGTTTCTCGGGTCATATAAAGCGACCACAAAAAATTTGTGGAACAACGGAGGACATTTGGGGGTACCGGTATGCGATAAACCAGCATTCGTCATACCTCGGATAATCCTGAAAAATGAATTAAGACTCGTTATTTCGGACAGAAATTGAATAGTCTTACTCCTGCAATGACCCAGGACACGTGGTTGAAAAACGAGGAGAAAAAGAAATCTGGTCCGGTACGACCTCCCGAACGGCTCAAAATGAATTGTATAACACACGATTTTCGAGAATTTCGGGTCTCGGAAAAAAATTCTTTGGAAATCACACAAAAGTTTTCTCTAGTTAAACAAAACTGCCACACAAAATTTGAAGAGCAACGGAGGATATTTGGGTGCGCCAGTATGCGATTAACCAGCATTCGTCGAACCTCGGATAATCGTGAAAATTGAATTAAGACTCAATAGTTCGAGAGGAAATAGAATACTTTTACTTCTACAATGACCTCTGACACGTGGTTGAAAATCGGGGGGAGAAGAAACATGGTGCGGTGCGACCTCCCGAACGGCTCAACATGAATTATATATTACACGATTTCGAGATGTGAGGGTCTCGGAAAAATTCTCTGGAAATCACACAAAAGTTTTCTCGAGTCACAGAAAGCGGCCACACAAAATTTGAGGAGCAACGGAGGACATTTGGGGGTACCGATAAGCGATTAAGCAGCATTCGTCGAAACTCGGATAATCGTGAAAAATTAATTATGACTCGTTATTTGGGGCGGAAATCGAATAGGTTTACTCCTGCAATGACCTCGGACACGTGGTTGAAAAACGGGGAGAAAAAGAAATGTGGTCCGATACGACCTCCCGAACGGTCAAAATGAAGGGTATAATACACGATTTTCGAGATTTCAGGGTCTCGGGAAAAATTCTCTTGAAATCACACAAAAAGTTTTCTCGAGTCACAGACAGAGGCCACAGAAAATTTGAGGAGCAACCGAGGACATTTGGGGGTACCGGTATGCGATTAAGCAACATTTGTCGAACCTCGGATAATAGTGAAAATGAATTCAGACTCGTTATTTGGGGCGGAAGGCGAATAGGTTTACTCCTGCAATGACCCCGGGGAGAAAAAGAAACGTGGTCCGGTACGACCTCTCGAACATCTCAAAATGAAGGGTATAATACACGGTTTCGAGACTCCAGGGTACCGGAACAAATTCTCTGAAAATCGCACAAAATGTTTCTCGGGTCACATAAAGGGGCCACATAAAATTTGAGGAGCAACGGAGGACATTTAGGGGTACCGGTAAGCGATTAAGCAGCATTCGTCAAACCTCGGATAATCGTGAAAAATTAATTAAGACTCGTTAATTGGGGCGGAAATCGAATAGGTTTACTCCTGCAATGAACTCAGACACGTGGTTGAAAAACAGGGAATAAAAGAAATGTGGTGCGGTACGATCTCCCGAACGGCTCAAAACGAAGTGTATTATACACGGTTTTCGAGATTTTAGGGTCTCGGGAGAAATTCTCTAGAAATCACACAAAAGTTTTCTCGGGTCACAGAAAGAGGCCACACAAAATTTGAGGAGCAACGGAGGACACTTGGGGATACCGGTATGCGATAAACCAACATTCGCCGAACCTCGAATAATCGTGAAAAATAAATTAAGAGTCATTATTTGGGGTGGAAATTAAATAGTTTTACTCCTGCAATGACCTCGGACACGTGGTTGAAAAACGGGGAGAAAAAGAAACGTGGTCCAGTACGACTTCCCGAACGGCTTAAAATGAAGTGTATAATATACAGTTCTCGAGATTATAGTGTCCCGGAACAAAATTTTCTGGAAATTAAACAAAAGGTTTCTCGGGTCATACAAAGCGGCCACACAAAATTTGAGGGGCAACGAAGGACATTTTAGGGTTCTGGTATGCGATAAACCAGCATTCATCGAATCTCGGATAATCGTAAAAAATGAATTAAGACTCGTTATTTGGGGCGGAAATTGAATAGTTTTACTCCTGCAATGACCCCGGACACGTGGTTGAAAAACAGGGAGAAAAAGAAACGTGGTCCGGTACGACCTCCCGAACAATTCAAAATTAATTGTATAATACACGGTTTTCGAGATTTCAGGGTCTCGGAAAAAAATTCTCTGGAAATCACTTAAAATTTTTCTCGGGTCACATAAAGCGGACACACAAAATTTGAGAAGCAACGGAGGACATTTGGGGTTGCCAGTATGCGATTAACGAGCATTCGTCGAACCACAGAAATCGTGAAAAATGAATTATTACCCGTTATATAGGGCTGGAATCGAATAGGTTTACTCCTGCAATGGCCTCGGACACGTGGTTGAAAAACCGAGAGGAAAAGAAATGTAGTGCGGTACGACCTCCCGAACGGCTCAAAACGAAGTGAATAATACACAGTTTTCGAGATTCAAGGGTCCCGGAACAAAATTCTCTGAAAATCGCACAAAAGGTTTCTCGGGTCAAATAAAGCGGCCACACAAATTTGAGGAGCAACGGAGGACATTTAGGGGCACCGGTATACGATAAACGAGCATTCGTCGAACCTTGGATAATCCTGAAAAATGAATTAAGAGTCGTTAATTGGGGCGGAAATCGAATAGGTTTACTCCTGCAATGACCTCGGATACGTGGTTGAAAAACAGGGAAGAAAAGAAATGTGGTGCGGTATCAAAATGAAGTGTATAATACACGGTTTTCGAGATTTCAAGATCTCGAGGAAAATTCTCTGGAAATCAAACAAAAAATTTCTCGGGTCAAATAAAGCGGCTACGCAAAATTTGATGAGCAACGGAGGACACTTGGGGATACCGGTATGCGATAAACCAGCATTCGTCGAACCTTGGATAATCGTGAAAAATGAATTAAGACTCGATATTTGGGACGGTAATTGAATAGTTTTTCTTATGCAATGACCTCGGACACGTGGTTTAAAAATGGGGAGAAAATGAAACGTGGTCTGGTACGACCTTCCGAACGGCTCAAAATGAAGTGTATAATACACGATTTTCGAGATTATAGGGTCCCGAAACAAAATTCTCTGAAAATCACACAAAAGGTTTCTCGAGTTAAATAAAGCGGCCAGCCAAAAATTGAGGAGCAACGGAGGACACTTGGGGATACCGGTATGCGATAAACCAGCATTCGTCGAACCTCGAATAATCGTGAAAATGAATTAAGACTCGTTATTTGGGGCGGAAATTAAATAGTTTTACTCCTGCAATGACATCGGACACGTGGTTGAAAAACAGGGAGAAAAAGAAACGTGGTCCTGTATGACCTCCCGAACGGTTCAAAATCAATTGTATAATACACGGTTTTGGAGATTTCAAGGTCTTGGAAAAAATTTCTCTGGAAATCAAACAAAAGTTTTCTCGGGTCACATAAAGCGGCCACACAAAATTTGAGGAGCAACGGAGGACATTTGGGGGTGCTAGTATGCGATTAACCAGCATTCGTCGAACCTCGAAAATCGTGAAGAATTAATTATTACTCGTTATTTGGGGCTGCAATCGAATAGGTTTACTTCTGCAATGACCTCGGACACGTGGTTGAAAAATCGGGTAGAAAAGAAACGTGGTGCAGTACGACCTCCCGAACGGCTCAAAGGAAGTGTATAATACACGGTTTTCGACATTCTAGGGACCCGGAAAAATATTCTCTGAAAATCACACAAAAGGTTTATCGGGCTAAATAAAGCGGCCACAAAAAATTTGAGGAGCATTCGAGGACACTTGGCACTTGGGGGTACTGGTATGCGATAAACCAGCATTCGTCGAACCTCGGATAATCGTGAAAAATGAATTAAGAATCGTTATTTGGGGCGAAAATTCAATAGTTTTACTCCTGCAATGACCTCGGACAAGTGGTTGAAAAACGAGTAGAAAAATAAACGTGGTCTGGTACGACCTCCTTAATGGCTCAAAATGAAATGTATTAATACACGGTTTTCGAGATTATAGGGTCCCAGAACAAAATTCTCTGGAAATCAAACAAAAGGTTTCTCGGGTCATATAAAGCGGCCACACAAAATTTGAGGAGCAACGGAGGACATTTGGGGTTGCCGGTATGCAATAAACTAGCATTCGTTGAATCTCGCATAATCGTGAAAAATGAATTAAGACTCGTTATTTGGGGCAGAAATTGAATAGTGTTACTTCTGCAATGACCCAGGACAGGTGGTTGAAAAACGGGGAGAAAAAGAAATGTGGTCCGGTACGACCTCCCGAACGACTCAAAATGAATTGTATAACACACGATTTTCGAGATTTCCGGGTCTCGGAAAAAAATTCTCTGGAAATCACACAAAAGTTTTCTTTAGTCAAACAAAGCGGCCACACAAAATTTGAGGAGCAACGGAGGACATTTGGGTGCGCAAGTATGCGATTAACCAGTATTCGTCGTACCTCGGATAATCGTGAAAATTGAATTAAGACTTAATAGTTTGGGCGGAAATTGAATAGTTTTATTCCTGCAATGACCCCGGACACATGGTTGAAAAATGGGGAGAAAAAGAAACGTGGTCCGGTAGTCGGTACGGTCTTCCGAACGGCTCAAAATGAAGTGTCTAATACACGATTTTCGAGATTTCAAGGTCTCGGAAAAAATTCTCGGGAAATCAAACAAATGTTTTCTCGGGCTAGATAAAGCGGCCACACAAAATTTGAGGAGCAACGGAGGACATTTGGGGGTGCTAGTATGCGATTAACCAGCATTCGTCGAATCTCAAACATCGTGAAAACTGAATTGTTACTCTTTATTTGGCCCTGGAATCGAATAGGTTTACTCCTGCAATGACCTCGGACACGTGGTTGAAAAAACGGGAGGAAAAGAATTGTAGTGCGGTACGACCTCCCGAACGGCTCAAAACGAAGTGTATAATACACGGTTTTCGAGATTCAAGGGTCCCGGAATAAAATTCTCTGAAAATCACACAAAAGGTTTCTCGGGTCAAAATAAAGCGGCCACACAAAATTTGAGGAGCAACGGAGGACATTTGGGGGTACCGATATGCGATAAACCAGCATTCGTCGAACCTCGAATAATCGTGAAAAATGAATTAACACTCGTTTTTTGTGGCGGAAATTGAATAGTTTTACTCTTGCAATGATTCCGGACACGTGGTTGAAAAACGGGGAGAAAAAGAAACGTGGTCCGGTACGATCTCCCTAATGGCTCAAAATGAAGTGTATAATACACGGTTTTGAGATTTCAGGGTCTCGGAAAAAAATTATCTGAAAATCACTTAATAGTTTTCTCGGGTCACATAAAGCGGTCACTCAAAATTTGAGAAGCAACGGAGGACATTTGGGGGTGCCAGTATGGTATTAACGAGCATTCGTCAAACCTCGGAAATCGTGAAAAATGAATTATTACTCGTAATTTAGGGTTGGAATCGAATAGTTTTACTCCTGCAATGACGCCGAACACGTGGTTGAAAAACGGGGAGAAAAAGAAACGTGTTCCGGTACGACCTCCCAAACGGCTCAAAATGAATTGTATAATACACGGTTTTGGAGATTCCAAGCTCCCGGAAAAAATTATTCTGAAATCACACAAAAAGTTCCTTAGATCAGATAAAGCAGTCACACAAAAATTAAGGAACAACGAAGAACGTTTGGGGATTCCGGTATACAATAAATGTTAATGAGTAAAGACTAAATGAATCTATAATCTCGTATTGACCAATATTATCATTTCATCAAAATAATTAGGCTACAAAAAAAATACATTTACTGAAAAAACAAAAAAAAAAAATAATATGGCTCCAGAAACATCTCGGCCATCTCTGATAATTTTCGCTCATTATCGACTGAATCTTATATTCGTTGATTCTTTGACCGATACTTTTCAGGGATACGGCATGTATCGAGTGAATCTTGAGCCATGTATGCATGATTCACCTAAACATCAGACTGAATTTGTATGCAGCTCTTCTGTATTAAACAGTATTTGCTATGTCAAAAAGGTTATTTTCTTCTGGAGTCTTACTGTCTTGAGGCAAAATGTGTTGAAAAGTTCATACAAAATCTTCAAGAAAGACTAATATTTCGTATGAAGTATAATAGTATTGTTTTGATTATAATTTTTGATGAATGATCGAATATGAAGAAGCTATGTTTAGAATCGTATATGCATAAATCTCTATTTATTGCGTGATTTCGAGAAATGTGTAATTAGTTTTGCTCATCTTATACTACTAATAATAAGTAGGATTATTCATGTGAATAATCCATCATACCTGCAAATAACACTTCATCCTATCAATAATTTCAATTAAATCCATCCTATTCCCTTTTCTTCACAGAACAAACTTACCCAATTTTTTGACCGGTTATATTAGGTCACCACTCACCACTCACCTCCCCCTTCTCGTTATAACCAAACTCTTCCTTCTTCCTCATTTCCAGATTCTCCTTCACCACCATCACAACTCCCATTCGCCCATCACCACCACTCAACAACCTCCAAAATCAGCACCGTCAGAAACACCACCACACCTTCGTTGAACTCCGACAACTCTTCAAAACTAGCGCTGATCCGACATCAGGGATTGCGAGGTTAACGAGTAAGGGAAGAGAGGGCGTGTGTAGTGATGGTGTCAATGAGTTGCCGGAGAGCAGAGAGCACCACCACCTTCGACCTGGAGTTCTTATCAGCGCCGTCACTTCTCCTCTAATTTTAAACCCACTTTCAAACACTAAGTTTCATTTTTTTTTCAATTTCTATTACCAAATTCGACACTTCAATTGTCAATCTTGTCTCGCAAGTTCTCAGTTGGTTTTTGGTCCAACCAAATAAACTCAGAAAAATTTGGATTTGCTTTGGAATTATGTGATTTTGTGAATCAAATTAAAATTATGTGAATCAAATTTTTGAATTTTTTTTCAATTTCTATTACCAAATTCGACACTTCAATTCTTTTTAAAAAAAATTGTGAATAAAATTAAAATTTGGAATTGCTTTGGAATCCTTCACAGTTAGGGTCACTGATGTCGTTATAGCAGTTTCGATTAGGCGGTAATCCGTATTTAACAGGACAAATCCCTTCTCAGTTATTGGGTTTGCTTACTAATCTGACTACATTTGGAGTTGCTGCAACTAGTTTATCAGGTGTTATTCCCTCAACATTTGGGAACTTGGTTAACTTGCAGACATTTGCAGTGTATGAAACTGAGATTTTTGTGTCGATTCCACCCGAGCTTGGTTCCTGTTCTGAGCTTACTAATATGTATTTGCATATGAATAAGTTGACGGGTTCGATTCCTGCTCAGTTAGGCAAGCTTCAGAAGCTCACCAGTTTGCTTTGATGGGGAAATTTTGTGTCAGGTTCTAATAGAACGGTTCTATTCCGAAAGAGATTTCTAACTGTTCTTCGCTCATTGTGCTTGATTTATCAGCTAATAGTCTATTAGGGGAAATTCCTGGTGATTTGGGGAAGTTAGTTCAGTTACAGCAACTTCATTTGTCTGATAATTCGCTATCAGGGTCGATTCCGTGGGAGTTGAGTAACTGTACTAGTCTTATCACCCTGCAGCTTGATAAGAATCAACTGTCAGGTTCAATTCCATGGCAAATTGGTAACTTGAAGTCATTACAAAGCTTAATCTTGTGGGGGAATTCGATTTCTCATATTCATGGACTTTCATTCCTTTTCAAAAACCCGGCTTTATTATCGACAACATATTAGATTGCTTGAAAGATGAAAATATCATCGGAAAAGGATGTTCTGGAGTTGACTATAAGGCTGACATGCCTAATGAAGAGTTGATCGCTGTCAAAAAGCTATGGAAAACAAAGAAGGAAGACGAGATAGTGGCATTTACAAGGGTAACTTGTTCTTCAGGTTGCCCGTCTTCCGAGAGTGTTATGAGAAGAAAGGAAGATAGGATGGATTTAATTGGAATTACCGATAGGATGAGGTGTTATTTGCAGGGCACCCATAGGATGGATTATTCCCATGAAATAATCCTAATAAGTATTAGAGTTCATCTATAAAGTTTTGATCCTTACTTTACTCTCTTACTTTTTGTCCCAAATGTAATCTTATATATACTACGGAGTATATTATTATAACACAAAATGTGATATTTTAAATATATGTAACCTTTCCTTGGAATTATTCGGAATAGTTGTTAAAGTTGCTCACATAAAAGTTCACGGCCGTTTCTTTGCAAGATAAACATAGGGCCAAGTACTTTAAAATGCACCAAAATGACAATAAAAGTAATATCTCCATTCAAGGAATAAAAAGGCAAGTTGCAATGTTTGTTGATGAAGAAAACCATTCATATTCTATGATCTTTAGGCCGGTCAAAGCAATGGTTAAATAATAGTAAAGAGACAATGGAAGAATCACTACTTAAAGAGGCAATTGAAGAACCATTAATTAAACAGACAATTGAAGAATCATTAGCAACTCAAATGAGAAAATTGAGAGTCATTGATTTTCTTTCTATAAAATCTCATCAAAATACCAATTCATATTGTCTTATTTGATATCAGGTTGTCCAAACCAATATTATCCGTCCTTACAAAAGTCAGTTTTTTTTTTTGTTCTCTCTGTAATTTAGAATATTTTATTGGAATTTTGTGTCTCCGTTTTCCTTTTCTTTTTGTTCATGTATTTATATTTAATAGTGTTAATTGGAGGTGCCAATTCAATTAATTAACTTGATAATTTAATTAATGATATTATTGTAGGAGGTATGTATATCTTAATGCGATCCTAAAATGAATGTGCTTTGAACTTCGCGTAATTATTTTGCATACCCAATAAGAAATATTTTTACGAGACTAGCATAATTATCCATTAGGATTTTGACGGGAGTATTTATTTAAATTCTATATCTATATGTGTATTTACTATAAGTGAAGTAATAAGAAGGTTATATTTTTGTAGAGAAATAAAGGATAATGAATGAAAAATAATCACGCTATATATTTCGACGTTAGAAGGTTTTTAACTGCATATGTAGTAGAAAATAAATTTCAATGCGATTTGTTCATATGGAAGGGTGACTTCTTTTAATGTTTTGTTTTATTGGTAGAAACTTGTACTCATATTTTTAAATCCTTTGAAAACAGGGGACGACAATTGAGTGCAAATTCATGTTCCAATACTTCTATGGCGTCAAGATTGTTCATAAGACCAAAAGTACCCGAAAATTCAATTTGACGGATTGTGTCCTCGCTTCAAAACAACCAAGCTATTCACATTTTGGTTTGCGTATCATCCCGAATCAAAATTTTGGAGTGTATTAAACTTTTGTTTAAAATACCGCTCCCTCAGTCGTGTTCATTTATTTACCTTTTTTTTAATTATTTGTGAGTGGTTTTTTAATTAAAATTAAACAAATGATTGAGAGAGGGGGACTACTCCATATAAGTTATTCACAAATTAAACACTTAAACACAGTCAATTATTAACGATCCCGTGATTTTCACGGGCTCCAAAACTAGTTACAATATAATTAAAAGGCTACTTAAAACATCTTATAAATGTGACGTGGCAAATTTAGTATGACATGGACATCCAAATAAATGTAACGTGGCAAATTTAATGTGACATGACAATATTATTATCCACATATTATAAACTAGTATAGATCCCGCGCAAATGCGCGGTTTTTTACATAAGAATATTAGAGAATTTAATAATTATATTATTGGTATTTAACTCCATTTGAAATTTTATTATAAAATTTACTATTAATAATTTTGTATTAAGAGCTAGAAAAGAGATTTTTCAACACTTTTTACTCTGTATAAGATTGACAGTTTTACTAAAATTATTTAATTAACTTTGTTTTAATAAAACGTTGTTTTTAATTATATCACTATATCCTGAAGGCGTTATATAAACAATTAAAAAAAAGTAACCAAAATTTAAGTTTTCATATAGTATGGAGCAAAGATGAATATTAAGTTAAAGTGTAAAAAAAATATATCATAAGTAAAAATATTTATATCCGTTAATATGTCTATGCAAATTAAAAGAATATTATCCCTTTGTTAAATGGTATATAGAAATTATTTATTGTATGAAATTAATCAGTATGGCCCAGTTGTAGATATGATATTATGAAGCCCATTTATAGCTTAAGTCGAAATTGATCAAGATGACCCAGTTGTAGATATGATGGTATGAAGCCCATTTATAGCCTAATTCATTTAGGCGGGAAAACTTTACAGATTTCTTATTCTTTTAGTTTAAGGGGGATTTATTGTTAGATTTAATTTACTCATCTATAAATATAATAAAAAGGCAAGACAATTAACCACATTTCATCATTCCCTTTTTTATAAGATTTTTAAAAAGCCACATCATCTATCTATAAATATAATAAAAAGGCAAGACAATTAATCACATTGCATCATTCCCTTTTTTTATAAGAGTTTTAAAAAGTCACATCATCTTCTATAAAAAAGAAAAAGTTCAAGGAACTTGTAGCATTAAACACAAGTTAATGCTCAAACATTAAAATGTGTTTTTTTAATTATTAAAGCAAATTAAATATGAGAATAAATTTTATATTTTAGGTTTCTTTTAAAAAAAGTTATATAAGACAAATAAAAAATAAGTCACATTATTCTAATTTTTTACTTCATTTGTAAATCTTATATACCCCTCAATTCAATACATTGGATACATACAGAGACAATAAAAAGAAAGCAACTTATTTGTCCATGTATAGTAAATCCTACTGCAAGATAATAAATAGCATATCCGAAAGGAACTCATCTAAACCAAGTTATCCTTAAAAAAATGTAATGCGATGATAAAAAAAAAAAAAAAAAAAAAAAAAAAAAAAAAAACATGCTATAAGTAAAAACAAAGAAAAGCGCAACAAAAAGAATGGTCAAATGAAAAAAACTCATTGCAGTGAGATATTATGGCACCAGAAACATCTCGGCCATCTCTGATGATTTTACACTCATTATCGACTGAATCTTATATTCACGGATTCTTATACCGATACTTTTCAGGGATACGACATGTATCGAGTGAATCTTGAGCCATGTATACATGATACACCTAAACATCAGAGTGAATTTGTATGCGGCACTTCTGTATTCAACAGTATTTGCTATGTCAAAAAGGTGTTAAAAGTTCATACAAAATCTTCAAAAGGACGGTTTCACAATAATTTAGTTTAACACTCATACAACGGTGTCGTTCAGTAGTCATTACAGCTGACATTGAGTGCGTAAAATTACAACAAATGACTAGTGGAGCTGGTAATCTGAGTACAAAAATGAGTAATGGGCCGCTCCAATGAGTGAATACCTCCTGAAAGATTTTCGATTCAACGTTGTCAACCTCGGGTTTTCCTCGAGAATAAATGAGGAATAACGAACTCATCTTAATTTTTGAGAGGGGCCTTCTTTTGTCTGTCAGAAATTCTTGCCGGGGCATCTGAGTGCGACTTGAATCGCCCTCTCCCCCCTTCATCTATCTCCTGGGAAACATAAATTACGATTTAATTACACAACTACAGAGTAATCAATAAGCAATGCTGGGTTCCATGGGCGAGTTTTTTTACTTGCAACAGAAAAAAATGCTACTGCAGAAAATGACACTTCATGTTAGGGCAGAAATATCCAGAAATATAAATTTTAGAATGGCAGTGTGCAACAGATTCGCATCCGGGATTTGCAGCCAAATCGCATTTAATATATGCTAAAACTTTTGACTGAAATGAAGAAAGCACACTAACCTTCTTTTTAACAATTTGGACAACATCCTCATCCCCAAGGGGATGAGAGAGTCCACAGTGCTGAGGATAATGCCTCGCACTAATGCCCCAAACCAGTGCATACTTCAGATCTTTCACCAGCGTTCTGTGTATATGGTTACAGAAATCCTCGACCGTGCAGCCACCCCGATCCTAGAGGCGAATAAGAAAGAAGTATCAAATAAATTAGAAGAATGTCGGCTGTGTGACCAACAGTAATGTTACAAGATCAACAGCCTACACATGGAAAATGGCAGCATAAGCTATAAAGTGTGAACCCTAAACTCCGAATGTGAGATTGAGTGAGTCTTGTATGAGATAGTCTCACGTGAGAGCGTGAAACAACCCAAACCCTAATGTCTCATTTAGTTATAGGATTAAGGGGTTGGGTTGGTCAGATCTAAGACCGCCTCAGAATATTTGTGATAAGACATACCATTGAAAGAACCACAGGTTCAGAGAAATCTGGTTGCTGGCCCTGAGGCTTTGTATAAACTCTAACTAGTCCCATTTCCTCCCACATCTTTGCCAGTAGTCTATCCAAATTCAGCTGTTCACAAAAAAAAAAAAAAAAAAGGAATTGAACGTCAGTGTCAACCAAAACATAATGTTGTCAGTGCACAACCAAATAACCAATCAAAACTGTAACAATATATGGACTCTAGGCCTCTAGGGCAAGTTCAAATTACTATGTTTGATACTTGAATTGAAGAAGAGTTTCAGAATGGTACCCTCATATTGGCACTAATGACGATAGAATTTGGCTGCCTGGCTAGCCTGTCAACATCATCGATACCAACAACATCTATCTTGTTGTATACATATACACATTTTATATATTTACGGTTCCCTTCAATCACATCAATTAGATCATCAACTGATGCATCCTCACGGAACAACACCTGGAGCAAGAAGCAAGAAACAAACATTAACTGAATAGGTAAGAAAATTTCGATGTTCTATAAGGCTAGAAAATTCGATGTCAACACACGCACAAATCACTGCGCACATCTGAAGGCTCTAGAAATAACATGATTAAGGTAAGAAAATTTCGATGTTCTATAAGGTTGAAAAGTAATGAATGTGCTTACGCTCCTTGACTAATTCTTGAACATCAATATAAGAATCACTGTTGGCAGGTAGCATATTCCATGTTAAAAGGCAGCAGCGCAAATTATAACAGCCTCTTAACAGTTGCATAGGTTGCTCGCCTCTACGAGAATCCACGCCAACGAGTTCTCCCCCCACCCTCCCATAGAGCATAAGACACCCTTTGGCCCTTCTAAAGGTAAGGGTTTGCTTGGAATGCCGGTTAATGTTATGAGGGAATAAAGCTTATAACAAACAGAAAGAGGAACAAGTGGTGGTGGTAGTGGATGGTGAAAAGTGGGGGTGATGGGTGGTCTATCTATGTTGGGGTAATGCATTACCCCATTAGCACGGAGGGAGATGGGTTAGTATGATCACTCTTTATGGGGTAACTATTTTCCTCCCTTCATCAATTTCACCCTCTGCCACCACTATTCTCCATTTTCTTGTTTAGAGGGTCTATAACTCACATAACAATTACCTTCATCCCGAGCAGTCCCTAAGGAAACACGATCTATTTAGAAACCTGGCTTTTGTAGAAGAGCCGAATTCGATAGAATTTCTTGAAACGCCAATAGTCCTAGCTGACCTTAGGGTATTGTTAAGGAACAAATGCACCAATGATAAGTTTCTTATTAGAGCAATAGCTTCACGTCTCCGACGGAACCTATACAAGGGTCCTTACAAGAAATATACCGCAGAAAGAGATATATATATATACCATGAAGGAAGGCTAGTGAGAAGATATTTCCTTTCACTAAATTTTACATCAGAAAAGAAACAAAGCTTAATCATAAATCTATAGCAAAGGAGTTGGTTTTTATTCAAGAGGTCACAGTAGAGTTTAAGATAATACCTCTGCATTATGGATCTTATATTCGTGGAGAATCTGGTAGCAAAGCTTCTCATCAACATGGGTCAAAGGCATTGTGCTGTTAAATGAAATACCCCCAGTCTTTTTCTTTTTGAAGTAAATCTGACAATGAACCACAAGTTAGCACGACGAGCAAGAATTTAGTTGAACACATACTTCCTCGTATCAAGTTGAGGACAATTAAAAAAAAACAATAACATATTTTCATTGGAACGAGTGATGAATACATCGGTCTCATATGTAAACAGCACGAAGCACCAACAGCTACATGTGCGAGAACCAATTGACTGAAGCAAGAACTAATATATCAGCACGCACTAGAAAAGAACCCAGTGCTGTGGAACCCAAAGAAAATGATGAAATATTCTTGTTTATGACTCACTCTTACAAAAAACCTAGATGAATCATACAGAAAATGCCAGGGAAAATCTTTATGTATTGGCAGTAGTATCCAAACATGGCTGAGTAAATTGGCTTGGAATTCACTTAGCAAAATATGAAAAAAGAGAGTATTACGTTAGGGGGCTTCTTGTTGAGACGCAGTCCCACAGCTTCCAGTTCCCTTGTCAATATCTGTCGATGTCCCTCACTCTAAAGCAAACACGACAGAATAGATAAATAAACAATTGTATCAAAAACCATCAACTGACGACTAGTGAACAAAATACCAAAAATACAAAAGCCAAGCCTCATTTTATGGGGGTGGAAGAATCTCATACATTGACATAGTGAGTGGTAAAGGTACTGCCTAAAATCACTCTATCAGGTACAAGGCGCACTAAAGGGGCACACTTTTATGTTTCTGAAAAATTCGCTCAAATTCATAGACCAAATACTTAAACAAGCATCCACAGTATCAGTAACTTACTTTTGAAGCATCAAGAACCATAAGTACAAGATCAGATGATTTGGCCACAGCAATAACCTAAAATAAGAAAAATTGTCAAATATCTAAAAGTTACCAAAAGGGGTAATATTGACAAGAACCAGCCATGCAGTTTTTAGAAAACAATATCATGTATCTCATAGTGATTTCGGTGATCGTTGAGTTCCCGGTTAATGGGATCAAGTTACCATCTATACACTAAAAGATACATGTAGTAGCACTAGAGCTGTTTCATTCACCTGCCTTCCACGTCCCTTCCCTTCAGAAGCACCCTCAATAATTCCAGGCAAATCAAGCAGCTGAATTTTGGTGTCGTTGTAGTGAATAATCCCAGGAATGCATGTAAGTGTCGTAAATTCATAAGAGGCGGCTTCAGAATGGGTTCCAGTCAACGTGGTTAGGAGTGTAGATTTTCCCACACTGCAGAAAGAAAGAAAATAATCAGGAACATGTGTAATAGTTTCCTTCATCTAAGTCTTTACCACATGTGAATACAAGAAAAGAATCTGGGAATCACTAATCACATTTTTATATGACATCATTTTAATCGAATATATTCTTCCAGATAGATAACCTTGGAAAACCAATAAGTGCAACACGTCCATGTCCAAACTTTGTAACTTCAAAACCATCTCCTCCTCCACTGGATCCCTAATCGAAAGTTCAACGAGCAATTAGAAACAAGGATGAAACAAATCCCCGGATCAAAGGACGTGAGGCATTGAAAAGGGAGAGTATGTTGTTATAGAGAAAGGCAACATTGATAAGAACGTACTTTAGGAGGCTCTAACAGTTGGGTTCTCAGCTTTGCTATCTTTGCTTTGAGTTGACCCAAATGATATTCTGCAAAAGAATATTATAAGAACCTTAAGCATAAAGAAGTATAAAGAACAAAAAAAAAATGTGTATCACACACAGACATAACCCAACTAAGTAAACCTTACATAGTGACTATTACGGCCTGAACTCTAGCACAAAAAAAAAAAAAAAAAAAAAAAAAAAAAAAAAAAGAAGAGCGCTTTATAAGGCAGAGAAGAAGAAAGGGTACTAGCAATACTAGACCAAGGCAAGATGACAAAGGATGTCAAACATTATTGTATTTCTGTTTTACTTCCATGTATTACAACAAAAAGTTGCGACTCAGTCCAAAATAAAGACAACCCAATAAAAAAGAGCGAACAGCATCAATCCTGCAAGATCCCCCCGCCCCCATCATGAAATACACACCTGTGGCTTTATTTTTCTGTGTCCGAGCCATTTCGGCTTCAATTTCCTTGATCCTTTCTATGATCCCCATTGTTCCTGGATTTCAAATAGATCAACGGCTTCTGATGCTGAAAATTAGTGAATTATTATTGAGTTATATACTTATATGCTGAGGAAAACAAACAGTGAACAGAATGCCGCTTCCATTTGCTCTTGTTGCTACTACAAAGAGTCAACGAGACACAATACAAGTTTATATTTCTAACCAAACACACATACATCAAGACTTTGTTTGATAGAAAATTATGAGGGATGGAGGAGAGGGCGATGGAGGGTGGGCAGAGGAGGGGGGGGGGGGGAGGAGCATGGATGTTTTACTTAGAAATCTGTCCTTCATTGATTCAGCTTGGAGAAAGAAATATGGATCCCCCATTTCCGTCAACCCAACTAGCTAAACAAAGAGAAAATTGGCCCCCTGTGTCCCCCACCAAATCTCTCCATCTAAAAGGGTAACCGGTTAAGTAGCCTTAATATTGCTCACCAAAGAGTCAAAGACACAATACAAGCTTCAAACATGCCCGCGATACACATAGAAGTTTGCTCTCCACAAACTCGTAACTGCCTGCCCAAAAGACCAGTTTATGAACCACAAGAGCATAATCCCTTGGGTCTTGTTACCAGCTTCAAATTCCACACAATATAGACAGAATCAAATACATACTCTCATATTATACTTACATAGAACATCAACAGAAAAAAAAACGAAAGCTAGGGTCTTTCCCACAGACGAAAGATAAAACCCGAGTGATTGTGCAGGCGAATCAACATTGATATCGGTCTAAATAGTAGGATTATACATTATCAATCTCAAACCAACCGAATATCTCATCCACTCGATCTAAAGGAATCGAATTTCTAATTAAACTCAAGAACATCAATCAGCATTCAGACTTTCAGAGCAATTACACAGAAATACACTCAAAGTTACGATTTTTCTCTTCGAAAAAAGGCGCAACAATCAACAATCTTTCCAACGACAAATCACCTTAAACTAATCCTACATCTTTACTGCTCCACTATGTCAGTACGATTGAAAATAAAGCAATTATTACAATCAACAGTAATTTCAAAAAAAAAATCAGCTAATCAAACATTGAAACTCATTAAACATACAATCAAGAGCACTAGTTGATCAAAAATGACATGAATTAGGGATTTACTAGGCTTGATTTTGCAGGAATTTAAGAGAGTGTTTAATCGAAATCGAACCGAAACCGAAACCGAAACCGAAACGGAAAAGAAAAGAGAGGATTAAAGAGATTAAAACCTGAAGATTAGAGTAATCCAATCCAAGTGCAATGAAGATGACTGGGGAAGTATGGATGAGGGTTTGGGAATTTGCGGAAATTAGGTTTTACACCAATTCCATGTCCTTAGTTTTTTTTTTTTTTTTTTTTTTTAATAATAATACCTTAAAAGAATCTAGTTTTAACAAAAAAAATAAAAAATATTTTCCTAAAAGATGAGAAAAAAAAAAGTTTTTGAAAGTCCGATATATATAGTTAAGGGTACTTATGTCTTAAGTAGATGACGGTTATGTTCTTCACTCGAATTTGGAGACGATTTTTAAAATATATGGAGTATAATTTTTTTCTCTCCTATTTTTCTATTTTTTTTTTCATAATATTGTATGACTATAATTGTATAAATATGTATTCCTTAATCATGCTCATTTTCACAATGCAACGATAGAAGTAAATATATTGAAGTTCGCTATATTGTCCCTTGCTCATATGTTAATTATGAGGACGCAAATTGGTCAATTATCGGGACATTGTAATATGGTAGTTTATTACTGAATTATTGAAATTTAGGCTGGGTTTGGAGGTGATAAAGGACATTGGGTTTGAGCGGGTGAAGGAGTGGGTGGAGGCTATGATGAGGGAGTCGGGGGTTAAGAAATGCGTAATAAGGTCATTTTCGATGGGGTGAGATAGAATGTAGAAGGAGTGCTACGGAGGTGAGGGAGCTAATTAGTGAGATGAAGGGGACTGAGGTGGAAGGAGAGAAGATGCGTGGGAGGAGGCTCGTGATTGGAGGAAGCCAAAGCCAGGGTGGGTGAAGATCAACGTTGATGCGGGAAGAACGGAGGGCGTGGGGATGGGATTGGGTGCGGTATGTCGCGATGATGAGGGGAAGGTGTTATGGGGAGTTACTTTGCAGGAGGGGGAGATTCGAGATCCGTCCTTGCTCGAGGCGGAAGCAGATCTTTTGGGGCTCACCGAGGCAAGGAGCAAGGAGCAAGGAGCTGATGAAAATTGAGATCAAGAGCGATAGTTTGACCGTGATTGAAGATTTGCGCAAGCGAAAGCAGGGCCGAAGTGACATGTGTCTTGTTTATGATGACATTTCTTCGTTATGTACTTTCTTTACTGTTGTTGAATTCCATTATGCTAGGCGTTCGAGCAATAGGGTTGCCCATGAGCTTGCTCATGTTAGACCTTTGTATTTTGGTAAGCGTAGTTGAGTCGATATACTTCCGTTAAACATTGACGAGCTTGCGTCGTTCGATTGTGCTAATGCTAGTTAAGCCCTTTTGGGTTTTTTTCCAAAAAAAAAAATGATACGAAGTACTAGCATTTTTTGTTACCGATTTCCAAAGACCAAGGCACCTAGCCATACAAAAGCTCTCCTTGACCTACAAAGCTACAATTGATTAGCGTCAATTGACCACTTTCCATTCTTTCAAAATTGAAGCGGGTAAAATGATAGATATAATCCCGGTTCATTTTATACAACCTTATGCCCTGTCAAGGACGAAGTGCGCTTGCAGCGCCAACGGACAGTCATCATGCACTTACAACACAATTCCATCCTAGCAGAACATCACAGACGAAGTCAAAAACTGAAAAACAATACTCGTATTAACATTTGCACAACCCTGAAGCACTTCAAAAACAAACATCACCAGTTCACCCAGATGCCTCAAAGAATCCCGCACATTACTGGTAAGACGAGTATGTTGGACTATATCTTACCCATCTGTTAGCGGCACAAAGTTGAATTCTTGATGTTCCACGTTAACTGACGGGATAGAAGTACAATGGGAAGACACCGGGAAGTATAGGCCAACAAGACAACAAGTACATTTCCTTGCAGAAAGTGTCACCACACATCATATCTCAGTGTCACCACACAGGCACGCGTCATACATCTCTATAATTCTAAGGGGGTGGTAATTATTTATATACATGAGATTATCAGATTGATCTCTTATCTGTTTTAATTTACACTTGACCAGTTGACCTCCCGTTGTCCCTGCTTATTTTGAATATCTGTGGTGACTGCCCATTTAACTCTGCAAGCTCCCTCACTTTCACCAAAATAGGAGCCGGAATCGGAATAGGCGCCTTCGCACGAGGATTCATCTGCATCAATCAACGAAACCCTAGTTAGCTCCTCAAGACTCTCAGAAAGCAATAAAAGCATCATTAATCTTCTTAGTAACATGTCAGGCGATCAGCCGATCATGGGATAAGTTGCAGACTTGCAGTAGTCTTATCCTGGTCATTCAGCTAAAAATGAGGCCGATGCTGGATAACATTGGGTCGCTATAACCCCCAGAACATGCTAATGTTTGGCAGTGTTGCGGGCCATACTTAACATCACAATTGAGGGTAGATTCGTAGACATTTTCTTATTGTGTTTCTCGTTACTTTTCTCTTTTCATTATTTTACGTCATTAGAAGGGGTTCTAAATGATGAATAACGTTAGCCAACCCCTGTAATTTCATTTGGGGTTAAGGTTGGGGCCTGGGGGTGCGTAGAGAAAGAGAGAGAGAACAATACCCCTTTTTCGGCTGGTAAGTTATACGAACTAGCTTTCAAGAGGTTTCTCCACTTGTCCTGAAAATTTAACACCCCAATCAATAATGTGAACTGAACATCCCTTTTCTGAACTCTGTATAATCCTGTAATCTAAAGCAATAAAAATTCAATAAATTACCTTTAAGTCTACAGCGGTACGATATGAATAAGATGAAAAGGAAAGCCGTTTAATTTCAGACCAGCGACCAGGTCCAAACCTCGAGACACCATCAACGAGCTTCATAACTTCTGCAAGAGTCCAAGCTCGATGGTGCTTCCTTCTCATTCCACCCTTTGCAGTTGGAATAATTGCTATATTATCATCAGAATTGGTCCCAGTTGTGGTATCTCTAGAAGTACAGCCCCCCGAATCCACGCCTTTTGGCTCTCTATCCCGAGAACTGTCTGACATACTATCTAGACTTTGTTTCTCTATGAAATCTTCACAAGAAATCTGTGAAAATTCAAATATCCCAAACAAAAGCGATGATTAATGTAAAGTTTCAGCCCATTGATCTTATTGCCTTACAGATCAATTCAAAGTCATAATAAGTTAATAACTAATGGAGCTCAACTCGTATTAAGTAAATGCTATAGAAATCGCTCTTGCCAGTCTCTATACTCATCAGCAAGTCAATCCATGCGATCGGAAAGTGAAGAGGAATAGTTGGCAAACGAACTTGATGGAAGGCTTTATGTATTAAGTGGAGAGCTGAATCATTTCCGAGAGTGATTTCCCAAATCAAGTCAAATGTAAAAATACCCTAATACTATCTCTTGTATAGTTCTATAATTATCTTAAAAGACTTGAACTAATACCAAGGTTTCTGAAACACATTTACAGATGAAATATATATTTATAAAAATACTCCCTCTTCCATCGAACAACCTTCGGAAACAAAGAGGGAAGATAAGCTCACATACAAGAAAACGAAATTTAAAGGCAAAAGCTGAAGGCGGAAGCAAGAGATTATTTTCCACTTACCGCATCTTCTGAAGGATATTTAGTGTCCACAAGTTCAGCCTTGCAGCCAGTACCAGGGTGGAGAGTATTTGGTGCATCTGAACTTTCAGTAGTTTTACTCGTTATAGCCATGTCACATGAACCAAATTTCTGCAGAAAAAAAAATAAAAAATGCACAGATGGTGAAAGTCGGGAAAAAAAAAAACATGAGATTTGGCCGAACCCAGAAAAGTTTATCCTCAACTTGTCATTGAAAGTACATTTAATTGCAACACACGCAAGTACTTGCCAAAATAACCTTCCTATATTAGTACGAAATTTGACTTTGGTGGTCAAATGATGTCAACTTTCACAATTAATTTTTCCAAAACATAAGTTGGGTACAATATAAAATTTGCCAGGCCTAATTTATCAAAACAGAGATTTTTTCATGTTATCGTTTAAAAAATGTTGTGGCTATCATATAATAACAAAAAACATGAGTCCAAGTTGACATCCGAAGTCAACCGAGGGCAATATAGAAACAATGGGGGGACTACAAGAAAATAGCATATCTTGAAGTATGACAAAGTGGAGCATAGGAAGAGGAAAATACTTACAAAGAGGGTAGGGATGCTTTGCCTTGGACGGCATCTCCGGACCCGGGAAACATATGGTACCTGCACACCAGATCCTCCGATTGAATCACGCCTGGTCACGAAAGCACCTGTGTTGACACTCCAAGCAGTTTTGATTGCTGAACTCGAAGAAAACTTGCCCTGCTCATTACGCTTGGATGGGGATATTGACTTCTCCGGAGGGTCGTTTGTTTCTTTATCAGATTGTTCTTCAATGTACCGCTTCGTTGGTTTTCGGACTCTTTTTGCAGCTCTATGATCAAGGCTATCATCACTTTTATAAGCAGACTCTAGAAGACAACTCTTAAGTGCCATATCAACCACCACATCTTTTCTTGAATTGGAGTGTGAGCCTGAGATGACAGACACGTCATCCAATGCACTGCCGGCTTCTCCTGCCATTGAATCCTCACAGGCCATGGTTTTGCACAAATCATCCATCTTATTCAAAAGCTTTCCATCATTGATAACAAAACTTGTCACAGATACATCACAAGAATTAGTTAACCCCATAGAGATTCTCCGCTTAAGCCACGCCTTGTCTTTGACAGAAGTTTTACGTCCAAATGTAGCTCTGAAAGTTTCCTGGAGCTCTCGAACATTTAACTTATCCAAATTTATCTCACCCTCCAACAAAGAGAAATTAGGTCGGGAGTCCAGGTCTGGCTCATCCATAATGTCATCAAATATATCGGTTCTGGAATTTATACGTGATGTGTACAGAGAGTCCTGAAACAAAAGGTCCATATTGAGTTCCCCATCGCAACAAGGACAATGCAAAATAGAATATAGAACTCTCATAGTTGATATGTTATTGCCATGCAAGCAGAATAAACAAAGATCCAAATCACACAAAGAGGGGAAAACCCAGCACTAAATTTGATTTCAATTTGAGAATTTACGCATATAACATTGGCAAAATACATACCTGAATGAGTTTCACACTAACTTCATCACCTTCTTTGTTCTTGATTTGTGGTGAGCCTAAAAACATAATATGTCACAATCATAAGAGACAATCCGAGGAAATATTATCATGCAGCATGTAAAAAAAACATGGAATATTGTACGAAGAAAATGCATATATGCAACCCATAGAATTGTGCAAGTGATGATTATATCAGGATTATTCTCTGAAAGTACTGCACGAAAGCTACCAAACAACTCTCCACAGGGTTTCATAACGATAAATGTTCAAGGAAATGGTTGCAATACAGATCCCAATTGAAACTGTAGGACGTATCACTATATTGAGAGTGACATGCCTTTAACCATGAAAAGGGAAAGAAGAGATAGAGAGGGACACAGCATTTACCTTTGTTTTGAGAAGCCTTTGAGTCATCTTTGTCCAAGACTGGTTTAACAGTTTCCATGACATCAACAGTTTCATTTTTCTCTAACTCCAACAAATTCTCTACCTCCATAAGCTCATCATCAGTAGCAGGCACCAACCTTCCATCGTAATCAACCTAGAAAATGAAAAAAGGCTAAGCTTTGCTGTTTCATAAAATAAAATCCTGAACGTAGGGTAGAGGCATAAAGGACTATGGTGACAAGTCAAGATAGTTACAAAGCAGGCATAACTTCTGAAGAAACAAATGAATTGTTCACTTAAGGACTTAAACAGTAATAACTGGTTTTCGGAAGCATTATGCAATAATATGCATACTAACACTAGTAATTAAACAGCGTATAAGAACCTTGAGCACAGTAATCCATATATGCTGAGTTTTCGAAACAATAACTGGCAAAATCACGCAAAAAATGCACATAAGAGTGACAACATGTATTACTTAGAAACTTCACTGTTTCCGACACGATTTAAAACTTTAAAGCTTCATAGTTCATAATTAAACCAAAAAAGTGAAAGGCTTTCAGAAAATCCGTGTATGACACTTGACACCACGCCCAACACCCGCAACCAAATCAACATATAGATGACAACAATGCAAACATATGAACAAATTAATCTGTATCTCCACATGTCAATGACTACAATATTTGGTCCACTTTGGTCCATTTGGTCCGGTCCGGTCTGGTCCACGTGTTTTTATGGTCCAGACCGGACCGGACCAATATTAATATGGTCAGATCCTCGGTCCACCTCTTAACCCTTATTTGGTCTTCGGTCCAAAGAGTTTGGTCCGGTCCTGTCCGGTCCCGGACCAATGAACACCCCTACCAATGAGAGAGTGTGTAAATGGAGAGCAAAATAGGTGCTCTCCATATTTCATTAGTGCACATGCTCTCACAAGTATAATTTAATTTAAAGTTTATGAACTGAATTTAAAAGATTTTTTTGATCTTCACTAAACTGAACTAAAATTTATAGAATTTGACCTTAACTGAACTTATAAGATATGAACAGAAATTATAGAATCTAACCTGGATCTATAGAAAGTAAACTAAACTTAAAAGTGTAATTTTTTTTTTTTTTAAAAAAAAAAAAAAAAAAAAAAAAAAAAACATAACCTAACCTAACTCATTAAATTCGATGCCACCTAAGACTCTCCCATGTACTAGCTTTGTTTAGCCCTTTCTATCCAAACTAAAATGTCCCTTGACGAAATCTGAGAGTTATAAACTATACTAGAAGCTAACCTCGTGTCTTTTGAGAGCAAAAATATTTAGTATATAAGACATTACCCAAACCTACGAAAGAATCAATTGTGAAAAAGCGGAATTACCAAGCAAAGGCAAGCTCTTTGAGGTAAGAGTTGATATGCAACATATTTTATACACACATTCTATGTAGAGTAAAAAAACTTAAGTAATCAAGAAGATTGTGCAAATAAAAAAACTTAGGTAAGAGTCAATATGCAACATATTTTATACTAGAAGGTTTTGCTTATGCCGTCACAAGTTTATGACCACTCAAAGCTCATATCTCACTTGTTCATGCACTTGTCTTCCCGCTTGCAATTTGTGAGGGGTCATAAACTTGTGACAAAAAATGTCCACTACAAATTATTGTTCTCCTAATTTTAGCTTACAATTTGTGAGAGGTCACAAGTTTATTCTCCATATATATTGTACACTACTCATAAATGAACAATCATCCAAAACCTAAACGTTTATATTGTGCAAGAATTTATATATTGGGAGTTTTAATTGTTTCAAAATTGAGGGCATTATTTAATTTACCCACTCTTTCAAATCGATAAGGATATTTAAATGAACGACATTACATAACATAAAATATACTCCCTCCCATTCACAATAAACCTCCCTATTTCCTTTTTCGGTTATTCACAATAACCTCCCTATTTCCTTTTTTGGTAAGTGTTTATGTGGTCCAAATTTAATTGTATGCACGGTAGTGTATTTGTGTGGTCCAAATTTAATTATATGGTGGGGTAGTGTGTTTCCTTAATATTTGTGCCAAAATGAAATGGGAGGTTTATTGTGAATGGGAGGGAGTAATAGTTAATTTATAGAAGACGCAAAATTATAAGACATGTTTATTTAGATATTGAAATTTTTATAGTTGAATAAAAATCGAACATCCCTAAACTTTTCATGTTGTAAAATATCCAAAACGAAAATTATGTTATTGGTGATGCATTTACAATTAAAAAAAAATTCAACGTATATTTATTAGGTTTGGTTTTCATAATACTCTATACAAGTATTGGTGCCCGGCTTCGCCCGGGCTACCTTTACTTACCATTATTTTTTTTTCATTAAATAAAATTACTTAAAGTTGCATAACCCATAAATTTATCATTAACAAATTTTTTATAACATATCCTAAAATTACGATGAAATACATTTTGAGACAAATTCACTACTCCCGCTATTACAATAGTAATAACATTTCACTACGTGCCCGTAAGGCCGTAATTATTGTTACTTTTACTACTCCCGCCGTAATTATTGTTACTGTCACTACTGCCGCATTAATATTGATAATTTCACTACTCCCGCCGTAATTATTGTTACTTTCACTATTGCCGCATTAATATTGATTATTTCACTACTCCCGTTCAGGGTTTCTATGCGATAAAGATTTGCCCCAAAGATTAAAGGGAAAATTTTATCGCACGGCAATTAGGCCTGCCTTACTTTAAGGCTCAGAGTGTTGGGCCGTGAAGCATTGTCACATTCAAAAGATGAGTGTGGCGGAGATGCGCATGTTGAGGTGGATGTGCGGACATACAAGGAAAGATCAGTTAAGGAATTAGGTGATTAGGGAAAAGGTAAAAGTGGCGCCAATAGAGTTTGGCCATGTGAGAAGGAAACCTATGGACGCACCAACAGAAAAGGTCCCTAGAGGTAGAGGAAGACCGAGACAGACATTGTTGAGAGTGATAGAGCACGATATGAGAGTTCTGGGGCTTGAGAAGAGTATGGTGACGGAGAGGGCACAATGGAGGGAAAGGATACATGTGGATTTTTAGTATTTGATGTTTTTTTGACATATTTAGTGTTTTTTTTATTTAATTTAAAGAAATTAAATTATTTATTCTTCTCTCCTTTATTACACTTATTTACCAACCACTTTCTTATAGATTTTACCTGGTTCATTTCGGATCCTTAATTCTATTTCGGTTTTTAAAAATCGTTTTAATCTTTTCTCTCGATTTAAAATTTTAAGTTTTTATAAAAGAAAGCCGGAATTCGATTTTAAAACCCATAAGTTTACCTTGACTTTCCATTACATTTTCGTTCTTCCTTTTTGTTTTTCATCTTCCCTTTTTTTATTCGCATTTTGAGGCGTGCGTTCACCCATGGACGGTTCGAAAGGATGATTCATGTCAGCCGACCCCAAATCATTTTGGGATTAAGGCTCTGATGTTGTTGTATTTCACTACTCCCGTTGTTTCTACCACTCTCACTAATCTCGTTGATAATATTGTTACTTTTACTATTCAAATGAGTGATTACTATCATATAACTATATCCAATGTAAACATATGAAGATAGTTGCAGAAGAATTAAGAATATGATATATAATGGCAAAGGTGATCAGTATTCTCCAAGGAACAAATTAATAGAAATCAAAGAAAAATGTTACTTCAGGTGAAGAACAAAAGTTCATCCACGATGATACGGAGTAATAACAAGGATAATTCAATTTGTCAACAGGAAAAAAAATGAGTTGAAAAGAGTTCTATGGTTCCTATGTTAATCCCATAGGAAAGATGACAAATTGAATTCTATCAGTATCTACTATTTCCTTCCACCCAAGCAACTCCATTCATCAGTCAACCGACAGCCAACCCTACCCCATCCTATTCACCAGCCAACCACTAGCCCCCACCCACCCACCCCACAATCACTGCCGGAATGCCGGCACAACTCAGATCATCGTCACCACTACTCAACTCACCCCGGTCCATTTTTCCTCTTCGTCGTTCCTCTTATCGTTAGAAATGAGGTCCTGATACTCCTCTTTCACGGCATAACAGATCTGAGCTGAGACAAATTAAGAAGGGTCTTGAAGATGGTGGTTAACGATGACTGGGGAAGGGGAATACTGACCGGTGGGGTGGGGTAGGGCAGGATTGAAGGAAAGAGGGTGACAATGTGAGAGTAAAGTTACAGTTACAATATGGGTAAAGTTGTACAAGACACTCCCACTCTCCCAGCCCTAAACTCCATCCTGGTAGCAAATGCAACCATCAGTGGGAATGGAGGGAGTTATAGGAAAGGTTCTTAATTATAACATGTACATTCATACATCCCTACGAGGCATAATCTTAGGCATGGTTCTGCAAATGAAGCTTGAAGTTCGGAGCTGACTTCATTATTTCTTAAAAGGGAATCAATACTAAATATATCCTTCCAGGCATCAAGGGACAACCAATAATCATGTTTTCTCAAATCATTGAAAAAAATTAAGCTTTACTCTACAGATTACATTCAGAGTTCCAGTCACATAAACAACAAAGTATATAGAATGATCAACTATAGACACAAGGCACATACTTCACCCAACTTTGCATAGATCGTTTACCTTAACAAGTTTATATACAACAGGATCAGCAACTGGATCCAGTGTGGCTAATTCGGAACCAGGTTTCCCATGATCCTTGATAACGCCTTGCTCACTCTCTTCAACTTTGACCACCACTTCCATTGATCGATCACTGTGATTAAGTCAAAAGGGCATACCTGAAACCCAAAGCACATAACATTGATAATTTGTCATCAAAATTCAAAATCGAAATTTTGCTCAATATACTGACTCATCAACTCGAAATATGCTCTATAAAACTAATTGATTCAAGGGAGTAAATTAAGAGTTACTCCTATCAGATAAAGCAATAAAAATTGTCTACGAAATGAAACCTATATAACAAACACAAAAATTGCAAAAAGATTGATTCCCTTCTTTTTTTTAGCCCAACATTCTAATTTTTCACCTTTTATGTAATCAAATTAGATTATTATCAACATTTCATAAGAAAGTAGTAGTTTGAATCAACAAACACATATCAAAATGGAACAAAACTTCAAATTGACTACTTTATCACTACAAAATATCATCATGGTTACTTATAATGCTTAAAATACAAGCATACAAGCATCATAATTATGAGTAATAAAATCAAACAATAACAACACAACCTGCTCAATATCATAAACAAAGTTCAAAACTTAGCAAATATGGCGAACAATAATTCCACAAAAAATTAAAGTGGCAACTACAAAATAAACAAAATTCTTTCAAAGTTCACAACTTTCTTCATTTTAAAGCAAAACAACAAATACCCGATTACGAAAAACTCACCACAATCACACAACATATGCTATATATCATTAAAAACATTCCCATCTAACAATAATAATGTAAATCAACAAAATTGAGTTAAATTAATCAAAATTAAACTTAAATTAAACTGACCCAGATGATAAATTAGTACTAATTCTCCTAAAGTTCACAACTTTCTTCATTTATAATCAAAACAACAATTACCCAATTCCAAAAGAACTCACTATAATCACACAAAACATCCAACAAAATCACTGAAAACATACCCATCTAACACTAATAGTGTAAATCAACAAAATTAACCTAAATTAATCAAAATTAAACTAAAATTAAACTGACCCAGGTCATAAATTACTGCCAATTCTTCCAAAGTTCACAACTTTCTGTAAATTTAAGCAAAAAAACAATTACCCAATTCACAAAACTCACCATAATCACACAACACGTGAAAGAAATCATTAAAAACAACCTTATCTAACAGTAATAATGTAAATCAACAAAATTACCCCAAATTAAACAAAAATTGAACAGACCCACATGATAAATTAGCACCAATTCTTTCAAAGTTCACAACTTTCTATAAATTTACAAGCAAAATTCCACAAAGCTCACTATAATAATCACACAAAACATGCCAAAAAAAAAAAACAATTAAAAACATGCTATCTAACAGTAATAATATAAATCAACAAAACTAACTCAAAATAATCAAAATTAAACATAAATAAAACTGACCCAGATGATAAAATAGTCCCCAATTTTGACACCATGTTATTTAATTTGTGATCATTTTACACTATGATCAAGACTAAACTGTACAGTCCACGGATTTTAGAGAGAGAGAAGGGGAAAAAGAGTGGTGAAATTAGCGGCAAAAATAGAAATGACAGTGACTTTATAGAAAGGTAAAAATTTTGTAGACTTATTGTGCAAGAAATTGAACTAAGTAGAAAATTTACAGGGAGTTGAAGAGAATTACAGAAAGATTAATTAATTTGATTTGATTTTTTTTACTATATGTTTGGAGTGTTTGTTTGGCTTTACAGTTCACGGATTTGAAATGGATTTTAGGAGTTTCTTGAGTAAGTTTTGGAATCCGAGGGAAAAAACTGGTTTTGAGTAGAGCTGATCAAATGGCCCAGACCCAAAGCCCGATCCAGCCCGGCCCGCATTTTCCCCGGGTTTGGGCTAATTTTTTGGCCCAAAAAAAGCCCAAAGCCCAGTCCAAGCGGCCCATAGGAAAAATTGGGCTGGATTTGGGCTTGACATTCAGCCCATTTTTTAGCCCGGCCCGGCCCCAATTGTAAACCTATTGCAAATTTGCAATTAGTTCATAGTCCTTCATACGGTTGTAAATTGTGATGCATTGAAAGTTTGAAACAAAAACCCACAACTTACCAAGTCCCCATAAACTCTCCGTCTCTCCTTCTTCCTAAATTAACTCCCATCTTCAATTACCCTAACCCCCAAACTTCCTCATACATTTAACCGCTATATATGTCGATTATTTTGCACGATTTGCAGTGTTCATTGCAACTTCACCATCTACATCTTCATTTTCATATTCTCTTATTGTTGGATGATACAAATTCCCAAATTATACGATTGACAGGTATGTATCAATATATTTGAATCTGCAAGTCTAATGTTTAATTGTTTAGTAATCATGTACATCTTATTCAGTTTTTTGATGAATATCTTTATCTGGGTAGTTGTCTTTTGATATTTTGTTGGATTAGTAGGATTAATTATCTCTCTGTTAGATTAGTTACCTACTTGAATGTAATTTGGGTACACTAATTTTGCAGTCATCCAATGACAACTGAGAAAGACAGTCCGATGATGATTGATGTTGATGAAACTGACGACGAGTATATGGGTGACGATGTTGAAAACAATATTGAAGAAGGTGTTGAAGGGGTGACACAAGTTCAGCGAGCTTCTCTTACATCATTAACCATTGAATCACTTGCTTGTTATGAGGATTGGTTGCGTGCAAAGGACTTCTCTCTTAGTAAGTAATTTAATTATTTGTAACTTATTTACATATTTTTTCCACATAATCTATCTAATAGAGTTTTTATACTCATGTTTCTTTAAAGGGTCATTGGTCTTTGCTCCTATCCAAGATGACGACGATGATGATGAAGACGTTGAAGCTAAATGAAATTGCGTGTTTCTTCTTCTGTCATGCTACAACATCATGCTAATGCTGCCAAGTCTTTCTTAGCTTTGGGCTATTGTTATCTTGCTACCAGGAAATTCCTTTTTGTTTGGAGATAGGCTGACTGTCTCAATTGATATGCTACTGGCTGTAGTCTTTATACTCATGTTATCTAGATAAGTTTGGGTTCATTTGACTTGGAATAGTGGACTGGAATTTGCTAAAACGTTGTTTTAAGTCTTGGAAGTTGTATTGTAATCTCAAATTTTAGCAGTTATAAACTCCGATGTCTTTGATTTTGGATGTGCGCTCTTTTATATTTTTAAGGTGTCATGAGTCGTAAGGGCCAAAAAAGCCCGATTTAGCCCAAGGGCTTGTTTGAGCTCGCATGGGTTGGATTTGGGCTGAACAAACAGGCCCGTTGTTATGGCCCGGCCCAGCCCAGCCCCAATGCATGGGCTGTTTTAAGCATGTCAGCCCGGCCCAGGCCCTGTCAAGCCCGGCCCATGATCAGCTCTAGTTTTGAGTTGCCAAAAATGTTTCTTTAACCACTTTAATCACAAATTCTCATTGAAGACATGACATATCCGTCACAAGCTGAAGACGGATACCATTTTACCTCACAATGTACCCACTTTTTCTCTCTCTGCAACACTATTCATGTGGTCCCCTTTCTCCACTAACCCATTTTGTTACCATTTTATCTCACAAAATATCCGTCACAAATGGTAACCCGTCACAAGGGAGACCAATTGCACTTTAATGAACTCTGATTGGTTGAGTGTTTAAAAATGGATTAAAATTTAAATTTAAATTGATGTCATTTTGTACTTTGAACTCCCTCTGTCTCGATCATAACTATTTATTTTGACACAAAGATTAGAAAAATGAGAAAAATAATGAAAAATAAAGGAGCTCTTTTAAATGTCGACTTCTCCGCATTACATACCCATCTGTTCACTTGTATAAATTTACCAAATTAAAAATAGATAACAAATGAGTAATACACTGATACGCCTCAATTGTTAATACGCCTCAATTGAACGGGGCGGAGGGGAGTATTTGTTTATTTTGAGATCTGATGTGTATTGTCTTGTTTTAATTTAGTTTAGTTTATCTCGTTGGAATAACAAACAAATTTGAGATGTTAATATATTTTGTGTATACGAAGTACCAGTATCGTTGCCAAATACGAAGTATTGATAACTTTCGAGAAGGATAATGAGGAGTTGTGAATATAGTTTATCTTGTTGGGGAAAGCGGGGAGGGGTCCATGTGGGCCACCACACGGGTGGTTGTCGGCCATACATGGAGGCGAAGGAGGGGCGTCGTCGTTCGTGTGGTCGGTGGAGCAGAGGCAGATCTGTAGTGATTAGTTAGGTAGTCGATGGGGTCTGGATCTGAGGTTGGGGTGGTCCTGTGGTAGGCTAGTCTGAAAGGGGCGGGTATGGGAGTGACTCAGTTTGGCTAGTCTATCCGGTGTGGGCAGGGAAGTGACGCGGTGGTTTATTGGGTGGTAGCAGTTGATAGTTGGAGGAAGTTTAATGACGTGAACAAAATTGTAAAAAGAGATTTTGAAATGAGAAGGACAAAACGGTCAATTATGTACATGCTTGAATAAATCATGTACATGAAAGAGGAGCACCCTAAAAATTATATGAGATAATGTTTATTTTGCACATTATTAGATTGAAATACTTCTATTAGTGACACTTTAGTAATGTTAATATTTAGCTTTAATAGTAGAACTCATGAGAACCACCTTATTAAAGATAATTTCTTCATGAATTTAAAGCGAGATGATATAAATGAGCACAAATACTTGCGTAAGTTGGTCTTACACAAATTCATTGTAAAACAAATTTTGTAATAATTATTTTGACTAGTGTTACCATTATGTTTAAATTCGTTTTGTAATTGTGTAAAACCGTCTTATAACGACTCAAATTGACAAATGAGAGAGTGCTAGAGCACAAAATCTCATTGAAGACGGGCACTACCCGTCACAAGCTGAAGACGGATAGTACCTCTCTCACAATATGCAAGTGGCACTATCCATAGGGTGTTCTATTTGCCCCCTATTTGCCCTCCCACTTACCTTATTGTGAGAGGAACACTATCCGTCTTCAACTTATAACGGATAATACCCGTCACAAGCAAGACCAATTGCTACTAGAGTAGTAACACCCCCTTGTCACCTTATCTAAGAAAGAAAGGGGAGATAGCAACCAAAGTGTGATCACCAAAGAATGGCTCGTGTGATCCCCTCAACATTCTCTCTATACAACTCAAATGCTCCTTCATCTTTTCATCCACCGTTTTCAATTGTAATTACTTCTCCATTTTTCTCAACTAACCCTCGTTTGCAATGCAATGCAACCAAGAAACCCAGCTTTGTTGATCAAATTCTCGATTATATTCAAGGTCTACTCTTCACTTTAATTCTTTTATCCTTAATTTCCATTTTTCAAACCTTTACATTTGTTTTCTATATATATTATTATGTACATATATTAATTAATCTTATGTAATTTGTTATTTCCTCTGTCCCATCCCCAGTGAATAGTTTACGTTTACTTTATTTTGTGAGGGGACAATTAAGTTAATGTAAACTATTGACTAGGAAAAAGTATTTTACAAATATCAGGTGTATTAATTTATCGTATGTATAGTGGTGTAGTCCAATGACATGGTTTACGTTATGTTTTCGCTCTAGAATGATATTCATATTACCTTCATGCCAAATTTATTTATCGACTTATCGTCCCTTAATATCAGCTGCTTTTCTGGGTTTAAAGGACTAAAGAGGTCTTACCTTAATGGTTAAGACGGAGGTCTGGTCGAATTCCTCTCCCCTATATATTGTACTGGCCTTGCACCTCATTTGACACCAAAAAAAAATAAAATATCAACTGCTGTTTCTAATACTCCCTCCGTCTCGGTCATTTGTTGTCCTATTCCATTTTGAGGTGTCTCAGTCAATTGTTGTCCTTTCTATTTTAAGAATGAACTTGATGAACAGTTTGATTACACAATTTGGTCCACTTGTCATTTAGTAATTGACCTCCCCCCCCCCCTCTTTCCTTGGTTTTTGTGCCAAAACTAAAGGACAACAATTGACAGGACGGAGAGAGTAGATTTTTGCCAATTTTGGAGGAGTTACGGAGTGTAATTCTGTACTTTGCAGGAGGACCAAAATTAAGAAAATGGTATGGAGCACCTGAACTCCTTCCGAAAGACGGATCAGTAACCCAAGAAGAGGATGATCCTGGTACTACTAAGTACTAATACTATACATAAGCATGTACTTACAGTCTAAAACTATATACTGGTACTGGTATGAGCAGAGAGCTGTCTGACTGGCCCATGTTTCCCTTCCAACACATTGATGTTTTACCTTATGAACTTGAAAACAGACGTAGAAGACGCTAGGGATGCCGTATTGGTAACTGATGGAGACAGCGACATTGGCCAGGTATGATCAGCTAGCCATTGTCTATGTAGGCGAATTTTTGGCCGTTTTAAGTTCATCAACATAACATTTCATTGAAGAAACTAACACGTAGCGACTGTTACCCCCTATGGTTGAGCACTGACTGCTTTCAACCTTCGGATTGAAATGTTGAATAAAACTTACCCATCATTGACTGTTTTTGCTGTTGTTCTTGAGGGTTTGAATCTTAGCCCCTTTGATCAGGAAGAGATCCAAGTTCAGTTTCGTTTATAGAGAGAATCCGATCATTACCACTATTACCATAGTTCATGGTGACTACCATGAGTCCGTGACCATAACTGATAATAGTAATATTGGTTTCCTGTTTATTATCTCAATTCGATGTTTTGTTACCATGGATGAATTTTACATCTATCGATATACTCCGTAACTGATAACAGTAGCTTCCTGTGTCTCTCAATCCTATGTTCTGTTACAACGGATGAAGTCTAAGCCTTCTGATTTTAGCTTATTTAGATGGTGATTCTGTCTCTAATTGTCAAACGAGCCAAAGTGAAGGCACTAGTTAAAGATAGGCGGGCAGCCCTTGAAGCCTTCGGAACTTATGTTGAGGTACTTGCCTGATTATTTAAGACTCTCATCCTTCTGATTCCTGTCAAGACGTATTTGTCCAAAATTGCCTTCGAGGTTTTAACATGATCGCTGTCCGGTGGTTCAAATATGTACAGTCATTTTCCGGAGATGCAAATGATAAGACAGCTATTAAGAAAGTCTTGAAGGGTGTTCGTGCAGTTATATGCCCTAACGTATGTACATTGCATTCTGTTTTAGTTAATACCTGTAGCAGTAAAATATGTTGCCCTGAAAGGTTTTACTTTTCCGAGTACCTGTAGGCTGTAAAATCTGATCCCCTAAATTAATTTACTGTTCTACAGGAAGGTTTCCTATCCAAAGTCGGGAGCTTAAAAGGAGTACAACACGTTATTCTCTTATCGCAGGTATTTCTAGCTCGTCATGGTAGATTGCGTGGGAGAATGGCGGGAATTACTGAAATAACCCCGGCATGTCTGTTTGATAAGATCACAGTTATCTGTGTATAAAGGTGCTGATGGCATTCAAGCTTTAATGACTAGCACTGCAAGAAAGTTGGCTGAGCAAGATGAATCTACGCTGACGGCCTTAGGAGTTCCGTATACTATTATCAGAGCAGGTTCGTTGCTGAACTCCCCGGGCGGAACACAAGGGTTTAGCTTTCAAGAGGTATGCTTATACACACTCTTTTCAGAATAAGGTTCTTATTTACTCGGAGCTCCAAAACATTAGATAAAGTAAAAAGAAGAAAAATTGAAGCTTATTGACGGGCTGAAAGGTAAAGAGCGAACCTAATACCCCACTTGAGAAGTAATTCCTTAACGATCAGTGTACCTTGTTTCGTTGACAGGGTGTTATATTTGCTAATTCCGATGAAATTAATAGAAGCATTGGGAATAAAGATAACAAAACTGACGAGCATATCTTGTTTCATTGACAGGGTGTTGCAGCTAAGGGAAGTCTGAGCAAGGAAGACGCGTCCTTCATTTGTGTTGAGGCTCTCGAATCCATTCCAGACACTGGACTAATAATAGAGGTCAGTTTAACGAAAATACATTTATCTTAAATTCAGATGCACATGTTCCTTGTGCATACCGTAGATAGCATCACACAAGACAACACTAAACGGCATTTATTTTCTCAGAGATCTTCACCTTATTTTTCCGTTTCCAATGAAGTCAGAGAATCGATGATCTTTGATTCTGGAATATGTTGGAATGCAACAAAACTGCTCACTAAGCTATACACGCGTCTTATATGGATGGTTTGAAACTGTATATTTTTGTTTTGAACACAAAGGTAAGGCCGTGTATGTACACGACCTTGTTGACCTCGCAAGACTCTGGCTGTCTGGGGACCTTTGAGGCACTAGTTGCGCAAGCATTTATGTGTCAACTGTTTGCTTTGAATAATAGGTAGCAAATGGAGAAGAGAAGGTTTCAGACTGGAAACAATTTTTTGCAGAGCTCATGGAAAAACAGCGCAAAACCCAATGACGTTTCGCAGAAGCAGTTCTATGATCCATTTATTTGTAAATCTCTACGGTTTTTATTTTATTTTATTGTCGCTACTGATCTCTCACATTTATTTGATCACGTCAATACGCCTTATAATTTCCTGAGCTGATTACCTAAGTTATATTTAAACTCCGAAATAGCTGCTAAAAAACGCTTCAAAAAGCTCTTCCAGAGCAAACAGGCCAGTTGGCACAGCCGCTCAAGCCATGAAAGAATTTATAGCTCGACTACAATGTCAGGTCGTTAAGCAAAGTTAGTTTCATCCAGTCTTTCGGTCTCCTCATCTTGTATCTCACTACCTTCGCCATTTGTCACCTCGTGTTAGTTTAGGTATATAAAGAAGAAATAGGAGATAATTACGGGATAAAGAATCTCAAGTCTACACATTTTCGGCAAGGGACGAAACAAGAAACTTCCAAAGCAACATCAAATCTTTTCACAACTAAAAAAGGCAAAATATATATCACAACAAGGTTACTATATCTTCTCACACCCATTCTCCCTCGTATAAGAATTACCGGTACAATTCCTAGCGCTCTGCTACTGTACAACATACATGATTTGACAGCATGAGCAAAATAACTTAATGAAAAAAAAAACAGAAAAAAAAAAACAGGAGAACAAAATGGATAAATCAAAACTCTCCTTCGCCACCGTTTGTTTTTTCATCGACACCGTTGGCTAACAAATCCCGCTGCAAGCCATTTTGGTTGCACCAACACAAAAACTCAGGAAGTGGTCCATCTTCACCAAGAACCCATGGATGTTCAGCAACAACCTCTAGTGTCATCCTCTGTTTCGGGTCTGCCACGGATTTAAAAATTCAAAATCAAAAGGGAAACAAGGCCAAGAATAAAACAAACTAGGTAGTATAGAACCCAAAATTCTGTGCACCCCAACCCTACCTGTGACGGTAACCGATAAGGCGATAATCAATACAATCCAATGTGTCCCACTCAAACCCGAATTGGAATCGACCTATGGTGACCCGTGACTGATGACAAGATGATCACCCTATTCAAAATCAACTGGTCTCAACTGCCACAGTGCCACTTATAGATAACCTTATACTCCCACCGTCCCGGTCATTTGTTTACCTTTGGTTTTGACACAAAGACCAAGGAGAGGGGAAGACATGTTATTGAGTGACAAGTGGACAATGAGTTATGTGGATAACCAAACTACCCTTCAAAAATATTCCCAATATAGAAAGGTAAACAAATGACCGAGACACCCATAAATGGAATAGCTAAACAAATGACCGGGACGGAGTGAGTATTACTCAAAAAAGACATGAGTTCATTACCTTTGCAAAGAAGCCCCTCTAGCAAATTTCTGAGTTGTGGATTAATATTGTCAGGGAGATTCAGTGGATCATTAACAATCTGCACAATAAGAGAATGTCAGATATACAAAAAACAAAAACAAAAGCTACAAAGATATAAAGTGGCACAAGGTATTGGGGTAACTAGACTATGAGCAGAAATCAGACCTTGTCATAGGTATCTTGCAGTGTCTCTCCAATGAAAGGAAAGCTGCCCATTATCATACAGTGTAATGTGATTCCCACTGCCCATGTGTCAGCCGCTTTCCCACGATAAGATATACCTGTTTGTTCAAGGAGAGCCAAATGGTTATAGGAATCTTCACGAGGCACTACCAAAATAATTCAACATGGTCGATGGACAATAACTCACCTAAGCAACATTCGGGAGCAGTTATAACGGGTGTACCAGGAGAGCGCCTTAGCTCATCATTATCACCCTGAAGGCAAAATTAGCAATGATAAGAGAAAGCAATCAAAGGAACAAAACAAAAATGATTATTAAATGTGTACCCGTAAATTGTGGGGTAAGGGAGGGTTGGGTGCACGCGGTCGTACCCCTGTGTTGCTAACAAACACAGGCAAATTGTCATCAAACTATTACTCTGGAATAAGAAACTCTTTTTTATGTCTTGAGATAACAATTTGATAATTTACTGTTCTCAAGAAACTCTTTGAAAAACATGACAACCTCGATTTCATCACTTTCCTCTTGCTATCAGAAAGTCTTATCTAAAAAGAACGACCATGGTCAACTCGGATCACACATTGATAGTTTGATACCGACAGTTTTGTCTAGAAAAATCATTCAAATTTAAAAAAGAACGGCATTTAATAGATTTTTTTTCTTTCTGTGAGGAGAATATTATATTCTTTAGTTTCATACGCAATAATATCAGATAGCACACTAAATAACAAATGTACGACCGAAACTACTTATTAAAAGTCATCTCCAGCAGAAATATATTTGGCAGTAACTACATTACCTCAAATACTTGGCTGACACTAAAGTCTGCTATCTTCACAGTGCCATTTCGAGTAACCAAAAGATTCTGCGGCTTTATATCCATATGCACTATATTCTGTTTGTAAAAGGAAAAAAATGACCTGTAATGATCTCAATCATCATATAAATGCTAACCACCATGCACACATCAAGGTGAAAAAGAAAACTCAGTCGAGGACAAGAAGTCAAGAACACAACCACAGAATCTTAAATTCATATGCACTATACTCTGAATTTCTGATTGTAAAAGGAAAAAAAATGACCCGTAATGATCTCAATCATCATACAAATGCTAACCGCCACACACAGTCGCATACATCAAGGTGAAAAAGAAAACTGAGGCCAGGAATTCTAGAACACAATCACAGAATCTTATAGAGTTAATTTTGGATTGATCATGAAAAAAGCTATTGAAAGAACCAAAGGCTGTCAACGAAAAACATATGAGGGACAAAAACCCACAAAAAAAGTCACATAGAAGAGAAAGAGGAGAGGGGGTTGGGGTTGGGAGGTCATGCGATTTTAATCTTCGAACAATTACCAGAAACTATGGGAGCTTAAGGATGTAATGTCCACAAACAAACTAGCACCTCTGAAAAATCTTCTACGCCTTGCTGGATACCAAAATACGAGGGAAGGGAAGGGGAGGGGGGAATGGAGGAGGTGAATTTCCCTCCAAAGTTTTCCTTTGTTGGAAGGGAAATAATTTGGCTTGGAGAAGGGAAAATGGAGGGTTCCAATTCCCTCTACCTCCATTTTGTTAACCAAACAAAGGATTTTTCATCCCTCCAAATCCCCCAATCAAAACACGCCCCTAAAGATTTCTAATTGTTTCATAAACTTCACCAAAACCCACATTTGATTTGACCAATGAGAATATGATTTAGTTAGTCGGACCAAAAACATAAAAAAAATGAATTTTGAATTGCATATCTATCGTCTGAATGTGAAAAATCATTTGGAATAATAGTATTTCACCTCCCAAATACAGAAATAAGGACATTTTACCAGACCAACTACAATCGCATCAACTATGGGCAGGAAAGAACAGTTGTTCAATCACACAACTTTATGTATAGCAATGGACACATTTGCTTTAAGATACCAGTTTCTTATTGAAGATGATTACTCCACGATATAGACGTACAGGTAACAGATTCGTGAGTAAGTTACCTACGTGGCAAAAAAAAACTTTTTGAGGAAAGGGGGCTCTGCTAAAGGCAGTATCACGGCTCCACAACCAATGATAGCACATTAAATTGCTAAAAGGACCAAATCCGTTCCACCTATGTATTCTGAGAGTGAAGTTCATTATAATAGTGTTAAAGGAACTTACATGTGAATGAAGATACATTAGACCAGAAACAATATCGCGCAGATATTTTCTAGCAGTAGCTTCTCCTAAACCACCTTGTGGACCAGCACCCTCGTGGTCCCATTTCTCCTCAACATACTCGAGAACTAAATAGAAGAACAGTATCAGTAACAAGGGTCGCCAGGCTAAATAACAATAGTTTTCCAAAGTCAAACATGTAAATCATAGCAAGGGGAATTGATTAAGTGGTAGTCAGAATACCCATATAGAAGTGATCAGTGTCTGGGTCATCAATCACCTCAATGAGATTGACTATGTTAGGGTGGCTCACAATTTTCATAATTAGTACCTGCATGCAATTGGAATAACTGAAAATAAGTAGCTAATAATATTAATAGCCCGATGACCAAAAAGAGTCGTGCTCCATGGCGACTGCCATATAAAGCTTATCACATATACGAACCATATCACATATACGAACCAAAGGAAAAAGTAAGATGCTTTAGCGACGACATTTATTGTGTGTTTGACCTAGCTTTTCAAAATGTTCTTTGTTTAAAGAACACAAATTGGCCAAATACACAATTATTTAAAAGTTAAAAGTAGTTTCTTAAAAGCTCAAAAACCATCTTTTTCCCCTTTAAAAATAGAAGCACCATTTTGGTGTTTCTAGTTTTTGAAAACCAATTTTAGAAAATTAAGCTTGAGAAACAAAAGCTCAATTTTAACAAATTAGGCCAAACATGCTCTAAACAAGCATGAAGGACACTTTAAAACGACCACATCAGTGCGCGGCAATAGCTTCTACTTTTAAAGTGTTAGGAAGAAAAATCATATGAGAAGTTCATACGTATCGAGAGTAAAGGAAATGCTATTGTAACAGGATACTTCTTAGGTACTGGAACAAAATTTAACTTCGGTACAAGACAATTTCCAAAAATTACGTACCTCCCGTAGAACATCTGTCATAGCAGTTTCTGAGGGTGCAACCCGTTGCTTTAGCAAATGGGACTTGTGGAATGCCTGCATAAATGTAGCATCACTCTAGCAGGTCAGTAAGATAACTCACCAAAAACTGAAACAATTTAAATGCTCAACAGACGCATGGAGTAATTTTATAGCAAGGTGAGTTCGTCCCATTATCCTCACCCTCATTTACCAACGTATCATTTAGAACATGCTGAACAGTATCGTTTAGAATGGAGAACTAAATCATTGAATCCTTAATCATCTTTACGGGAACATGCTTAACATGTGACATGCCTGTCTCTGGACATATTATATACGAAAATCTGACATACTAAGGCAGACTTAATCCCAAGATCGAAGTTGGCTCAGAGCATCATAGACGAATTTTAGCTGCCTCAACTTGAGACTCGTGAATAGTGAAATGTGAGCGGAAAAATGGGTGCTACATATAGTCGTAGAGACTAGCTGTGTTACTCCGACACGGCAGGTCAGTCGCATGTCGGAGACGACACGGTGGCCGACACAACAAGTGACACGTGTCTGACACGTCCTTGATAGACATGAGACTGACACGGATGAGAAGGCAACTTACATGCCGATTAGGTTAAAGGCTTCACTGAAATATGACCATTATGAAGCTTAGATCTGGGCTTGATGTCGCAGAGGAATGAGGTTTGCAGGGGGTAAGGAGAAGAAGAAGAGCATTCATTTATTTTTAATTTAATGTGGAAGATGAAGAGTGGGAGAAGAAGTGTGAACAGGTGCACCGAACAAAAAGAAGAAGAAAAGTTGAGATTTTTTATTATTATTAATTAGTTTAGTTCACAGTTTTCAAGGGTACTTTCTTTCCCCATATACAAGTTGTGTAAACAGTAAACGCCACTGCATTTTTACTTTGAAATTTGAACACAATTTAATTTATTTTTATTTTCATACAAACTTTGTGTTTTTTATTTTTATTTTATTTTCTTTATAAAAAAAGTTGTAGGATTAGAAACAAATTTTGCCGTGTCGTGTCGTGTCTATTATGTTGGTCAAGACACGCCGACACCGTTGCCTGTGTCGGCGTGTCCTACAAATTCAGGAATTTCGTGTCGGACACCGACACGTGTCGGCGTGTCTAAGAAACACAGGTAGAGAGTTTTTGAGTCTTTAAGGGGTAAAGTGGAAAAATATGAGTGTTCGGACTGAGTCAAAAAAAAAATTATATATCAAATCTTAAGACTCATTTAGGGTCTGGGAATAAAGATAGTAACAACATAAGATAAAGATGGAAAAACACCTTAATTGCGTAATTTATCCCATCTATGCTGCTCCGATACAGAACCTGTCACATTGTAGACAGATGTAACCTGGAAAATTTTATATTACTAAGCCACCAATAACACAAAGTACACTAATATATAGCTCACCACTTTGGCATAACTCCCAGAGCCAATTTTACACTCTCGAACGTACTCATTTATCATCTTATTTCCATTTTCATCCTGAAAATGCAAAAAGCCGAATTAAACTGCGGCAAACACCAGAAGGCAAAAACGAATAAAGAAGGAGGTAAATGATCACGATTCGACGGATATTTTCACTTTATGCGTAATCAGAACAAATACAGCCATTTACACTATCAAACATGGCAGTTGACATCTTTCAGACACAACAAGGTATAAGAAGTAAAAGGTATGAACACAATATTTTAAATAAATTTAGAGAGGCAAAACAGCAAAAGTAGCACGACAAAGACATTATTCCAGAAAAACAAGGAGAAAGAAGCAACCTAAATACTCCAAAAGCAGACAAGTTTGCTACACAGAAAAGGAAAATTATAATGGTAAATCAACAGACATAGTGAAAAAAACAAATGATAACGGAGAGTACAACGTTTCCAAATCAGATTCATGCAGTTCAAAATGCAACTGCATCAAGTACAAAACAGGATAAAACGTGGCTTGAGATGGCACTGCCAGGCAAAAGAATTCTACAGCAACAATGCACATTGTACTCTCAAACTAAATGCATTATTGACTCACGAATCCCAATCTGAGATCATATTGTCCCATCTAATGTGCACTCAATCGTCAATACTGCTATAAATCGACAGAAGAACAATCAACACAATAAATGTTAACATGATAACAATGTAGAAGGGTGGAATAGATCGAAATGACTCGCTAAAATGGTTACGCCTCTGCTTATTGTGAAGAACAAATAATGCAATACCCAACCCAACTTTCATCAAGGGTCATCCAAAACCAAACCCTATTTGTTGTTAGCACATGGGCAAGCCTCCATACACTGAAATCAAACCCCATTACCCCATCGTTTGCAGAGCCTCTGAACTGGAGTACTTTTTGAGTTGTTAAAAAAACATTATAAAAGGAACAAACAGCAGCAAAGTTTCACAAAAACACCACTAAGAATAACTTGATAGCGTCTAAATTTCCCAAGCTATTATTATACAATCTATTTCCCGAGTAAACCCCACATAAAAAATAAACTTTCCATTCACATTCAATCAATTTAATCTCTAGTCAATACTACCATTGGCAACAACAAATATTCAACAACAACAAAAACAGAGACAATGATCACCTCAGATCGAACTAATTTGCAAGTTTCCTTGACTTGAAATTGCCTACAAATCAACCCATTCTTGATCTTGAAACTGAGAACCTCTTCAGACCGTTTAGCTGTGCTGGGCATATCACTGTCATCTCCTTGAGTCATACTAGTAGACTCTCCATTATACAGCCTATCGTTGTCTTCGTCTTCGTCTTCTTCCTCCTCTTCCTCTTCCACTATCCCCGGCCTCAGCAACTTTTCTCGGGACATCCCGCCCGCAAACCCACCCCATCGAAATCTCGGCCTTGCAATCGCTTTGTGCCTCCTCGAGAACCCAAAGCAACCAAAGCAGCCCATCTCCATCAGTCTACAATTTACAGTACACACAATTTTAACATATAATTCAATTAATCGCATTTCATCATCATAAAATAACATCATATCCATATAAAACAGCAAAATTAGGGTCAGTTAGTCAATAATACTGAATAAACATCAAACATAAAAAACCTGAAACCGATAAAACTATACACAGAATTTCAACAATTCAATCTCATTACTTCATCATACAATAACCTCGCCTTCATATACATTGCATCAGCAAAACTACGTTTAGTTAGTCGACAAACTGGATAAACATTAAACACGATAAGCTGAAAGATAACAATAGAAACAGAATTTCATCTATTAAATCTCATTACTTCATCATACTGTAACACCGCATTAATATACATTACATCAGCATAGTTAGGATTAGTTAGTGGAGAAATTCACATAATAAAGCGGAAATCAATAAAAATATACTCAGAACTTCAACGATTCAATCTCATTACTTCGAGACATGAATTACATCGCATTCATAAACTTTACGTCCGCAAAATTAGGTTTACTAGGTCGAGAATTTGCATAAACATTAAACATAATAAGCTGAAATCTACAATTCAATCGCATTACTTCATTATACAATAACATCCCATCCATATACACTACATCAGCATAATTAGCGTTACTTATGTGATAAATTACATAAAACTCTACAACTGATAAAAAATCAATTTCAAAACGAATTGGGGAGGAACAAAGAAGCGTTTCAATCTCATTACTTCGACATACAATAACATGACATTCATATACATATCGACATAATTAGGGTTACTTACACAACAAATTGCATAAAATTAACCATAATTTACTAAAATTGGGACGAAAAAAGCGATTTTCAATCGAATTGGGGAAGAACAAAGAAGTATACCTGCAATCAAATCGTCATGATATAGAATTGAATTCGATGAAGAACATCTAGGATCGACGAAATTGAGGTTAAAGGGGATGCGAAGAATAAAAAGAGAGGATCTTGCGATTGTATCAAGAATCTAGGGTTTCGTAGATCAGAATTTCGCAAGAGAGAGAATTTGGGGCGACTTGCGAGTTACAACAGTGGTATTCGACGTAGACTTCAATCGTAAATTTAAGGAAATTACAAATAAACACGTATTTATGTATTTTACAAATTACCACCACGTATTTACGATTTTATCAGTGATGATTCATGCGCAGGCTAGCGTATTTCCTTTACATGTTGATTGTCGTTAAACCTAAAACGATTGTTGTTGTACTCAATTGATGGTTAAATCGTGTTTAAACCAAATTACTTAAATATCTTGATTGTTGACGTTTTATGCGCAAGTTAATATCCGATTTTTTTTATTACTACTATTCCTCCTCCCCTTACTCCTCATACTACTCGCCTTTTTCCTCCCACCCTTTACTACTCCTCCTTGTTCAGTCATCCTCTTTCCCCTACCTTTCTTTCTCTCTTGTCCTCCTTTTTCCTTCCTTACCTTCTCTCCGACGTCCACCTCCGTCTTCCCCCTCTTCCTCCACGTTATTTCATAATACTCCTCTTCCGCTCTATAGCTATTCATCCTTATATTTACCTTTTTCGTTCTCTTCCTCATCCTTTCCTTTTTCCCCGTATGACTCGCATCCTGTGAGTTGGGGTTACATAATCGAATCATTCATGATTGATCTTGTGAGTCGATTACTTCAAAACGGGGTGTGTGTGTGTGGGGGTGGGTGTTATAACATAGTGCATCATATCTAAATTTTGTAATACCCCTTCTTACCCGATCAAGGTAATGGAGATGTCACCATGTTGGTTTCCCGAGACAGTGAATCGAAACTACAATTAAGTAACATTTTATATAAATAACATGTGTAGTGAATTACATAATGAATAAATGAATAATACAACTGATTTCTATACATCACCACTACTGCATCTACACCAACTATAATACGACTAAGTAACTCGATTCCAACTCCGTGTCTCGGCTCGTGATCCCGCGCGCTACCAAATCCAAACATGTATTCAAAACGCTCCCCTTATAACCGGAAATATCATATGGTTCATCACAGGCCACCCCAATTAAAGTAGGCGACAATTTACACGCAATCAACACAAGTCAGTTTCAATAATACAAATACTCATGAAATGACATGTGAATATGAATATGAATATGCAATGCAACACAATAGTAAATAACACGGCCTCCAAAACCACCTCACTGGTATCGGAGATACACCAGGGGCACCAAACAACCCGGTGACGGCACCGCCACCGTCCACCAAACAGCCGGCTCGCAATCGGTAAAACAGGTAATCGGGACACAATCGTGGTATCGAGCCCGAGCGCTAACCGGACCCCTGCCACACGTCGTGACACCACACGAGTTCCTCCATAACTCAAGCGATTAACGTGCACGTCCCTCTTAAAGTAGGAAGTCCCAGGAGGCAACCCAAAGGTAAGATCAAAACATACAAATTACAAAAAAAAAAACATTGAATTTAGGGTGTATGGTGTATCCCAATTTCCTTGCAAGTTCTATTCCACAAAGAGACAGGTTGTTATTAGTCTGTCTGAAAGTCCAAGAAAGTCGCATATTTCCCCCAAAAGGCCAAAATTAACGCAATTTCATTGTTATTTTACCCTTCTCAATTTTCCAACATTTGTTTTGGGGAATTCAATCGAGAGGGTCAATCAAAGATTCCCTCTTTCTTCCCCAATCCCTCAATTATGAAGTTGCTTAGTCAATTAATGGTAATTTCCAGACACTTATCTTCATCCTTTTGAATTTATAAAGTTTGAATTTTTTGTTGGATTTTGGTGATTTGAATCAAGAATTGTGTAATTGGTAGCTGAATTTAGGTGCCCATATTGTTGGATTTTTGTGATTTGAGGTGATTTTGTGAAATTGGTTTGATTTTTGGGATTTGATGTTAAATTAGGGTTTCCATTTTGGGAAAAATATCCTACGGAAAGATTTGATTTTTAGGGGATTTAGGATAAATCCCAAGTGCCCAGTTTGTTGATTTTGTGAAATTTGAAGGATTTTGGGGGGAAAATCTAGGTTGGAAATTATTGTTCGATGTATGAAATCTTTGAGATTTGGTGAAAGTTTGAATGTTTATAACAATGGAGGAAAAACCACCATTCAAATTGGAATTGTTTGTGAGTTTAGTGATTTTGTTGGCTTTTTTAGCTATCAATGTTGAATCACAACAACAACCTCCACAACAACAACAACAACAAAATGGGCAACAAATGAATGCACTGTCACCGCCTCTGCCATCACAACCACTACCATTACCACCCCCATCATCACCACCACCTCCCCGGCTTTCGCCATTGCCTTTACCACCGCCTCTTGTACCTCCTCCCCCATCCCCACATCATTCGCCACCAACTCCGGGAAATTCTAATCATTTAGCACCTCCTCCATACCACTTACATAAGGTACATTCCCCTCCAAAGTCCCCCAATGAGTTGGTTACCAATTCTCAACTTAATCATCGGGAAACACAGCGGAAAAAGCATAATCTTAACAAGGGTCAAACGATTGGATTGTTATTTGCTGGCATTGCCATCATTTTACAAATTGGGGTGGTCGGTTTCTTGGCTTTCAAGAGTAGGCAGCTTCTAAAGATGCGTGACTGATCATGAAGGGAGGATTTAGTTTGTATTAACTTGTTATGCCTACGTTTGATTAGGAAATTTTTTACTATTCTTTTTCCCGATTTGAGCCCAAATGGAAGAGAAATGTGGTTGGTTGTATCGTGTTCGGTTGAGCATTGGATTGAATTGATGGCCATGGTGATTATCTTGGCTGACAGTAACTATTGTATGAGACCGTCATTGTATTTGATATTTCTCATTTAATTATACGAGTAATTAATTAGCTTGGTTTTATGGATGAGACGTCTCGTACAAGTACTTGTGCTTGGATAAATGGTGTGGAGGGGTGGCATCAATCGGCTTCCTTGGACATTCGATATTGGTTTGGGAGATTCACCTCAAGTATTTGGAAGCAGGGCAATTGATGTATTAAGTAGTTTGGGAATCTACTGGTTTTCTGTAAATGGGGTAATTCTTTGATAGACTTTCTTGTCCTTGGAATTCTTTTTCCGCCTTCTTATACCATGTTAATATTCATATATCTTGTTTCTAGTACATTGACTCTTAATTCATATACAGGATAATGGAGATTTTTCTGACCAAGTTCATGTATCGGTTCTATATTATAATTCATCTTGGCTAACCTTGCTGATTTAAGTGAGAGAGCTATATATTTATGTAATTATTATGTTGAATGTTTTTTTCTCAATTACATTCCCAGGTTGCAATATAGTTTCTGATAGAATGCTGCATTCCGCTGCGCAATGCATGATAGTCTTGCTCATTGTTCAAACGCCGCCTTGCTAAAGGCATGAAATATTTGTCGAAGCTGAACTGATTTTCATTTTAACACGCAAACATTTTGTGATATGTGAAGGCCGTAAAAAATAGTCTTATGAGTACATTATACATACGATACTTGGCATATTCCCACTGATACTGGTTTCAGGAACGATACAGTCGATATCACTCATACCATCCATGAGTCCATAACACAGTGTCCCCCAGTACTACTGTAAACTGAACATTCTATGTTAACTATTCACTGGCTATTAGGCTTTTTGACGGAAGTAAATAATTACGGGAAAAACATTACTCCAATGCTCAATGGCTCAATGGCTCCCGCATGTGACTCCATATGTGTCGAGCCTTACACAGTTACACTTACGGCGAAGGGACTCTTGTCTCTTGTGTGTGTTACGCTTTTAAATAACTTTTTGTACTCGTAATAAAGAACGAAAATTACGTGTGAAACCAAGAAATGAAGATTCATAAAGAAAGAATTTGTGTTCAAGAATATACCTTACTCTAAAAACATCTCTAATTCAAATGCTCCTTTTCCAACTTTATGGACGGCCACTTTACATCTTTTGCCACCCAAAATTCAGGACTTTACAACTAGATTCCTTAATCTACATTTACCCAATCTTTCCCCTATATAAACCACCCCTACACAAACATACCTTCCTTCAATCTTACATTGATCAAATTCTCCTTTTAATTCAAGATCCATCGATGGCAACCGAGGCGTACTCAACCCAAATATCGTCTCAAAGGCCCGTAGCCATGGCGCTAGCTTTAGTTTTGGCAGTTGTATTATCGCCGTTGTATGTCACAAGGAGTAATGATGCTATATATGACATAAGGTGGAACTCTGGATTCGTTCTTCCTATGGTGTTAGCCGGACTCATAATCGCGATTAAGACAACATCCTCGTCATCTTCCGGAAACAGAAAAGAGATTTTAACTTCGTCTGACCCGAGCTCAGTGGTCCGGTTTGGAGGCTCTTCTTGGGGACTTGCCGGTGTTTTGGTTATGTTGATACTGGTGCTCTCTTGGCAAACCTCAGTTCAACATTTCTTTTGGAACTGAAATTTATTAGTTCTTTCAGGCTTGCGGAATGTAGCTACTTGCTGTATGTTATAGATTCTAGATTTGATCTGTTTACCAGAATAAATTTATAATGTTATCAAAGATTTATGAAATCTGAAACATTACTTCAATGCCATATAGCTTCCGTCTGTCGCAGAAAGGGGATCTGATGTATGAAATTTTGCCCTTGTGTTATAATCACAAAGACGATGTTTCTAAACGATCCATAATATAAACTGTAATGGTAGACACGAGAATACTAAACGACTTTATATAATACAAGAAGCGTAAAGATCTGAAAGGATCATTCCGCCTTAGTCTATAATGAGTCTCGGAAGATCAGCCATAATGCTTGAACATTGAACATTCAGATTAGATTATAGACATGAGTCGGAAATTGCAGTAAGCATATCAATTTACGGGAATACTATTTACCTTTTTTTTTTGCTAGTAATTACATTTCTGCAATTTGTCATGTTTTGTTAGACAAGAATATTACTATAAACAACGAAATAAATATTTGATGTTCTGTACAGAACTACAGATGATCTATGTACAAGAGTAAAAGCATCGGGTTATTAGATTTTATCCACAGTTTTACGCTTCTACCAAGTCACATCCTGAATCTCGGTCAGTTTCTCCAGCCAACCACCCTCGGGCGTGTGGTAGCATTGCCTGACATTGAGACAGAACGACCCCGATTGTACATGCGTTGTATCTCTTCCCGGTACTCAACAAGAGACTTGTCGGGAATGGCAGGAGTTAGTTCGATAACATCACCCATTTTGAGCCGGCAAGTCGGGTCACTAACAGGCTCGTGGTTGAGGCGAGGCCTCAAGTCCTCCTTCACAGGGAAGCCATAAGGTGTCCAGCGAGGACTGCCGTGGCCTGTTCTCTCTAAAAGGTCCATCATGGTGGAGTTTGTCGGGAATTCTTGGACAGACATCTGAAGTGAAAACCATGGATTAGTTAGTGCTATCGCACTGAAAATGCGCTAAAATTGGTTACTCGATTATTAACTGCTGCACAAGCAATAATGAAGCCCTCACCCTCAAATTAACGGATTCTCGTACAAATTACAAGTAAAAAAGCAAGAACGCAAAAGACAAACCTTATCATTATCTATCAAGATGACGAATACTGGTCCGTCTTGATTGCTTTGGGGCTTGTACGAATACGGACAGTCCTCAGAATGAGTGGGGAACTTACACGGTCGCCTAACTGAATCGGCAAAGACACCAGATGACTGGTCGTCGTTCATATTCTCACAATGCCAACTGACGGCCCATCTAGCCCATTCGACCATTTGGAGTACATAAGATGAGTGCTTGCATTCACCCTCCTTGTACCTCCAGTGAGCTGCAAATCCAAACTCTGCTTGAAGGTGCATTTCATGGGTGCGGATTTGAACTTCAAGTGGAACCATTCCTTCACCAACCACAACTGTGTGAAGAGAACGATACCTAAAAATAAAAAAAGAACAAAAACCATTACAAGACGGATTATGGACAGCATCGAGGTAATGTTGATACAACAAGATAGCCTTAACCCGTAATTTGGGGTTAGCTAACCTGAGTGAGTAATCATTTGAAACCGGTAATGAAAACTAAAATAATGAAAAGAAAAAGCAAAAAAAGGAAGAGAACTTTGGAACCGTAATTATTCATATGTTCAGTATAACATACCCATTAATCTTCGGATGATCAATGTAGTTCTTGAGCTTCCCAGGCACCTCAGGCCATAACTGATGAACAACTTTCAGGGCTTTATAACAATCATCTTCATTCTCAACAATCAAACGTAATCCATGGATATCATGAACCTCGTCCATCGTCAGTTTCTTCCTATAGAGAAATGTTCACGATCAGTCCAAACACCCACCACAACAAGAAACTAAACTAACAGCAAAGATATGTAGATTTTCTAAATAAAGCTAGCTATGTTACTCTGATTCAGCTGTGACACGTTGTCGATGGTCAGTTACGGCTATATTTGTAAAAAAAACTTCCATGGTATGCTCTAGGCTTGTGTCGGGGTGTCCGAGTGAAGCATCAAGGTAATTTAGGCGTCTAGTATTATAAAAAAAAACAATGGGAGAAGGGATGAAGTGAAATCATACTTGAGCATTTTGCGATAAATGCTGTATAGGCTTTTGTGACGGCCAGATAACTCGTGACAAAATATATCTTCCTTTTTGAGAGCCTGGTCAAGTTTCTCAGTAGCTGACTCAATCACTGCTTGATCAAAAAATTTGTCAAGCTTGGAGGACATTTCATTATGCTTATTTGGGAACAGATGCTTGAAACAAAGGTTTTCTAGCTGCTCTTTCCACGTAGATATACCAAGTCTGTTAGCCAACGGAGCAAATATCTCCAATGTCTCTTTCGCAAACCTGTACTGCTTGTGCACAGGCAATGCTTCCAACGTCATCATATTGTGCAATCTATCTGCCAATTTTATTAGAACTGCCCTAGCGTCGGCCATGGCAAGAAACATGGTATGCATGCGATCTGCTTCGATTATTTTGTACGCTGTGCCATTATCACGTGCAAGCTTGCTCACGTTGCTTAGTTTTGACACCTGTAAAAATGATTGAACTAATCACAATCAGAAAGCAAATTATATTTATAATTGCTGCTAAACTCAATCAAAATATCAATTTTCAATATGAATCGAAAAGTGAATTAAAAGTGCTTTGACATGGCCGTACCCCTTGAACTAAATCAGCCACTGCCTGTCCAAACATGGCCAAAATGTAGTCATAAGTGAGAAAAGAATCATCAATGGAATCATGCAACAACCCAGCTGCTACGACTGTCGAGTTTGCTCCAATTGAAGCCAGAAGCATAGCTGTTTCTACACAGTGCTGCAGATATAAATGGCCACTAGCTCTCAACTGCCAAACAAATAATGAAATTAAAAATTAGAACTCGAAAATACAACAATGGAAGCGCGGTTCATTAATAACATCAGATTTAAAAGCTACAAAAAAACAGCAAACATTACTAGCTTCAGTAAGATCAAAGTGTTATACACATTTCTAAGACTCCATGTACGTTAAACATCCGATCCCAAATCATGAGAAAATAAGATCCTTCACATCTAAGGCAACAAAATACACAAGTCATACCAAGATCAAACTATGAAACATCCTCATTCCAAAATCGCGCTTTCAACTCAAGAATCATTCCCCCAAATACTAAACAGTATGCACCCATCCTCCATGTTACAAGAAATACTCCCTCCGTCTCGGTCAATTGTTGTACTTTGGTTTTGGCATAAAGACCAAGGAAAGAGGAAGGAGGAAGGGGCCAATTACTAAGTGACAAGTGGAACAAATTGAGTGTGAATGATCAAATTATTCATCAAATTCATTCTTAAAATAGAAAGGACCCCAATATGGAAAAGAACAACAAATGACCGGGACAGAGGGAGTAACATATTAAATGGATAACAAGATTCAATCTTTAGAACATTTCAAATTTCTCAATACGCCATAGTATGATATCTTATTGTTTTTACTCCCAAGTCCTAACACATCTTCGCAATCCGAAACAATAGATCCCACACTACCCAATTCCTAACAAAACTTTTCAAGCAACAACAAAATCCCACTAAAGTAATCAAACAAAGATAAAATCTTTCAATCAATCACCAGCATATAATCAAAATTCAAATAAAACATTATCTCACACTACCCAATTCCAACATTAGAGCATCGAGGGTCAACCCGACATGAATCATCATTTGAAACCATCAATGATCAAGTACAATCCCACCCAACTAAACCAAAATAAAATCATTTCAACAGATCACATCACATATTCACATCCCACACAAGCCAATTCAACTACTATAATAAATTATACTAAGATAGACATGAATCATCATTTGAAACCGTCAATTAAACAAAAGACAATCATTATACCTGTCCTCTATGAGCTAATTCAGCTTGATAAAAAGCCTTAACAACGAAATCATCACAAAATATCTTATTCCTAATTTGCGCGCCATTCAACAATTCCTCCACCACATCACCACAACCATCATGATCATCCCCCAAGTTAAACTCAACCTCGTCAACCCTAAACCCTAATCCAATTCCACCATCATCAAAACTCCTCGACACCGAACCCGAAACCGGTCCTGTTAACACCGACACCGGACTACTCTGCGGATAATCCCGTTTCAACGGCGAACACCCTCCGTACCTAAACGAACTCCCCAAACTCCCACCATCATCTACACCGCCACCACCTCCGCACACGGCGGTCGACCCGGTCGCCGTCGACGATGATAATAACCGGGTCAACCCGCCGATTATTCTAGATGATGACGTGGATGTTGTCGATACTGACGTGGATGGTATTTCGAAATCGTGTATACTACTTGTCGGTGGACTTGCGTACATCGCGATTGTTGATACCGCCATTAGTTCAATTTAACTTGATCTTCACAATAAAATAAAATAAAATAAAAAAATTGAATTGAATTTAACTATGATTGCAATTGATTAATTGATTGATTGATTGATTATATATACATATACAGTATATGTGTAGGAGTAAATTTAAGACTGGTAATTTGGGGTTTTTATGGCGGGAAATTAAAAAACAAACCCAGAAAATTGAAGATTCAACCCTGATTTAAAAAGTCAAATTTGATGTTTTGGTGATTATGAATCGTGATTTATATGTACAGGTTATGAATTGAGATGGGAAATTGGGAATTAGAAAGAATCTGGGATTTCGGAAAGAGCGAGGAACTTAATGGGAATTTGATTTGTTTTTATTGGGGATTTTAGAGATGAGTGGGGAAAAGACGAGATTGCCCCTTGAAGAGTGAATGGATTAACGATTGATTAGTGACTTAGTGTATATGGATTATTGCTTGATTTGTTGATTAGGCAGATAAGGTAACGGTATTGCACTATTGCCTTTTTGGCCGTGATTTTAGGGATGTCCGGTTTGGGTTAATTTCGGGTTTGTAAATTTTGGGTCGGGACTGATCATTTCAATTTCGGATTATATTCGGTTTAACTATTATCAAATTATTTGTGGATAATAATTAGTTTGCAACAATAAAATTCGGGTCGGATTATACTAAGTCCGGGTCAATTTGAGTTCGAGGCAAATTCTGGTCTTGAGTTCGGGTAGGGTAATTAAGGTCGGGTTTAATGTTTCAAGTGAATTGGGGGCTCGAGTTTGACCTGTAATGATAATAAATTAATAATAAACTTCGTATTCAAACTCTCCAAAATTGAGTTGGGTATTGTAAAAAAATCGAACATAATATAAGATAGTTTTACCCAATAACTACTACTCCCTCCCAGTCACTATAATGTTCCCACTTTTCCGAAACGGATTAGTCAACTAATGTTCTCATTTCCTTTTCTGGTTAACTTTTACTCTTATTTTATTCATTCATCTCTCCTATCATCAAACCCCACACAACTCTTTTACTCCTATTTTATTACTTGCCTTTTATGTTTTAACCCCACAATTCTTTATTTAACTACTAATAATTCATCTATCTCTCCTATCACCAACCCAACACAATTCTTTTACCTTGGGTCACTATTGTATCCATATTAAATGAGAACAATATAGTGATTGAGAGGGAGTATTATGAAAGATAGTGTTGTAACTCTCCAAACTTCATTCCAGAATAACTAATTACTTGTTTTAGTAAGAATCTAGAAAAGTACGTTAGTTGCTTCATTGTGTCAACAATGAATGGGGTGAGACAAAAAAAATCTAATTAGGCATCAAAATAAAGTTAATACTTTTCTTGTTTCTTTCTGTTTATTTCTTCCATAATACTCCTTCCTTCTTCAAACACTCTCTTGTGACATGTGACTACACGTGTCCAATAACAAAATGCCTAAATAGTTCACGTGGTTAGGTTAATTTGTTCGGTCCGGTCCGGCGTCTTAGACTAAGTTGACCTGTGTTAACCTTGGGTCACTATTGTATTCGAGCGGATGGAGGTGTATGTAGGCTCGTTAAATAGGTTTATTTTTGTCGGGTTTGAGTTGGTTAAGTTTTAGTCGACTGATTTCAATTTTGGTGGATAAGCAGGGGCTAACCCACCTGATAGCAAGGGGTAGCGTCCGCTACCCCAAACGTAAAAAATTGGTTAAGTGGATCGATTTTTGCTACCTCAAATATTGTTGAATAGTGGATAAATACATATTAGCGCATAAAATATACAACAAATATCATGTGGTTTAGTGGTAAAGCAGGCTTTGTTTTCTCACTAATGGTCTTGGTTCAATTCCCACCCACTGCCCCCCCCCCCTTTTTTTTTGCTCTCCTTTACTTAAATGCATTTAAGTAAATGTTTGTGTGAAGTGTTAATGGGTAAAATATCAAAAGTTAACGCATTGATGCTTTAGGTACCACATTTTTATGTTCTCGAATCTTATTGTAGAGAATTTAATTTTTGTGTTATTTTAGAGAGCATGTATAAAAAAATTCTTCATATATAAAACAAAAGTAATAAAAATTCGCTACATTGCAAGATAAAAAAAATAGTGGATGAATTAGAAAACAAAATAAACTAATAAATCATAAATTAGTATGGGCTAAATTGCAAGTTATTATGTAAGTGGTCATTGTACTCGTTATAATGTGAATTAGATTAAATAAGTTATGTACTGTATATTTTTCTCGATCCTAAAATTTATTGATATATATGGACTAAAATTTTTTTTGCTACCCCAAATATTAAATCCTGGGTCGTCCCTGTTGATAAGCTAGAACTGCTTCAGTATCATGGTTGATTGAGAATGACTCTTTCAACTGATAAAAATAGCGTGTATGGATTACATTTTTAAAAATTTACAAAGATCTGACCAATAAATCTGTTCAAAACCGGCCATCAAACTTATTCATGGACAATTTTTTTTTTTTTTTTTTTAATATCAGCTCGTTTGTAGCCCACCCAAACCCACATTTGATGATCTAAGTACTCTACTACATATATACTTATGTATTAAGGTTTTGCTTTTCCATTTATTATAAACCTTTTAGTAATTTCAAATTAGTTAATGATGGAGCATATTCTGCACCCGCTGACCGAGTCAAACATATTGAGCAAGGTCAAAGATATCCAAAGCAAGTCAACACCTTGGACAAATTTAGCCGACGCAGCTGTCGGCTGTCCTGGGTCTCGGCACGGCAACTAGCGGTCGGAGACAAATCCGCGTACTCACATCCAAGACCCCTCGGCATGGAGTCAACAGGCCCGCCCGGCCTGCCATGGGTCCCTCGGCCGAGGGTAGAGCAGCTCTTTCCACCGCTTCGCCACTTGGCTACTACGTGACAAAAGGTGAAAGACTATAAATACTCCTCAACCCTCATTGAGGAAAGGATCCGCAAATAATCAATTAAACATACTAATCTGGTATAAACTCCCTTATCTCTCTACAATATACTTTGTGCCAAGTAACACACAACTTAATCCCTTTAAGTTTACTGACTTGAGTGTCGGAGTGAGTTTGCTCGGTATCAAGCCGAGCCCTCAGTTTGTTCATTGTTTCAGGAGAGGCCGAAAGGAAGAGTCAAGCAAATTCATCATTCTACAAGCTTACGTGGTAACAAATCTGCTCTGGAACTACACTCGGAACAATTGGCGCCGTCTGTGGGGAAGCCATACTAAAAGCTAGTCAAATCCCTTAAAAAAAAAACACACAAAACAAAACCCACCTATCAAGCTAAGAAGATGTCAAAACAACAAGAAGCAATTGTGACCGACTTAAATCGCATTCTATCGATGACACACCACACCCGAGATTGGCGATCCCCACCGGCCGAGTAATTCAACCGGCGTACGGGATGCCAATAATACAAACTGCCGCTCACGGCCATGTCACTATCATGGGACATGTGGTCGATGAAGCCAAATCAAGCCGCTCCCGACTGATGGGTAATACGCCGATCACCCCGCCGCAACGACGGTGACGGCAAAGACACCCCGCAGTGACCAGGGCCCATAAAGTGACTCCGATCAACTTGAACGGAGCAATACAAGGAGCCGAGCATGCAAGGACGCCGGCGGTGATCGTGGTGTCGCGGCGGACAAAGTCCTTCCCACCTCGCGGAGGACAGCGTCGCCGCGCAACAACGAGGCCACCCCAAAGAAACGAAGAAAGGAGCCCGACTCACCGTAGTCGGATAACAAGAAGCCCTTCCCGCTACGGGGAGGGAAGTCGGACTAGGAATGCGAGGAGCCGATCGCCGCGTGTCATTCGGCACGTGGTCGACACCCCTCCATGACTACGTCCTCGAAGTTCCGGTGCCGACCAAGTGAAAAGCGCTGCCGCCCCTATCGTACAAAGGGGACAAAGTGACTCAACCGACCACGCCGAGGCTTTCGAGTCTTACATTTCGGTATGGGAGCAGCCTGGTGAGATATGGTGCCGAGTTTTCCCAACAACCCCGCACGAGATGGCCCGAGTTGGTACAAAGGGCTACCTAATGGCTCGGTATCTTTGTTATGCCGACCTCGGGATAATTTCATAGCCCAAAGACGCTTGCAACAAGCGAAGGGCCGTGGAGACATCGGATCTCCCGACTATCCGACGGGGGGATGACGAGTCCCTCCGAGCTACGTCCAAGAGGTTCGACGCTAAGGTTCAGCAGATTCGTGAGCTAAACCCCGAACTCGGCGGCCTTCGCACGATGAAAGGCTGCGAGGGGCGATTTCAAAAATGAGCTCATCAAGTGCGAAGACCTCAATCTAGCCTCCGCTTGAGAAAGATGGCCGACCGAGCCATAAAGGTGGAGGACTACCACAAGACTGGTAGGCCACGCCGGCCGGGCAACCAGAGAGGAGGAGCCGCCGGGAGAACACTGACGAAGGTCGCCGTGACAATAATCGGTCACGACCTGAAAAATCTAACAGGAAACAGAACTCGGCGGGCCCCGGGGGGAGTTCGGGACCATACACCCAGAAGCGGTACCACGGTCTCACCCCCCTGGTCAAATCACCGGCCGAGGTCTTTGCCCTGAGCAAGAATGAAGGGCAGAAGTGGGCAAGGCCCCCCAAGACAAAGGCGGAGGGCGACGCAAGCCAATTTTGCGATTACCACGGCCAGCCCGGCCATAAGACCGACGACTGTCGGCATCTGAAGAACGCCATCGAGGAGCTGATCCGAAAGGGAGCCCTCAGCATGTATATAGCTCGGCCTGCGGAATCGAGCTCCGACGGGGCGAATAGGAAATCGGTGTTCCAGAGGATAGGAGTGATCCAGGTGGTTATCGGAGGTAACGAGAACGGAGGGTCAGCTAATGGGCACAAACGGCACCTAAATGAGCTTTACCAAGCCATCAACTTTGTGCCCACCACAGCGATCCCCGCTTCCACCGTCCCCGATATAACCATCGGAAAGAAAGACTACGAAGGAGTCGTAGCCCCACACAATGACCGGTGGTCCACCACCTTGACATAGCCAACCACTTGGTTAAAAGGTGCCTAATTGATACAGGCGCCTACACAAACATCATGTTCAGGGAATGCTTCCTCAATCTCGGTCTGAAGATTGAGAACCTGAGCCCCTGTACCAACCCACTATACAGCTTCTTGTAGATACCTCATTTCTGCACCTCCCGCAAACCACCCGGTGATGATTGGGCCGCATGTTTGATACGCGGGACGATTTGTGACAGTTCATAAGATTATCGTCAAGTGATTGCTCAAATATTAAATGTCTACCTCACGGTTGTCATCTGCGTACCGATACGGTCGTTTTGACAAGATAATTAGAGTACATTCGAGTCCGGGTCAAAAACCGTCTCCATTTCCCGATAATCGTTAAATCCCGAGTCGAATGTTCTCAAATGTTCCTGATATTTCTATTCCATATTTCATAAATTTTATCTTTTGGCAAATAATATCCCGTAATATTCATATAAGATATTAAGGAAGTCGAATTATTTTCGTCCTACCATAACTCAAACGCGAAATCTTTCTTCAAAGAGGAAAACCTCCTAGAACAGACGCAGCAGTGTGCGCGCTCTTCCAAGAGACGCACGCGATGGCTCTGCTGCGCCTCTTCCCGTGCCATTTTCTGCATGTTTCACGTATCTTTTTCATATCTTTCCGAGATTCACTTCCAAAGAGTCTCCGAAACCCTAATTCCTTCACGTGATTAGTATAAATAGGAGCCTTCGCTCCTCATATTTCTCACGCGAGTGTCCGCCCTTCTCTTCTCCCTTTGCATTCTAGACTTTGTTCTTACTTATTGGCGCCTCGTGCTTGAACTTTCGACCACGTAAGCTCGGATCTTCCGGTACCAGCCTCTCTCCGTTGCATGACCGACCAATTTGACCAACTACACTCAATCAACTTAATTAATCAATCGTTTTCCTCTTACGAGGGCACTCTCTTTGCATTCGCGTCGAGCATTCACTAATCGATATCTTAGTTCTTCTCGTTTCACAACATGTAAGTCCGAGGGTGTATAATCCTTATTTATTTATTGTATTTTACTTTTCGTATCATCAATTGTAAGGTTTACGTCGAAAATACCGTTAAAATCGATTTCTAAAACCCTTTGTTAAAACTCGTTTTTGCGGATTTCCGATAAGTAACCGTCGAGAAAGGACGCAAAGAATCGCTGCGCCTCTTGAAGGAGCGCGATTCTGCTGCGCCTCTTCGTGAGGGGCCGCCGCTTCTCGCTTCCTTTCTTCTTCGTTTGTCTTCTGTAATTCGTATTCAAATTATTCCTTTTGCTTGTTCGCTTGGTAATTCTTAAATCGTGATAACATATAAATTCCATGTATATTATAATCATCATTCATTCACATGTTTTAATTGTCATAAATCCGACTTAAATCCCAAGTAATTCATATTTGCGGGTTTTCGTCATTAAATTCAATTAAGGTTGTAGAGATTCAATTTGTTCATATTGGGTTTCGGAATTCGTCCTGATATAGTTTAATCCGTCTTTTGTCATATTCGTCGCATATTCGTCGTTAATCCGCCATATCTAATGTTAGTTAATTGATTTCAATAGAGGACTCATTAATATTTATCACTTCTATCATTATTTCATCATGTAATTAATCCGTTTGCATCCGCTCGTTCATGTTTTTTACTTGTTTTTATGACCTCTTCATATGTTAAATAACATGTTAATCACTTTCATCCGAGTAAATATCATCAATCGATCATTAAATTCACCAATCGACATTAACGGCTTGCAAATACGGCTTCACAGCCAGAACTGAGCCAAGGAACAGACGCAGCGTCTGCTGCGCCTATTCCAAAAGACGCAGCTCTGCTGCGCCTGTTCCTGGCTGAATTCTGTCCCTGAACTCCGTTTCTGCCTTGACATAGTTTTAATTAGCTTACGTATTAACTGACTATTATCCGTATTATCACGCTAATTCCTGTTCGTTAATTTATTTAATTCTTTCTTCCATTCTTTTATTCTTTTTCTCAAATTTTCCGTTTTAAAGGTATTTTCGACATAAATCGCCTATCCTTTGTAATTAATGTAATTTATATTTATTGTAATTCATAGTTATTGTATTTCTTTTATTGCTTGTATGTTCTCACATGTAAATGAGCATTAAATCCTACTTCGACCCAATTGTATGCTAATTACGTGTCAACCGACTTAGTATTAATTCTCACATGCTAGGATTAAAACTTGGATGTTGCATTGCATGCATATAGCCGACGATATATCGAGTATAGACAACTTCCCTAATCATTAGTAGAGGCCGCTATCGAGGCGGGCGGGATTAGGTGTTCGATCAAAAGAGCTTCCTAATACGTACCCTCACCCCTTACTCCAGATATCTGTGAGCACCCGTGTTCATTGGCATCCACGAGAGTCATTCTAGACATAGAATGCTAAGGGTAATGATTGCTTAGTGTTCATGTCACTACTTTGTGTCTTGACATGACACGAGGTATTCGAACGGTTCCAATTTCCCATAAAAATTGGTGGCGACTCCATACAAAATGCAAACGCTTGTTTCGTTTCTCACCAAGCGCCCAGTGCGGCTCTGCATCTCTGATTTGGCGACTCATGGGATAATACACTTACGTGTAGCCAAGGGTGAAACTTGAACAAGGTTAGGGAATAGTTTGTACAGAACAATTGTCGGTTTTCATAACTCGGTCTTCCTAGACCGTTTAATTCAGCCTTCCTAGGCCCAACCCAACCCATTCGACCAATCGTCCCATCTAAACGGTCCTAATTCTTATTTGGGCCTAAGGATGGATAGCGATTGACGTCATCCATACCATGATGCTTACTCTTGTTTGTATCAAGGGCCTTCACTACTTGAGGAAATGGACTAGGAATCGGCCTTACTCTTGTTTGGCACGAGCCTCTCCACAGACTTCGAGTTTGATGGTTCGGTATGGCAACCCACCCTTTAAACCAAAACCCTTTTAAATGCACTCAGCATCCCGTTATAATGTGTAAACCTTATGTGATCACCATTTCTAAACAAAACCATGACGAATTTTCAAAAAAAATCAAAACCCTCTTTCAAACAAGAATTTCGAAATAGGGCTTACAATTAGCGCAAAATCCGGTCAAAACTCTGTCCGTTTGTCGAGTCAAAATTCGGGCCACGAGCCCATTTCAAAACCTCACTTCGAGTCCACTCCTACAACTACACTACAGTTGACTAGGACACACATTTTCAAAGACCTTGTCTTTCTTCAAAACTCACTCAACACAAGTGGCACACACCCACTTCATGAGTCAAAACTTTTCCTCTTTTAGCAAGTGTGATAGAATGGTCGATCGTGTTTTGATTCGTCGCCGATCGCTTATCCAGTTTTCAAGATGCCCGGATCAAGTGATGAAACAAATCTCCACTACCTTCAAGACGGTAATGATCGAATCCTAGCCGCGCTAGCCCAAATGCAAATTACCCAAGAACAAACATATGCCCGCCTTGAGCTTATCGAAGGCCGTATCTTCTCCGTTGAGGGAAGGTTGCCTCCTCATGAAAGTGAAGTACTACGTAATTCCGATGATGAATCTAGAGATGAGAATCCTTTCATGGGAATGACTGCAGCTGAGAAAAGACTCCAATACCTAGAGGAGCAATTGATGTACCTTAAGGGTGATGACATTTATAGGGAAAACAATCGCAAGTATGAAGCCGTCAATTCCAAATTGCCAACTAACTTTAACATGACGGATATCCCTAAGTTCAAAGGACATGAGAACCCTTTGAACCACATCCGTGCCTTCAAGGATTACATGTTTATCAAAGGCATCAAACCCGAGATGTTCTTAAGGATCTTTCCTTCATCTCTTGACATCATCCCGAAGCAATGGTTCTACACTTTAGATCACAAGAAAGACGCTACTTGGGAAGACGCCTGATATAGGACCATTTTGCACTCTTTTTCCCTCTATTTTCATGCATATTCGACCCCATTTAAGGCGGTTTTGTACCCCCTTTACTCTCGTTTCTAGTCCCGATTCCCTTTACTATGACACTTTGGCCCCCTTGCAGAAATTGAGGCGGGAACGGGCGAAACGAAGCTAGATAGACGGGATTTCTAAGCCTTGCATGAAAGAAGAAGGGAATTATCTTTGAGGAGTACCCTCGGCCAGGGCCGGCAGGCTGGCCAGCCGGGCCGGGAGTACATCTACAAGGAGAATGGAGGAAGAATTGTGAAGAAGCACTCCCAGGCCCGGTGGCCGGCGGCCGGTGGCTGGCCGGGAGGACATTTGAGCTTAGGAAACAAAGAAATTGGAAGAATGTTACAGAAACTCCCAGCGGTCAAATGACCGTGTAGCCGGGCCGGGAGTTCCTCCAAGGCAAAAGTCAAGCTTCAAAGTCAAGCTGTCCCAGCCGGTCAGGGACCGGCGGCCGGTCGACCGGCCGTGCACACCTGATGACCTCAAAAATTGTTCAAAACTTCCAGAGATCTCCCAGCCGGTCAAATGACCGGCGGCCGGTTGACCGGCCGGGAGTGCATTTACGAGTTTCAAAGCCCATTTCCAATTTCGGTCCTAATCCTTGTATAACCTATATATACCCCCTCTTAAACCCCTTTGTACACACAACCCTAGATCCAGAAATTTTACCCTTTCAAGCTTTAAACTTTCTTAATCTCTTTGTTAATCTTTCTTTAATTAGAGAAGTTCTTCAATCAATTAGTGATTGAATTTGGGTTTGTAAGAAGATTGAAGGATTTCCTTCTTTATTATTTCTATCCAAATTCCTCTTTCACTATTTTGTTGGTATTATTTCTCTCCCTATTTTCAATTGTTTACATTTTGTTCATCTTTTATGTTTGTTTGATTGTTTATGTTAAAATTGTTGTTGTTGTTTGTTTGTTGTTGTTAATTCCATCATTGCTCATCTTATCATTGTTCATCTTTCCTTTGTTCCTCTTGCTTTTGTTCATCATTGGGTAGTTGTCCTCAAAGACTTAATCTTTGAGTTGATTTGGTTAAAGATTGTGTCTTTAGGTTTAAATCTCTCTCATTATTAGATTAAATCATCTTTCCTTCCACCCATTGTTAGATTGTTGCATGTTTAGTAGTGAATTTCATCTTCTCACCATGTTTGTGACCAAAGTTTCCATCTTTATTGTTAATTTTGCAATTAGAACCATGATTAGTAAGTAGTCTTCCACTAGGGCTCGGTTTGACCCGACATGAGTAATTTCATTAATTGAATTTCATAAAGGCTAATTATTTGGGAAATTGGTGAGGGTAGTTTAGAGGGATGACTTGGGTTATGGGTTGACTCTTGGGTAGTGTTGACTTACGACCCTTGACCACCAACGAGAGTTGGTTAGGTTGTGATTTGGGTACCCGAGACTTGACCCTATTGTTGACCTCGGTTGAGACCGAAAGGAGAACCGGGTAGGACACCTCTAAATTAGTGTTTGAAATCGACCCTCGAGAGAGGGAGTGGGATGACCCGGGTATTGATGGGGCTTAATGACCTTAGCGAATATCGGACTACCTCGGGAAAATGCATGTTTTTGGGGTAGTGGGGTATTGAGTTAGGGATTCCGACCTTCGAACCCGAGAGGGGGGTTGGTGGGTAGTGCTAGTGTCCTATTTCGAACCCGAGAGGGGGGTCTTAGGCGAATTAGAGCCGTCACCTCCTCACCTAACTACCTTTGTGATTAGCCTAGAAATTTAACCATGTGGAATTGCGAATTGTTTGGGAAGAACCGAGTCTTAGGCCTTTAAATTATTTGAATTACACCTTATCCTTCGTTCTTGCTTATTTTCCTTGCTTTTGTTAAGTTTGCATTTCATTTTGTCTTAGGTAGCATTAGTATAACAACCATCATCTTTTATTTTCGACTTAGCTAAACGATCGGATTAGAACAATTAGTAATCTTTTCAACTCCTTGTGGGATCGACCCTTAATAGTGTGCAACGATAGAATCGTGCACTTGCGAGGTATAGCTTGATACCATCAAGTTTTTGGCGCCGTTGCCGGGGAGTTCGGCTAGATATTAATTGTTTTCATTCTTGTTTAGACTAAGTCCTTTGTTACTAATCCCTCTCTTGAGTGTGTAGGACTTTTTGCATGAGAAGGAGAACTCGAAGAGGTCATCCAATACGTCCGATTGACCACGAGATCGAAGCAACCGCAAGAAGACTAAATTCACTTCGTAGAAGAGGGCTTATAGAAACACCGATTCCTCAAGAAAATCCAGTAATTGAGAACCTTCAAGGAGAACCACGGGTCTTTGAAACTTTCGAAAATCCTTTTGCAACACCGGAAACGGAAGTAACAATGGCCGCGGTTCCTATGAGAGATAACTTGGCTCCGAAAAAGGTGGTGAATCCGAGTATTGTGAAGCCACCTATTCAAGCCAACAATTTTGATGTGAAAGCCACCTTGCTACAACTAGTCCAAGGGAATCAATTCGGAGGGGGAGCCACCGAAAACCCCAACGAGCATCTCAACGAGTTCTTGGATAGTTGTGACATGTTCAAGGCCAATGGAGTGACGGAGGATGCCGTACGCCTTAGGCTTTTCCCTTACTCTTTGAGGGGAAGTGCCAAGGAGTGGCTTAAAAGTTGTGAACCCGACTCTCTTCGGACTTGGGATGATGTCTCTAAGGCTTTTCTCAACAAGTATTTCCCACCCCAACGAACCGCAAGAATCAAGAGTGAGCTCCAAGGGTTCACCCAACAAGAAGATGAGACCCTTTATGAAGCATGGGAGAGGTACAAGGGCCTCCAAAGGCTATGTCCTCACCACGGTATTGGAGATGATGAGCTCATCAACAATTTCTATGAAGGGTTAAACAATGATATGAAGATGAACCTTGATTCCGGCTCGGGGAAGGGAGCTTTGGATAAGATAGACCACAAGACGGCGAAAGAGCTTATTGAAGAAATGGCTTCTCGTACCTTTCATTGGAACAATGATAGGCACAAGAGGAAGGGGAAGTCAACGGTCGAGTCGGCCAACAATGTGGAAGTGAAAGAGATGATAGAAGAGCTTAAGCAACAAGTTGCCTTGATGAGCTCAAGCAAAACATCTAGCAATTCTTCTATGAGGAACCAAGTCTATAGTTGTGAGCTTTGTGGCGACCAAGGACACCCACCTAATGAGTGTCCTTTGGTGGTTGGAGATGGAAGTGGTATGGAGCAAGTGAACGGGATATGGGAGTCTAGTCCGGCCAAGCAAGCATTTAACAACAACCAATATCACCCCGGATTGAGAGCCCACCCAAACTTCTCTTATGGCTCTCAAAATGTCCAAAACCCAACCTTCCAACAAAAGTCACAACAACCAAACTTCCAAACTCAAAAACAAAACACGACATTCAATCAAGGTCCACCGGGTTTCCAAGGAAGAACCTTCCAACCAAGACAACAACAATTTCAATCACTTAACCCACCAACCACCCAACCATTCCAACAAACCACCCAACCTTTCCAACAAAATTTCCAACCATTCCAACAACCCACCCAACCAAAGTCAAACATGGAACTCATGATGGAACAAATGATGAGTCATCAAACACAATTCATCAACCATACCACCCAAAAACAAGAAGAGACAACCTCATCCATCAACCAACTTAGAACCCAAATGCAAGCTTCTCAACGGATGACGGACAACCAAATCTCCCAATTGGCTACCCAAATGAGCCAACTACAAGCCTCCCAAGGTAAATTCCCGGGTAAAACCGAGGAAAATCCGAAAACCATGAATGCTATTCACTTGAGGAGTGGTAGAGATTTGGAAGACCGGGAATTTGTCAAGAAAAGGAAGAGTAGTAGACCGGGCAATGTCATTGAACCTCAAATGGTGGTTGAACCTCCTAAGGTAATTGAAGAAAAGGAGGGAAAAGATGAGCTTGTGGAAATTGTTGTGGAAACTCCAAAAGTGATTGATGAACCAACAAGGGTGGTTGAAGAGCCTCAACAACAAGTGGTAAGAACTTATGTACCACCGGTTCCCTTTCCACAAAGGTTGGCAAGAGCCAAACTTGAACAAAAGTATGGGAAGTTCATGGACATGATGAAGGGTATCAACATTACCATGCCTTTCATTGATGCCGTGAAGGAGATTCCAAGCTATGGCAAGTTCTTGAAGGAGCTTATTTCAAACAAAAACTCTTTGAGCCCAACAACTACGGTGAGCTTATCCAAAGAGTGTAGTGCAATTCTCATGAATGAAGCTCCTCAAAAGCTTGAAGACCCGGGGAGTTTTTCCATACCTTGTAAGATTGGGACCGTGCACATTGAGAGAGCTTTGTGTGATTTGGGGGCAAGCATTAGTCTTATGCCCCTAAAAATTTTCAAGAAGTTGAAGGGTTATGAGCTTTCACCAACAAGGGTTTCTCTCCAACTTGCGGATAGGTCGGTAAGGTACCCTATTGGTCTTGTGGAGGATGTCCCACTCAAGGTGGGGAAACTTGCATTTCCATGTGATTTCTATGTAATGGACATCCCCGAAGACTCAAATATTCCCATCATATTGGGGCGCCCTTGCCTTGCTACGGGGGGTGCCATGATTGATGTGAAGAATGGGAAGCTTTCTTTGCAAGTGGGTGAAGAAAAGGTTGAGTTCTCCTTGAACAAGGCTATGAAAGAGCCTTCGGAAGAAAAGTCTTGTTATATGATTGATGTGGTAGAAGAATGGGTTGATATGAAGAAATTTGATGAAGACAAGGGTTTGCAAGGGTTCCTTGAGGGCAAGGTAAAGGATTGCAAGGAGCACCGGGAGTATGCTTTAGCTATGGAAGCAACAATCAAGAAGACCCCGAAAAAGAATTTGAAAGTTTGAGAAGAGATGATAAGAAAGAGGAGAGATCCACGCCTCCTCAAGTGGAGTTGAAACCTCTTCCCTCTACTCTTAAACATGCTTTCCTTGGCCCTAATGATACTTACCCTATTATTGTCAATAGTGCACTCAATGACACCGAACTTCAAAAATTGCTTGATGTTGTGAGAAAATACAAGGATGTCATTGGGTACTCAATTGATGATATCAAGGGGATTAGCCCTTCTTTTTGCACCCATCGCATTCATTTGGAGGATGAGAGTGCATCTTCCATTGAGCCTCAACGCCGCCTTAACCCCGCTATGAAAGAAGTGGTTAGGAAGGAGGTGTTGAAGCTCTATGATGCAAGCATAATATACCCTATCTCCGATAGTGCATGGGTGAGCCCGGTGCATGTTGTGCCGAAGAAGGGCGGGGTCACGGTAGTCACCAATGATAAGAATGAACTAATTCCAACAAGAGTCACAACCGGGTGGAGAATGTGCATAGACTATAGGCGCCTAAACAAGGCAACTAGGAAAGACCATTTCCCCCTCCCTTTCCTTGACCAAATGTTGGAAAGACTTGCCCAACATTCTCATTTTTGCTACCTTGACGGGTTTTCGGGATTTTTCCAAATCCCGATTCACCCTAATGACCAAGAAAAGACCACATTCACGTGCCCATTCGGCACCTTTGCTTATAGGCGCATGCCCTTTGGGCTTTGCAATGCGCCGGCTACATTTCAAAGATGCATGTTAGCTATATTTTCCGAGTATGTTGAGAACATCATGGAGGTGTTTATGGACGACTTCTCGGTCGTAGGCACCTCATTTGATGGATGTCTAACTAATTTGGGTAAGGTCTTGAAAAGATGTCAAGAGAGTGGTCTAGTCTTGAATTGGGAGAAATGTCACTTCATGGTGACATCCGGGGTTGTTTTGGGTCATGTAGTGTCAAGTAAGGGCTTGGAAGTTGATCAAGCCAAGATTGAAGTGATCAAAACACTACCCCCTCCCACTAATGTAAAAGGAATTAGGAGTTTTCTTGGGCATGCCGGTTTTTACCGGAGATTCATTAAGGATTTTTCTTTGATTGCCCGACCTTTAACTTTGTTGCTTGGAAAAGATGTGCCATTTGAATTTACTAATGAGTGTTTGGATGCATTCAATAGGTTGAAGGAAGCTCTCATCACCGCTCCAATCATGCAACCTCCCACTTGGGGAGAACCTTTCGAATTGATGTGCGATGCTAGTGATGTGGCGGTGGGAGCGGTGCTAGGACAAAAGAAGAATGGTAAACTCCATGCCATATATTATGCGAGCAAGACTTTGGATGAAGCTCAATCACATTACACTACCACCGAAAAGGAGCTTTTGGCGGTCATTTACGCCATGAACAAGTTTCGTTCTTATTTGGTGGGCTCTAAGGTTATTGTGCACACCGATCACACGGCGTTGAGACACTTGCTAATTAAGAAGGAGTCAAAGCCCCGCTTGATTCGGTGGATACTATTGTTGCAAGAGTTCGATATCGAGATTAGAGACAAGAAAGGTGTAGAAAATGTGGTAGCCGATCATCTTTCTCGGCTACTCCATGTCAAGGATAAGGATGGATTGCCAATTGATGACACATTACCGGATGATCAACTATTCGCACTAGCTTTGATGGATACCCCGTGGTACGCGGACTATGTAAATTATTTGGTATCCGGGGTCATCCCACACGGTTATGATTCCCATAAGAGAAAGAAATTCTTCCATGACCTTAAGCAATATTTTTGGGAAGAACCGTGTCTCTACAAAGCTTGTGCCGACGGGATAATTAGAAGATGCATCCCCAATGAAGAAGTCCAACCCATAATCTCTCATTGCCATGACATGCCAAGTGGAGGGCATGGTAGTTCGCGAAAAACCGCCGCGAGGGTGCTCCAATGTGGATTCTTTTGGCCTTCCCTATTTCACGATGTGGCCACCTACGTCAAGAAGTGTGACAAGTGTCAAAGAAGTGGTAACATTTCAAAGAGGCATGAAATGCCAATGAACTACATACTTGAGGTGGAGCTATTCGATGTATGGGGCATTGACTACCAAGGCCCTTTTCCCTCATCAAATGGGAATGAGTATATTCTTGTTGCGGTGGACTACGTGAGCAAATGGGTTGAAGCAATTCCAACAAAGACTTGTGACGCAAAATCCGTGACCAAGCTCATGGAGACAATCATATTCCCCCGGTTTGGAGTCCCACGAATTGTTATAAGTGACCGTGGAACCCATTTCCGGGAGAGGACTCTTGATGCTTTACTCAAGAAGCACGGGGTGCAACATAGGCGGAGCCTTGCCTATCACCCGCAAGCCAACGGCCAAGCCGAAATTTCTAATCGTGAAATCAAGATGATCCTCGAAAAGACCGTGAGCCGGTCAAGGAAAGATTGGTCTACCAAGCTCAACGATGCATTGTGGGCTTACCGGACCGCCTTTAAAACACCAATAGGAACTTCACCGTTCCGGTTGGTGTACGGTAAGCCTTGCCATCTACCGGTTGAGTTGGAGCATAAGGCACATTGGGCCATCCGTCTACTAAACTTTGACCTAAAGAGCGCCGGGGAGAAGCGGCTACTTGACCTCAATGAGCTTGAAGAATTCCGACTAGAGGCTTATGAGAGCTCTAGGTTGTACAAGGAAAAGACCAAGCGGTTCCATGACAAAGCTATTATAAGGAGGGAATTCAAGGAGGGTGACTTGGTTCTCCTTTTTAATTCAAGGTTCAAGCTCTTTTCGGGAAAATTGAAGTCAAAGTGGTCGGGGCCTTTCACCGTGGTCCGAGCTTTTCCATATGGGTCGGTTGAAGTTTCCGATGGAGACCAAACGTTCAAGGTAAATGGACAACGGCTAAAGCACTACATTGCCGGGACCCCTATTATCAAGAATGTGAGCTCAATTGCCACTTTTATTCCAAATTTTTGATTGTTATTCATAACTCCGTCGAGCCTACGACAATAAACAAGGGCGCTTCATGGGAGGCAACCCATGCATCTTTGTATATATCATGCATTTAGGAAGAATTCGAGGAATTTTGGATGGATACTACTTGTCAATTTGATTGTTGTCGGCCATGAGTGTTGAAGACTTGGGGTTTTTGTTTGATGAACAAGCGTTTGACCTTTTATTGGCCTTTATCCGACGTCCCGAGTCGGGTTTGAAAGTTGAAAACACGGAAAGCGAGGCCAATAAATGATGGGAATTGGAATAAGGGGGTTTATTGAAGAAATCATTGTGAGAAGGAGTCCCAGCCGGTTGACCGACGGCCGGTCCCCTGACCGGCTGGGAAGTTCCTGTAAATTTGTTGGAATTTTGTTGAAAACTCAAGGAAGGGTAGTCCCAGCCGGCAGGCCGGCAGCCGGCCCACCGGCTGGGAGTGCATATATGTGAGGAAATGTATCAAATTGGATTGAAGGGAAGTCCCAGCCGGCAGGCCGGCAGCCGGTCCACCGGCTGGGGGTACGCTTAGGAGGGATTTTCAACAAGTTTTCTTAAGAAGGAAGTCCCACTGTAGCGGCGGCGGTCCACCGGTGGGAATGCACGAATGAAGAAATTGGGAAATGGGTGTTCTCCCACCGGTTGACCGGCGGCGGTCTCTGGCCATTGGGAGTTTTCCGATCCTTTTTACGGAATTTCAAAAATCACCCGAACTCCCAGCCGGTTGACCGGCGGCCGGTCTCCTGACCGGCTGGGAGTACTCTGATCGTGTTTTAACACCAAAATCACCCAATTTCCTTCATTATTTTCGACCCTTCCTTCCCCTCTCTCTCACTCTAACCCTAACTCCACCTCCCTCATCCCCTTCAACAACTCCCACCACCACCTCCCACAACCTTTCCAGCCACCACCCACCACCACCTCAACCACCAACAACCACCCAACCTCCTTCCCAACCTTTCACCCACCATCAAAACCACAAATATGGCCCCAAAGAAGAGAGTGAGGAGAGGAGACTTGGCTCTTCAGCAGGCGGAGGCGGTAGCGGCGGCGGCGACCGACATGAGCTCCGACCCCGACTTCCCGGACATCCAATTCACCTCAATCACAATGAAAGGTAAGTTTGTCTTATTCAAAAGACGCCCTATTGTCCCTACCCGTTTCATTGATCGTCAATCCATGAGGGAACTAGGATTAGATCAAGTTACTCTTGATTTATTTGATGGGGTGGGCATGAAAATGATGTATGGAATTCATGAGCGGACCTATGTTCGCCTTACTTGGGAGTTTTTGAGCTCCCTCCGTCTTGACAAACACCGCCAAACCCAAAAGGTAGCCTTTTTGCACTTTAGATTGATGAACAAGGACTACTCCTTGACCCTTCCGACCTTTGCATCCCATTTTGGGCTTGACACTAGCCCTCCTCACAAGGCACCCGAGACATTTGACCATGGGGCCTTATGGAAGGCTATCACGGGTTTAGATGATGTTAAGGGGGTCAAGAGAGCCGCCAACACAGTCCACAATGCGGCTATCCGGGTTTGGCATAGGTACATGGGTTGGACCATCTTTGGCCGAGAGGAAAATCATAATTTTAGAACGGAGGAATTGGAAATTCTCGGCTCTTACCTTCGCTCCAACCCAACTACTTTCAAAATTGACATTGCCCACCATTTGGCCCTCACATTACAGCGGCTTAGCAATTCTCCGGCCTCTAATACGGCCGTTGTCGTGGGTGGACTCATCACCCATTTGATGAAGAGGCTCAATCGGAGGGTCAACTTGGGTGGGTTGCGTTCTATGATCGGTGATACAATGTTGTTCAAAAATTACATCCACCACAACCTCGGTTGGTTGAAGACCAACCCGAATGATGGCCTAGACTATTGGCAAATTCGGGTTGATGGAGTTGATCGGAATTCTATCCCTCTTCCCAACCCCGATAAAATGAAAGTAGTACCTAACCAAGAATATTACTTGCTTGAGATTGAAGATCTCGTAGATCCCTCCATCCCCCAACAAATTAACCCTAACCTTCGGTATGCTCGTGGCCGACCCATCATCCCCGCAAGGTCTACCTTGCGGTATGCCACACCGGTTTCTCCTTTTGTCCCCGGCCCCTTGCAACAAGGAGAGGGGTCCTCCTCTCAACACCAACAACAATCGCCTCCTCTCCATGCCGACCTCGTCTCCTTCATGGCGGAGATGAAGATTAATATGACAAACGCCGCACATGAGCGGCATGGGCTTCAACAAAGGCTTGACCGGATTTACTATGACCATTCTCTTGGTCAATTCCCGGTCTATGATGATTGTATGAGGAACCAATACAAACACCCCTCCGGCCTTCACCCCTCCTACTATTTATTCCCGGATGGTGGACATCCGGAAGATGGGACCTTCAAGTACGGAGATATTAACTTGCGGCCCGACTATTTTAGCGCTCCGGTTTTTCCCACCCCGCCTACCTCCCAAGGGGAGGGACATGACGCGAGGTGGTTCGGGGGTACCCCTTCGATCTTCCAAGAGGGCGGGTCTAGTGGTGCCGGAGGGCGCCCGGAGATGTTTGTTGGTGTGAGCCAACCATTGGAGGATTTTAGCTCGGATGCCCTCTTGAACACGGGGGATTTCATTCGTGACTCCGAGTTCGGGGGAATTCAAGGTGATGGTGATGGTAATGAAGATAATGAAGATGATGAAGATGATGATGATGAGATGGGGTCTTAGTCCCCGAGTTGATGGTTTCGTTTATCCTCCCAATCAATCCAAATGACAAGTATGATCTTTCCCCTTTATCAAAATTTCTCATCCATATTTAAATTTTTCGCATGCATTTAGTTAATAATTCATTTAGTTGCATCATATAGGATTGCATTAGATTTCAATTTTGTAATATATTGTCACATTTAATAATTGCATTCACTTAGCGTAATTTGCATTGTCATTTCAATTTAGCATATAGAATAGAGCATGCATTGCATTTTCAAAAAAAAAAAAAAAAAAACAACTAAAAATTGAAAAAATGACCAAAAAAAACCATAAACATGTTATTTTATTTCACTATTGCCCTCCCATGTCAATAAATAAGTGTGGGGAGGGCCTAAAAAAAAAAACCCAAAAATATGTCTTTTTAATTTCTCAAAACCAAAAATCACAAAAATATGTTATTTTCCCTTTGAGAAAATCAAAAATCAAAAAAATATGTTCCTTTCTTTTTCTTATTCACTCCCTATGCTTTTGTCCATTGAGGACAATGTACATCTCAAGTGTGGGGAGGGAAATATCACTCTTGTGAATATTTGTATATATTTGTAAATGCTTGTAAATTTAAGAAAATTCAAGAAAATGCCTAAAAATTGAAAATTTTTTGAAAATTTCAAAAAAATTGCATTGTTTATATATGTTTTGTCTAACCTTTTGGCTCGGCGCATTGACCACTTGAGGCAAAAAGGAGCTTGAAGACCGCTTGGTATAATCCTTCCTATCTCTTGCTCCTTTTTACTATTCTTTCTTTTTAGTATCTTGGATATTTTGAAGGAGAATGGGAATTTTGTTGCTTTGGGTGTCTCCTTGGGAGACCGTTTGGAATTTTGGTGTTGATGTGCTGCTAGGTTTAGCCAATTTGTTGCACGTTTCATTTCATGTTTGTTTGAATTTCCGCATGCATTTGTTCACATGTAAATACTTGTTGCATTTCTTTCTTTTGCATTGAGTTTGTAAATAAATTTTTAAGGAAGAACATGGTCAAAGGAAGGGAACCAAGTACCCCCATGATGAACTTATGTGCTCAATTGTGCCTTCCCCCTCCTCGTGACTCGCACCCGTGGCCTCTTAGTTAGCCAAGGAAGGGGGAGCTTGACCAAAGAGTCTAGACCGATCTTGTGACACCTTGGGCCGTAGACTAGGCCTTTGGCTCGACCTAAACTACTCAAAAGTAAGGGTAGAGCCTCCTAGGGCGGGTACATTCATACCCCGCCCTCATCTAGGTTTGAGAGTAGGTCTCCTCGCGAGGCGTGTCACATCATTACGCATAAGTGTGTCGCATCGTCCTTAGACCATGAAATTGCATTACATTTATGTGCATATGATTTGAAGCAAAAATCAGTTTTATGAACCTCACAAAAGCCAAATTAGCTTAGTTTCGTCCCTTGCATTGATTTCCTTTTTGATTCACCCCTCTGAGCCTTAGCCTATTCCTTTTGGCATACCCACTAAAAGAGCTACATCCCAAAAACACCCCTCCTTAATCAAGAATGGGTCATGATTTGTAGAAGTGTCTAGGTGGTGGAGTCGGAATTTGATGATGGACGAAGTACATGTCCATTGGGTCGAAAATTTTGTCTACATTTGGTGTTGTATATAAATAAGAGGTTTTGAAAAAAAAAAAAAAAAAAAAAAAAAAAAAAAAAAAAATAGAAAAGTGAAAAAGTCATGAAAAAAGCCAAAAAATGAGTTACTTGTGTTGTATATATTTGTTTATTGTCAAGAAAAGAAAAAGGCAAGCAACACCCCTACTCATCATTTAAAGGGGTAGAAAAAGCCGTTGCTAAATAAAAAGGGGCAAATTGATGTTTTTCCAAAAATGAGTCGGGTTTGCACATTTTTTGCATGACTTGGGAAACCGAGTCGTTGTTACGGTGTAGACGTTACCATTTGTTGAAATAAAAGGAGTTTTATCAAATTTTTCCTACTTGAGTTGGGTTTATGCAATTTTTGCATAGTTTTGGTCATCATTGCTATGTTAGGGCATAGACGTGTCTCATGTGTTGCAATAAGAGATGGGATGTGATGTGTCGACGATTCTTGATTTTAGCTCCACATGTCCAAACGGTGCTTGCACCAATCCCGTTTTGACCTTCTCCTTAGCCCCGTTGTAACCCTTTGCTTCATATTGTATGCATTTTTATCATTGTTTGCATTTCATTGGACTTAGGACGGTCTTACACATTAGATTGCGGGCACGTTTTCGCTAGTCGAGTTAGTCGAGTGATTTTGGTTACTTTTTGTCACAAAAATCACCCTATTCTTTCATTGAGTGACGAGTGAAAACCGTGAGGATGTCGTTGCCTTGGTCCCCTTAGTCATGGGTCCTTTGGTCGAATCTTGTGTCGGCCTTGTAATTCTCGGCGGTCTTGCCCTTTCTTCCCTTTCCCCGCTCTCGAATTAGTTTCTTGAGCATTGGTCACACATGGGTCGCTTTTGTCACATTTAGGGGTTGGCACCTCATTTGGCACTCTGAGAGACGGTACTCCCGACCGAGACCATGTTTTGTTATTTGAAAAATCCGACCACTTAGATGAGGAAAGTGGATCATTTTGTTAGATGCATTCTATTTGTTGATTATGTGCTTTCATGATGAATGTGTCAAAAGTTTTGTAGCAAGACCCAACTTGCCTTGCAATAGGGCACTCTCCCCTCATGGGTGTCAAATTGTGAGTTGAAGGGGCGTTGAGTGCGCTAATACTCGATCGGCTTAAGTAGTAGTTTAGTTGAGTGATGCTTATATTGTGCATCCACTCTCCATGTCTATCATAATAATGCTTTGTACATTTGGTTTAAGGACTTACTCGGGGACGAGTAAGGATTAAGTGTGGGGAGGTTTGATATAGGACCATTTTGCACTCTTTTTCCCTCTATTTTCATGCATATTCGACCCCATTTAAGGCGGTTTTGTACCCCCTTTACTCTCGTTTCTAGTCCCGATTCCCTTTACTATGACACTTTGGCCCCCTTGCAGAAATTGAGGCGGGAACGGGCGAAACGAAGCTAGATAGACGGGATTTCTAAGCCTTGCATGAAAGAAGAAGGGAATTATCTTTGAGGAGTACCCTCACCAGTAGGTGGCGACGGCCGGCTAGCCTGGCCTGGGAGTACATCTACAAGGAGAATGGAGGAAGAATTGTGAAGAAGCACTCCCAGTAGGTGGCCCGGCGGCCGGGCTGGCAGCCGGGAGGACATTTGAGCTTAGGAAACAAAGAAATTGGAAGAATGTTACAGAAACTCCCAGTAGGTCAAATGGCCGTGGCCAGCCATTGGTGGGGAGTTCCTCAAGGCAAAAGTCAAGCTTCAAAGTCAAGTTTGTCCCAGCCGGTCGGGGACCGGCGGCCGGTCGACCGGCCGTGCACACCTGATGACCTCAAAAATTGTTCAAAACTTCCAGAGATCTCCCAGCCGGTCAAATGACCGGCGGCCGGTTGACCGGCCGGGAGTGCATTTACGAGTTTCAAAGCCCATTTCCAATTTCGGTCCTAATCCTTGTATAACCTATATATACCCCCTCTTAAACCCCTTTGTACACACAACCCTAGATCCAGAAATTTTACCCTTTCAAGCTTTAAACTTTCTTAATCTCTTTGTTAATCTTTCTTTAATTAGAGAAGTTCTTCAATCAATTAGTGATTGAATTTGGGTTTGTAAGAAGATTGAAGGATTTCCTTCTTTATTATTTCTATCCAAATTCCTCTTTCACTATTTTGTTGGTATTATTTCTCTCCCTATTTTCAATTGTTTACATTTTGTTCATCTTTTATGTTTGTTTGATTGTTTATGTTAAAATTGTTGTTGTTGTTTGTTTGTTGTTGTTAATTCCATCATTGCTCATCTTATCATTGTTCATCTTTCCTTTGTTCCTCTTGCTTTTGTTCATCATTGGGTAGTTGTCCTCAAAGACTTAATCTTTGAGTTGATTTGGTTAAAGATTGTGTCTTTAGGTTTAAATCTCTCTCATTATTAGATTAAATCATCTTTCCTTCCACCCATTGTTAGATTGTTGCATGTTTAGTAGTGAATTTCATCTTCTCACCATGTTTGTGACCAAAGTTTCCATCTTTATTGTTAATTTTGCAATTAGAACCATGATTAGTAAGTAGTCTTCCACTAGGGCTCGGTTTGACCCGACATGAGTAATTTCATTAATTGAATTTCATAAAGGCTAATTATTTGGGGAAATTGGTGAGGGTAGTTTAGAGGGATGACTTGGGTTATGGGTTGACTCTTGGGTAGTGTTGACTTACGACCCTTGACCACCAACGAGAGTTGGTTAGGTTGTGATTTGGGTACCCGAGACTTGACCCTATTGTTGACCTCGGTTGAGACCGAAAGGGAGAACCGGGGTAGGACACCTCTAAATTAGTGTTTGAAATCGACCCTCGAGAGAGGGAGTGGGATGACCCGGGTATTGATGGGGCTTAATGACCTTAGCGAATATCGGACTACCTCGGGAAAATGCATGTTTTTGGGGTAGTGGGGTATTGAGTTAGGGATTCCGACCTTCGAACCCGAGAGGGGGGTTGGTGGGTAGTGCTAGTGTCCTATTTCGAACCCGAGAGGGGGGTCTTAGGCGAATTAGAGCCGTCACCTCCTCACCTAACTACCTTTGTGATTAGCCTAGAAATTTAACCATGTGGAATTGCGAATTGTTTGGGAAGAACCGAGTCTTAGGCCTTTAAATTATTTGAATTACACCTTATCCTTCGTTCTTGCTTATTTTCCTTGCTTTTGTTAAGTTTGCATTTCATTTTGTCTTAGGTAGCATTAGTATAACAACCATCATCTTTTATTTTCGACTTAGCTAAACGATCGGATTAGAACAATTAGTAATCTTTTCAACTCCTTGTGGGATCGACCCTTAATAGTGTGCAACGATAGAATCGTGCACTTGCGAGGTATAGCTTGATACCATCAACGCCGCAATCGAGTTCTCTTAGAAATACGCGGATAATGCCGAGATCCAAGTCAACATGCGCACTCTAGAGGTTCTTACCCAAAATGACAAAGAAGGATTCACCGACTTCCTAAGTAGGTGGAGGAAGACTAGCACTCAACTAGTTGAACGCCCGGATGAGGCTACTCTTGTGGAAAAGTTTGTGGATAATCTCAAGCCCATCTATGCCAATCATTTGAGATATCAAAACATCAAGACTTTCAAAGACTTAACCGTGTTAGGAACAAGGATTGAAGATGACATCCGTAAAGGACTCTTGTCCAAAACGGTAGGTCGAGGATATCAAGGGTCCACAAGTCGTTCATACGGCTCTACTAGCAAGACCGACGAAGTTAACCTTCTCGAGCCATCTAAGAAAACTACTCCACCAAGAAAATTCACAAACCTTGGGGATACTTACTCCAACGCTCTAAAAAGGTTAATGAAGCAAGGTAAACTCCAACCCATTGGACCTACTCCCGAACCCGAAAGGAAGTCCAAGTTTTGGGATGAAAATTCATACTGTGAATATCATAGGGGCAAAGGGCACGACACAGAAAAATGTTTCAAGTTGAAACACGTGCTTCAAGATATGATTGAAGATGGTCGACTCCCAATACCACCAGGAGGTAAACCCAACAACACTCAGAATCCTCTTGGAGTTCTAGTGATTACAAGTGATGAATCTACCTTAGATTGCTCACACCTCATTTCTCCCACCGAAAATGAAATTCATGCAATTGAGAAAGAAAGGCTCTACTCTACTATCTCCCCTACCATTTCCGACTTCATCACATGGGCAAGGAGTGTAGATAGACAAGTGTGGGAACTAGAAAGCATGGTGACAACCTTACGCAATCCCGACGCAATACCTAAAGAACGTGTACCATTGATCTTCTCTCAAAATGCCACTATGCAAGAAGTAGTCACCGTGGTTGATAAACTAGTCGATCAAATCATGCGACTAGAAGGTGATATCATGAGAATGAGGGAACTAGCTGCAGTTAATGGGGTTTGGGCCGATGATGATGAGGACGAGTATCTCATTGAAAACTCCCTAGTCAAAGAAATAGTCCAAAATGGTGAAGACCAAGATGTGGATCACCTAACTCGTTCGGGACGCCCATACCAAAACACTACTCAAAACGATCCAACCAACGTCATCACACCAAATGACAACGAAGATGACCCCACTGATCAGTTGCTCAAGCAATTACGGAAAACAAAGGCTGATCTTTCAGTCTGGCAACTAGTAGCAAGCTCATTCCCACATCGCCAAGCTTTACTGCAAGCTTTGGCCAAGCTAAATGTAGCACATAACTCTACTCCTGAAGATGTAGTTAACTTGGTCTTCCAAGAATCACCTAAGCTAAGTAATCCTATTACTTTCTCGGACGAAGACCTGCCACCTTTTGGCGCTAGTCACAACCTCGCTCTATACATCACTGTCATTTGTCTAAAGAAGAATGTGCCAATGACCTTGGTAGATGATGGCTCCGGGGTCAACGTCATACCCCTCAAAACGGCATACAAGCTAGGTATGAAAGAGTCGGATTGGACCCCTACCAATCAAGGTGTGCGTGCATATGATGGTACACGACGAAAAGTGGTAGGACTTGCTAACCTAACCATAGCCACGGGACCAATCGAACGAAAGGTTAACTTCCAAATAGTGGACATCGAAGCTTCATTCAACATACTTCTGAAGCGGTAACATCCACCCTTCATCAAAAGATCAAGATCTCACTAAATGGCAAAGTAGTGACAATCACTTCGTCACCCATCAAGGCAATAATCGAGAAGCAATCAAACAATCAAGTCCTTGTGGATCCCGTATACGAACTTGGGGGCTTCCAAAGTGTAAGTGTCATAGAAAGCGAATTGGCACCCTTATACTATAATCCCTACTCCAACTTGGTGGTCAACCACATACTCAAATCCCAGGGATACTTCCCTGGAATGCCTTTGAACCCAATTCGGAAGAATACCTTCGCACCATACAAGGAAGGCAACTCAACAAGGATACCACTTGGACTAGGGTACAAACCCACAAAAGAAGAAGTTCTCGAAATGCTAGCCCAAGTCCAAAATCGCAAGCACGTGGGAGTCCAAATGAGGCCATATCTCCCCACTTTAAATGGGTACTTTGTTCAAGAAGGAAGTTCAGAACTCTTTCATGGATTTCCCGAACCTTGGCATTATCTTGAGAGGAAGTTAGCCGGAATCGAGATCTTTCACGATTGCCACTTCATTCCTCCAGAAACGGTTCCTACCGTCAAAACCCGTCAAGCACGTTGCTTAGACGAACAAGCTGTTAGCCTATTGTTTGGAGAAGATCGATTCGTTAGGGCCGCGCAGGATGAGATCATTACTATGATACTTCAGGACGATCGCTTCAACCCCACCGCGTTGATCACAGAAACCGACACAAAGCAGCAGAAAGGGTGGAGAAAATCTATCAAATGGACCAACAACCAAGGAAGACTCTTCAAGCTCACCACAGGAGAATGAGAGATGTTCAAAGGAGAACCAGAAGACGATGAGTTCGAGTTGGAGTCGGAGTCAGAGTCGGAGTCTAGAGAAGTCATTAGAGAGTCTATTCCTGTCGTCATCCCCACTCCCTTCGTTTCTCCTATCTTAGCCTCGAGTAGTCACAGTAGTTCGGGAAATGCCCCAATTACTGTCCCTTTGCCGCCACTGACCACAGATCAGTTGGCTTCTTTGTTTCAACTTTACTCAAATCTTAATATGAATAAATCAGGTTCTGCTTACTCTTTGCGTTATCTTGAGTGCAATTCTGTTTACGATGATACTGAGGATGACCAAGACCCAGACTCAATCGAAATACCTCCCTACGTACCCAAAGAAATACTACAGGAAGGGGAAGGGGAACCTGTAATAGAGGACACCGAACCCATCAATGTAGGAACCGAACTAGAACCCAAAGAACTTAGGATAGGGACCACCTTGAGCTCAACCGAAAGGGCCGATTTCATAAACCTCCTAAATGAATTCAAAGACGTTTTCGCTTGGTCCTACAAAGACATGCCAGGGATCGACAGGGATATCGCCGAACATAGGATTCCGACTAAGCCAGGTTTCAAACCTGTAAAACAGAAGCTTCGACGAATGAGAACGGAATGGGCTCTAAAGATTAAGGAAGAAGTTGACAAGCAATTCAAAGCCGGGTTCATCAAAGTTTCCGAGTATTCTGACTGGGTAGCTAACATAGTACCCGTACCCAAAAAGGATGGGAGAATCCGTGTTTGTGTTGACTTTAGGGACTTGAACAAAGCGAGTCCGAAAGATGACTTCCCTCTACCTCACATTGACATATTAGTGGACAATACTGCAGACCACGCATTACTATCTTTCATGGATGGATATGCGGGTTGTAACCAAATCAAGATGGCCATGGAAGATATGCACAAGACCGCATTCGTCACCCAATGGGGAACATATTGTTATACGGTAATGCCGTTCGGATTGATCAACGCCGGAGCTACATACCAACGCACCGCAACTACACTCCTACACGACATGATGCACAAAGAAGTTGAGGTATACGTAGATGACATGATCGTCAAATCCAAGGAAAGAGAGGGACATATTGCGAACCTTCGCAAGTTCTTCGCAAGGCTACTAAAGTACAACATGAGACTCAACCCCCAGAAATGCACATTTGGGGTAACATCTGGGAAACTCCTGGGATACGTCGTTAGCCAACGCGGTATAGAAATAGATCCTTCAAAAATCAAAGCTCTGATCGAAATGCCACAACCTCAAACAGAAAAAAAGAAGTCGAGGATTCCCGGGAAAAGTACAAGACATAAGTCGATTCATATCGAAACTTACGATGATTTGTGAGCCTATCTTCAAGAAACTCAAGAAAACAGACCACACCATGTGGGATGATGATTGTCAAAAGGCGTTAGACCGAATCAAGGAGATATTGGCCAAACCACCAGTGCTCATGCCGTCACAACGAGATCAACCTCTTGGTTTATATCTCACGATGAATCGAAACCGCCATGGGTGCCATGCGGCTCAAATCGTAGGAAGTGAAGAGAGAGCTATTTACTATCTAAGTAAGAAGTTCTTAGAATATGAGTGCAAATACTCACAACTCGAAAAGACATGCCTCGCTCTTGTGTGGGCAACGAAGAAGCTACGTCACTACATGCTTAGCTACTCCGTCAAGATATACTCCAAAATGGATCCAGTCAAATACCTCTTCGAGAAACCCGTCCTCAATGGACGTCTGGCAAGATGGACGCCGATGCTCTCGAATCGACCTTAAATATGTGCCACCGAAAAGTTATAAAAGGTCGCGCCGTCGCCGAATTCTTCGCAAAAAATCCTATCAACGACGCACAAACCATAGATACTTGGTCATTTCCCGACGAGGATATACTTCAAACAGATGTAGACTCCTGGGACCTATACTTTGACGGAGCATCCAACTTAAGAGGATTCGGAATAGGAGTGTTGCTCATTTCTCCCGAAGGTGAGCGTACACCGATTCTTTGTCAAACTCGACTTCGAGGTGACAAACAATGCTTTGCAGAATCTGAAGCTTGTCTCATTGGACTACAAGCGGCGATAAGCTTAGGCATTAAAAATCTCCGAGTACATGGGGATTCATCACCGATCATCAACCAAGTTACAGGATCTTGGAAAATCCGAAGTGAAAGCCTCACACCCTATCAGGCTAGGATAGACCAAGTCGCTCAATTCTTTGATCATGTAACATACCTACACCTACCTCGGGAGGAAAATCAATTTGCAGACGCTCTTGCGAAACTTGCATCTTTGATAAATATGCCAGATCACATGATAGAAATGCCTTTGTGCATCGAACGACGGTCGAGCGGCTTATGTCCATCAAATCACCGATGAAGAGGAAATCGCACAGGAACCCCGGTTCCAAGCAATCCTGAATTTCAAGCTTAATGGTACCTATCCACCGGATATGGACAAGAGGGGACAACGTGCTATACGCCTACTAGCTTCCCAATACATCCCGATGCAAGGAGAATTATACAAAAGAACACCTCTTGGTGTAGTCTTGCGTTGCCTTGATCATTCACAAGCACGAAAGGTGATGGAAGAAGTCCACGACGGAGAATGCGGTCCTCACATGAGTGGGCCCATGATGGCAAAGAAAATCACACGTTTGGGGTATTATTGGACCACAATGGAATCCGACTGCATCAAATACGTGAGACATTGCCACAATTGTCAAATCTTCGGGAATGTACAACATGTCCCTCCTTCGTTGCTCTACACGATGACATCTCCTTGGCCATTTTCTGCATGGGGAATTGACATAATCGGAAGATAACCCCACCGAACAGGAGGTCACTGTTTCATTCTAGTGGCAATTGACTATTTTACCAAATGGGTAGAAGCGGCTTCCTACACTGGTCTTACAGCCAAAAATGTGGCAAGGTTCATACAAAACAACATTATCTGTCGATATGGCTGCCCACATGAGATCATTAGCGATAATGGGTCGCACTTTCAAGCTGAAACCGAGCAATTGTTAGCCAAATACAAGATTAAGCATCACCACTCTTCGCCCTATAGACCACAGACTAATGGCGCGGTAGAGGCGGCAAACAAGAATGTTGTCACGATTCTCAAGAAAATGATCGACAACTACAGAGATTGGCCAAGCAAAATACCCTTCGCCTTATGGGGGTATCGTACATCTGTCAGGACGCCCACTGGGGCTACTCCTTTCTATTTGACCTACGGCATGGAAGCCGTACAACCAGTCGAGCTAGAAATACCATCCCTGCGTATTCTACTAGAAAGTCAAATCCCGGAGGCCGATTGGAAGAGGGACAGATATGAAGAACTCATCCTCCTGGATGAACGTAGGCTACGCGCCTTACATAATGTCCAAACATATCAAGCACGTATCAAACGAGCTTTTAACAAAAGGGTTAGGCCAAGAAACATCAAAGAAGGAGACTTAGTACTCAAATCGGTTAGAGCTCTTTTACCTGTCGACCCACGGGGAAAATTCAAACCTAACTGGGCTGGACCATTTCTAGTCAAATCCATACTCCCAGGGGGTGTGGTTAGAATTACAGACTTAGACGGGAATGAGTTTTCAAACCCCACAAACCTTGACCAACTGAAACGGTACTATGCCTAGAATAGGAACAAACACGCGCCTCGCGTAAACCCATGTGTCGCTCTTGTGGCACTAAATAAACGGCCCCTGGCCAAGCTGAAATAAGCTAAATGTCACTGTGCTCTTGCATTTTGACAAGTTTGTCATCCTCATATCATCAAATAAACTAAATTCGCACCTCCAGAGTAAGCAAAAGCTCATGCTTATTTTCTATGTTCATTACAAGCTCTTGCTTCGAACAATTATTCTTTTACATTTACTCGAACTACGCGCAAGGGTTTGATTTCGCTTTTTAAGTGAATACGTAGGCAGTCCTTCACGGGATTCAACCCATTATATCTAAAATGTAAATAGAAGGACATTTGCATTGCATTTGAAATTCGACAAGAATAATAAAGTAGAAAATCTTAACGGTTTCATAACCATTTAACCTCTTATTTCATTCGTTTCCTAAATAATAGTAGTACGTTACATAATAAAAATAGAATAGGCTAGGATTCTAAAAATTCTCCCTTTTTATTACAACAACAATAATAATAATAATCAAATAATAAATAAAGACTCGGGCTATTCCTCCATCTTCCCCTTGCCCTTGTCATTCTTGTCATATTTCTTGTCACGACCTCGAGCTGGGCGCTCTTGCACCACTTCAGACCTAATCACCAACGGTCTTTCTCGAGGCCTAAACTCTGCCATTCTTGCCAACCACCATTTCCGCGACAGGAGTAGTCTTTGATTTCTTCGAAGGATGAATGACCAAACCCAGCTTCTTCTTCTCCCTCTCGTCGATGCTTCTCCTTCTCTTTCTCTCCCTCGCGCACCTTGTAGTCAACAGGCTCGCGTTTCCTCAGTCTCTCGCGCTCTTCCGGAGTTGCAGCCTTTCTCCACCTCAGATAAGAATCCGACACCCACAAAGCATTGGTGGAGAAGCTCAAGAACCACATGTTTCTTTGAGCCCATTTAATGGCCCACTCTCTTCGGCTATCCGTAGTAAGTGCCATAGCAGTCTGCGGGACGGTATCAAGCCTAGGGATCGTCTGCTTCAGCCCAACTTGCCTCATCAGTCTTTCCGGAAAGATGCATACCATAAACTCCAATCCCGGAATGCGCACGGACCTAGTATGATCCAAAGAAGATACTCCAGTGACAGACTTGAGGTGCCACCACGGTACAACCCACCTAATCAACGGACCATCATCATTCTTCAGCTTATTCTTCCAATAGTCACAGACCCGGGTAAAGTCCACCATGTACAACCGCGTCCTCATCGCAATCGAACGAGCATGATAGGAAAGTGCATGAACTGGGGGCTCGATCAATCGGAGCCGTTCCATAAGCCAAACCTACCAAGAGCAGGCATTAGACATCGGAAAAAAAAAAAAAAAAAGATGTCTTTTACCCGCAAAATGACGGACTCCCAAGAACGGCAAATCGCGGTTGGATTTCCTATTATCCAAACCCAAAATAATCTCCCTAAGCATAAGCAAGTGGGCTCTCTGCGCGACTCCATTTGCTCAATAAGACCCAAAAGACGGGGATCACCTCTCAGATCTTCATCAACGTGTCCTTGGAAGACATACACGTGCAAAGAAACAAAAGCCAAATGCCCTCCTCCCCGGCAACATGAGAAACAGTAGGGTCGGCCCTGTTGATGAATCGGTCTATAAAGTCCAACATTCTCACGCCTTTCGGGGTAACTAAGCGGTCCACCTCGAGTCTAGTCAGTCCAAGCAAGTCTCTGAATTTGCTCTTATACCCTTGTGAAGTAGAAGGGATGGCAGGTAAATGTTCGGGATCCCACCCACCAATAGCAGCAATCTCTTCAGGAAACGGGCAAATATCACCTCCTGGGAATGCGAAAACATGATAATTCGGGTCCCAATAGTCAAGGCAAGCATCCAAGAACGGTTTTACAACCTTAATGAGTTTCAAACTCAATAAAGACCCAAAATTATAAGCACCCATGTCATGCTTCTCCATATTTGAAAATTCATTGGTCCATTCCTTCAAGCGGATCTCCAAAGTATTCATGATGACAATTTTCTCTTGAAGATTTATTTTGGGAGTTTTATGTGAATAGACGAAGAAGAGACGAAAGATTTATGTAAATTAAAGCTCCGTCGACGCTTCTATTTATACTAATTGCTGTTTCCAAAAATCCGCCAGAACGGACCAGCTTGGGAACAAAGCAGACTCTGCCGCGCCTCTTCCCCGATCTCACTTCGTGATTTCCGCGTTGGATCTTTCCTAATTCTATAACGCATGATTTCCTATTCTGCGGGGTTTTATTTTGGTAAATACGAAGTTTACCATGTTTCAGGCTTCCTAGATTCGCGGGCACGCATTTCAAGGCAACATCGACATTTCTGCCATTATATCACATTCGCATATTTCATTTTAAACATAACTTTCACTTTCATTTTAGCTTGTGTATATTGATTTCTATTATTTCATTTCATTTTCTAAACTTATAGATTTCTCTTTTTTTCTTTTTTTAGGGGGTAACCCTCCCTACCGTCCGGTCATTTCCGGCAAATTTTGTGCACTTTTGTGCTCTTTTGAGTCTCATTTTGCGCTAATTAAGGCCATATGTATATAAAATGTATGTTTTGCATGATTTCTATGAAAATTTCGGCAGCATGACGGCATAAACCGTTGTCTACCAAACCTGTTCAAGAACTAACCTGCAGATACAAGCAACACAACCCAGCAGCAAAGACACTCAGGCCATCGTATATACACCAAACAGAGCAAAATGTACAAGCAAACTGGGGGCTTGCGCCCCGAACAAAGTCCAAAAGTCCAAGCAAACTAGGGGCTTGCGCCCCAAACAAAGTCCAAAAAATATTCAAAATCAGATGTCCAAATGTACAAGTCTACAAAACTACACAAGACTACTGTTGGGCGCCCTCCAACTCGGCAACTCTCGCCACAAGAGCAGCGATCTCGGCATCCCGAACCTCGAGCTCCCTCAACACGCGAGCGGTCTCCTCCCGAGACTGGGTCAACTCTCGCCCCAGCTCGCGGTCACCTCAGAATGAAGAACAAATTGACTCATGTCAATCAATTCAAGCAAAATCAAAAATCAAAAGAGAAATAGGCGTAAGGTTCATACCTGGCGACCTCGACCACCGACGAGTGCCTCAACGGCAGTAGCTCGCAGCCGGTTGGCCACCCTCCATAGTGCCACGAATCGGGACGGCCGACCTGCATTATCAAAAGAAATTCTCAGCAAATTGAACAAACTCAATCAAATGTGTTCCTACACGAAGGTTATACAAGTTAGAGGCTCACCCTCCGAATCAGATGCTGCCAGTCGCCTAAGCCAGCATCCGTCACAGCTACGTCAAAGTCACGCAGCTCAGAGATCGTCGTCCTCCCGGTCGCGTCAGTGTACTCGAGGGTCTCGGGATACTCTGGGGGCTCGATGCCCGCCGCCTCGACCTCCTACAAGGACAAATAGCTCTCGTTAATCGATGATCTTTCGTCGCAATTCCTAAAATCAAATCAGGAAAAAAGTAAAAGATACTCACCACTACCGGCCAGTACGCCAACCTTTCGTAAAGGAACGCCGAGTAGTCCTCGCCAGGGAGAAGAAGATCGTCGCCACTGGCACCAGCCAAGTCCGCCTCCCTCTCAGCCTCAGAAGGCTCCCTAAACATCGTCCTGGGAGGATCGACGGGAACCGTCAACGCGTCCCGAGAGCACTGACGAGCCAACCGCTCGCCCAAGTACCACACAGGACCCATCGACGTCCTCAACAGTAGCCGACTCAGGCTCCTAGGTCGAAGGACCTCAGCGACAAAAGGAGGCGCTCCAGCGTACTCCGCCCAAGGTCTGGGCACCCACTGTGATAAGATAAGGCAAAGATCATTCCTATGATCAATTAAAGGCAAAGTATAAGAAGTATAAATAAATACGAATGGGATACTCACGCTTGCTCACCAAGGGCGTTCACGTCCCGCCGGTAGACATTGTGAGAAGAACGCTTGCTCTTCGTCCGACATCACCCAATCCTCACCACGGGATAGGCCCTCTCCAACGGCTCCGTCCTCTTGGGCGCGAGACTCGGGAAGTAAGAGTACACCCACGCCCGTAAAACAGAATAATCGGCAACAATCTTTCGTAGTTTGATAAAGAAAGGAATTTACTTTGGTCTAAAGGTTCATACCTCCAACAGAGTCCGGTCCGACACACCAGAGAAGTCCCCTTCTCCATCAACTCCGGACGAACCATGGCCCTCATGAAGCGGATGAGGACCGCAAAACCAGCGGACCCGGTCCCCGCGCCCTAGGGAACTCGGTCGAAAGAAAAGGAAGAAGCTTCGTCGACAACCTCTCGCCCTTGTCCCCGAGGTAAATCGAAGACAGAACCACCAAAGCCACGGGCGAGCCCTCTCGCTCACCAGACAAGGAGGAGGAGCTGTCTCCCTCCCATCAATCGTCACCGGCGCGGGGTCTTCCCCGCAAAGTAGTCTCGAACGTAAGAATCGGGTACCAAACCCGGATCAGAACACCTTCGGCGACAAGTTCCAGCCGATCAACCTCCTCGCCTCGGCCGAGTCCGCCCTCATGGCAGTCTCCGGCCACACCACCTCCTCGGTCCCACACGGCAGACCAGAAATCATGCCGTAATCCTCCAAAGTGACTCCCACCTCACCAAAAGGCATGTGAAACGTGGAAGTCGTATCCCAGAATCGATACAAGAAAGCGCGGACCAGGCTAAGGTTAGCCCGCAACTTCCTATTCACGATATCCCTCCAGACATGAACCAGAGGACCGAACGCTCCACGCTCGATCATGGCCCTCTCCTCCGCCGACAACCGCTCGTAGTGCTCCATCGTCGGTCGTGTAGCCCGAGAACGACCTAATGTTCCCGGCCTCCTATTATGATTTGAAACAAAAGCTATCTTTAGTTTTGAATGAAATTTGAAAGAAAATTTGGACAAAGAATGAAAGAGGATGGGTATTGAGTAAGTGAATTCCTATTTACCAAGCTCTTCACCGTCCTGTAGGACAGGTGACCCTCTGCAGCCCACACGAGGTGCCTACTCTCCCAGGTCTCAGCCCACGCAGGAGCTCCCCTCAGCTGACGACCTCCTCGCCCGACGTTGGCTCGTCTCGGGATCTCCTCCTCCTTGACGGCCTCCTCCTCGTGAAACTCAGCAGCCATCACCGCAGCGGTGAAGGCCTGCTCTAAAGCCTCCTCAACAACAGCGGCGTCTATCTCCATGGGAGCTCTCCCAGAAGTAGAAGCCTCATCACCTGCAACGTTAAAGCAAATTCAGGCCGCGTCACACGACGACAAGCCTTTGTTAAAGAGTTCTCGAGCCTTCAAGGCCCTAAAATCGCTCTTTCCTTGCTATCTTTGGCCATATTCTCGTCAACCCGATCACTCATGTGATAAATTGGGTCAAGTCAAGTCCAGTTCGAAGCCTAGTTCCAGGTTCGAGTCGAAAATTCGGCAGCATTTCGCTATAACGACGATTATGCCCCAAAAAGTGTCCTGAAAAAGCTGTCACAAACCAAAATTCCGAGATGGTAGGAAGTTTACCCATCATTCAAGGATCCCAAATATCAAATTTCATCGCAAATGGGCAACCCTAAGGCTATTTTCGAAGCAATTTACGGTTTAGCTGTAAAACCGTCTCAAACTTTCACTCAAAGGCTCAACACTTGACGAAAATTCGAAACAAATACATGGTTATGTTCCTAACATAACCTACTATCCATTTCTAACATCAATTTGGCAAGGCAAATCCATTTGGGGGAAAAGCCCCAAATTTTCGATCAAAAGGGTCGAAAACCCTAAAATTCGCGGCTCAAAATTCGACAAATGCAGAAGATTAATGCAAGATTAAGACACATACCTCGATTAGTCATGTTTTAAGCAAGATTTTGAATCAAACCTTGGCGGAAATGGTGAATATTTGAGAGAGAAACGAGTGATTTGTGTTTCGAATGCAAATGAAACAATCCCTCTGATTTTCGCGTTTTTACGCAGGAAAGCCAAATTGGAGAAAAGACGCAGCAGGCGCTGCGCCTCTCCCAAGAGATGCAGCTCTTGCTGCGCCCCTTCCTTTTGTTCCCTCCATACGGATTTTCAAAAATTCGTTATAAGTTCGTTATTTGTGGGCCCATCTTTGGTGCGCCTCTTCCACAATGCTATTTTAATCTCTGGGCCCATTCGACGATTTTCTTTCGTTCCGGCTCGCATTTGTCCCCAGCGCAGCAGTATTTTGCAGTATTGCTCACTCAAGATTTCTTCCATGACGATCCAGATGTTCCTAGTCGTCAAAATATTTGTCCCCAGCGCAGCAGTATTTTGCAGTATTGCTCACTCAAGATTTCCTCCATGACGATCAAGATGTTCCTAATCGTCAATATATTCCCCAACAAGAGTTCGCTTGAGACCGACGCAAGCAGATTCAACCTCAAGTTTTGCCAGAGTTCGCTTGAGACCGACGCAAGCGGATGCCCCTGCAGTTTCTACCGACGTCCTGCTACCCTCACTATATTTTGTGTTTCCCCGCGGAGTTCGACAAGGTGTCGTTCTCCAGAAGTTCCTATACCAAAACCTTAGCTACCTTTAAGTTGACCTTATTGTTAGGCCTCCTTCCCGTCAATGTTTTCCTTTAGGGCCCCACACCCTAGCACAATCCTTATATGACCTTTAGGTCTTACCCTTAGCTCCCATGCTCAACCTTAGCTCCTACGCAACTCCGAAAGCATCTCGAGAAAGAAGTCTCAGGTATGATCTCTTCTTATGGCTGGCGAGCCCCCTTACGTAGTCTAATGGACTTTAAACGACCCTCCCCGATAGTCGACAGACTCTAAAATGTTCCCGACGACAGGTCCTTGGTTCAGACCCCTTGAACCGCCTCGCGTCGCCATAGTCGTCAGGTTGTAATCTTCGATTGACCTGATGGCTATACTTTGACTTTCGCCTTGTCCAAGCCTCAGTCAAAGTGGGGGCTCTGTAGATACCTCATTTCTGCACCTTCCGCAAACCACCCGGTGATGATTGGGCCGCATGTTTGATACGCGGGACGATTTGTGACAGTTCGTAAGATTATCGTCAAGTGATTGCTCAAATATTAAATGTCTACCTCACGGTTGTCATCTGCGTACCGATACGGTCGTTTTGGCGATAATTAGAGTACATTCGAGTCCGGTCAAAAACCGTCTCCATTTCCCGATAACCGTTAAATCCCGAGTCGAATGTTCGGAATGTTCCTGATATTTCTATTCCATATTTCATAAATTTTATCTTTTGGCAAATAATATCCCGTAATATTCATATAAGATATTAAGGAAGTCGAATTATTTCCGTCCTACCATAACTCAAACGCGCGGAAATCTTTCTTCGACGAGGAAACCTCCTGGGAACAAACGCAACGCAGTCTTTGCGCCTCTTCCAAGAGACGCAAGTAGGTCGCCGCGCTCTTCCCGTGCCCTTTCGCATGTTTCACGTATCTTTTTCATATCTTTCCGAGATTCACTTCCAAAGAGTCTCCGAAACCCTAATTCCTTCACGTGATTAGTATAAATAGGAGCCTTCGCTCCTCATATTTCTCACGCGAGTGTCCGCCCTTCTCTTCTCCCTTTGCATTCTAGACTTTGTTCTTACTTATTGGCGCCTACGTGCTTGAACTTTCGACCACGTAAGCTCGGATCTTCCGGTACCACCTCTCCGTTGCATGACCGACCAATTTGACCAACTACACTCAATCAACTTAATTAATCAATCGTTTTCCTCTTACGAGGGCACTCTCTTTGCATTCGCGTCGAGCATTCACTAATCGATATCTTAGTTCTTCTCGTTTCGTCAACATGTAAGTCTGAGGGTGTATAATCCTTATTTATTTATTGTATTTTACTTTTCGTATCATCAATTGTAAGGTTTACGTCGAAAATACCGTTAAAATCGATTTCTAAAACCCTTTGTTAAAACCTGTTTTTGCGGATTTCCAGTAAGTAACCGTCGAGAAAGGACGCAAAGAATCGCTGCGCGCCTCTTTCGAAGGAGCGCGATTCTGCTTGCGCCTCTTCGTGAGGGCCGCCGATTCCTCGCTTCCTTTCTTCTTCGTTTGTCTTCTGTAATTCGTATTCAAATTCTTCCTTTTGCTTGTTCGCTTGGTAATTCTTCGTCGTGATAACATATAAATTCCATGTATATTATAATCATCATTCATTCACATGTTTTAATTGTCATAAATCCGACTTAAATCCCAAGTAATTCATATTTGCGGGTTTTCGTCATTAAATTCAATTCTAGGTTGTAGAGATTCAATTTGTTCATATTGGGTTTCTGGAATTCGTCCTTGATGTAGTTTAATCCGTCTTTTGTCATATTCGTCGCATATTCGTCGTTAATCCGCCATATCTAATGTTAGTTAATTGATTTCAATAGAGGACTCATTAATATTTATCACTTCTATCATTATTTCATCATGTAATTAATCCGTTTGCATCCGTCTCGTTCATGTTTTACTGTTTTTATGACCTCTTCATATGTTAAATAACATGTTAATCACTTTCATCCGAGTAAATATCATCAATCGATCATTAAATTCACCAATCGACATTAACGGCTTGCAAATACGGCTTCACAGCCAGAACTGAGCCAAGGAACAGACGCAGCGTCTGCTGCGCCTATTCCAAAAGACGCAACTCTGCTGCGCCTGTTCCTGGCTGAATTCTGTCCCTGAACTCCGTTTCTGCCTTGACATAGTTTTAATTAGCTTACGTATTAACTGACTATTATCCGTATTATCACGCTAATTCCTGTTCGTTAATTTATTTAATTCTTTCTTCCATTCTTTTATTCTTTTTCTCAAATTTTCCGTTTTAAAGGTATTTTCGACATAAATCGCCTATCCTTTGTAATTAATGTAATTTATATTTATTGTAATTCATAGTTATTGTATTTCTTTTATTGCTTGTATGTTCTCACATGTAAATGAGCATTAAATCCTACTTCGACCCAATTGTATGCTAATTACGTGTCAACCGACTTAGTATTAATTCTCACATGCTAGGATTAAAACTTGGATGTTGCATTGCATGCATATAGCCGACGATATATCGAGTATAGACAACTGCCCTAATCATTAGTAGAGGCCGCTATCGAGGCGGGCGGGATTAGGTGTTCGATCAAAAGAGCTTCCTAATACGTACCCTCACCCCTTACTCCAGATATCTGTGAGCACCCGTGTTCATTGGCATCCACGAGAGTCATTCTAGACATAGAATGCTAAGGGTAACGATTGCTTAGTGTTCATGTCACTACTTTGTGTCTTGACATGACACGAGGTATTCGAACGGTTCCAATTTCCCATAAAAATTGGTGGCGACTCCATACAAAATGCAAACGCTTGTTTCGTTTCTCACCAAGCGCCCCCGTCGGCGGCCCGCTGTCCACACTTCTCAGGGACCGGCCTGGTACCCCTGGGATCAATCAAGTTGCCGGTGATGTTTGGCCAGGAGGATACGGCCAAAAATGTTTGGTCTGAGTTCGTGGTAATTGATGGTTCGTCTGCCTACAATGTTCTTATAGGCCGAGTCACTTTGAGCGAGGCCGATGCTGTAATGTCCATCCGGGCCCTGACATTGATGTATGTCTCGGACCGGGGGGAGGCACAAAAGCTCGTCTCAAAGGACGAGAAAGGCGAAATTGTCAATGTCCAAATATCTGCCAGAGGGTGTAACATGCAGTCCCTCAAAGTGGCGAAGAAATCAGAGAAGGGGAAGAGCCCATCCCTACGACAGGAGGGTGATCCGATGAGAACCAACAGCGTCAGCATGGTCGAGGGGGCCGAGACCGAACAAGTAGTAATTGACCCAGGGCGCACCGTAACTGTCGGTGTCGGTCTGGAGCCAAAGTTCAGAGCCGACCTCCTGGACCTGTTGAGAAAGAACAAAGACGTCTTCGCGTACTCAGCCGCCGAGATGCCAGGAGAGAGCCGAGAGGTGATCGTTCACAAGCTGAACTTGCTCTCCAACGCTCGCCCTGTCAAGCAGAAGATGAGGGATTCCTCGCCGAGAAAGATGAGGCCATCAAGGCCGAGGTAGACAAACTATTAGAGGCAGACTTTATCATGCCTTGTACTTACCCCGAGTGACTAGCAAATGTTGTAATGGTGAGGAAGTCATCGGGGGGGGTGGAGGATGTGTGTGGATTTTACAAATCTTAATAAAGCATGTCCTAAAGATTGTTATCCCTTGCCTCGAATAGATAGTTTAATAGACGCAACGGCAGGCTACACTATGCTGAGCCTGCTCGACGCCTTTTCAGGGTACCATCAGGTATTCATGGCCGAAGAAGACATGCCTAAGTGCGCATTCATCACCATACACGGCACATACATGTATAAAATGATGCCGTTCGGTTTGAAAAACGCTGGCGCAACTTACACTAGGCTGGTGGACAAAGTGTTTCAAGATAAAAAAGGGCGAAACATCGAGGCTTACGTCGACGATGCTATTGTAAAAAGCAAGTCTGACGGCGAGCACTTGGCCGACTTGAGCGAAACGTTTTGTTCACTAAGGAAATACAAAATGAAACTTAACCCAATGAAATGCAACTTCGGTGTCCGGGCAGGTAAGTTCCTCGGCGTGCTTGTCAGTGCCAGGGGAATTGATGCCAATCCAGAGAAAGTCCAAGCAATACTGGACCTTCCAAAGCCGAGGAATCGAAAAGAGGTTATGATGTTGACCGGGAGAATGGCGGCTCTCGCCCGTTTCATCTCTCGGTCAGTCGACAAAAGCACCCCATTCTTCAAAGTATTGAAGGGGAATAAAGACTTCAGGGGGGAGGAACAGAGCACGGCTTTCGAGCAACGAAAGCTCATCTTCAAACTCTCCCGACCCCCGTCCGGCCGATCTTTGGGGAGACGCTATATCTCGTACATAGCGCGATTACCTCGGCCACGGTCGATCCGTGATCATCAGAGAAGAAGATAAACAGCAACACCCTATCTACTTTGTCAGCCATACACTGTTGCCCGCCGAAAGAAATTACCCACTGATTGAAAAAGCAGCCTTTGCTGTCGTCGTTGCCGCAAGGAAACTAAAACCTTACTTCGACGCATATCCCGTGACGGTCTTAACCGACCAACCATTGGAGAAAGCATTGGAAAAATTTGAACAATCCGGCAGGCTCATCAAATGGGCAGTAGAGCTATCCGGCTTCGGCATTCAATACAAGCCGAGGCCCTCGATAAAGGGGCAGGCACTCGCAGACTTCCTGGACGAGTGCACATACCAAGAAGAACCAAACCCCGAAGTTTGGGAGGTATACAATGACGGGTCCTCCACGGCGAACAGCTCAGGAGCCGGCATCCTTATCATCATCCCAAACGGGGACGAGTTTGAGTACGCCTTGAAATTTACCTTCTCGGCCTCAAACAACGAATCCGAATACGAGGCGGTGATAACTGGAGTCGAGCTAGCTAGAGCTGCCGGAGCAGAGCACATTGTGCTAAAGACAGACTCACTATTGGTTACTAACCAAATCAGAGGAGAGTTTGAGGCTCGGGACGACGGGATGGTAAGATACCTGGAAAGGGTAAAAGCTGACACAGCAAAATTGAAATCTTTCCAAATCCAATGCATTCCCAGTGTCCGAGAACAACCGAGCCGACGCTCTCTCAAAACTTGCCAATTCTACCATCAAGAATGTCGGCGGACCGTGCTTTGGTGGATATCGAAATGCTAAAAGCATCACTGAGACCGTCGGCATGGTGGGCGACATAGAAGCCGAGAGACGTGGATGACTCCGATAATGAAGTACAAACTGACAAATGAGTTACCGGAGGCACGCAGTCTCTCCCAGAAGATAAGAAGGATCGCCGCAAGGTACTTAGTGTTTGAAGGAGAGTTGTATAGAAGGTCCGTAATAAGGCCACTTCTGAAATGTGTCGACCCAGCCGATGCAGAGCTCATACTGACAGAGATTCATGAAGGCATCTGTGGACATCACATGGGGGCAAGAACACTAGCCCACAAAGCTCTCCGAGCCGGCTACTTCTGGCCTACCATGCTTGAGAATTCCAGAGCTAAGACCGAGAAGTGTAAAAATTGTCAGATGCATGCTCCGGTGATACATGCACCTTCCCGAGACCTGCAACCGGTGCTTAGTCCCCTTCCTTTTGCACAGTGGGGGATGGATTTATTGGGGCCATTTCCAACGACCTCCGGGGGAAGAAAGTACCTGATTATCGCCGTCGACTACTTCACCAAATGGGTCGAAGCTGTCGCGGTACCTGCCAAGATGACGGCGGCCGTAAGAAAGGTAATCTGGGAGAACGTCATAACTCGATTTGGGTTACCCCAAGTCATGGTGTTTGACCACGGCCGAGAGTTTTGGAGTGACATAGTGATGAACTGGCTAGAAGAGCTCGGTATCAAGTTTGCATACTCCTCCGTCTGCCACCCTCAGAGCAACGGGCAGGCAGAGGCAGCTAATAAAACAATCCTAAACGGGCTGAAAAAGAAAGTTGAATATTTGAAGGGAAGGTGGGCTGATGAACTATCCGGCGTCCTATGGTCCCTTAGAACCACGGAGAAAGAAGCAACGGGGTACAGTCCATTCCACCTAGTCTATGGGTCTGAAGCCGTACTGCCAATTGAAGCATCGGTGCCAACATTCAGAAGGCAAACCTTTGACCCAGTCGAGAATGAAGAAGGCCTGAGAGTCTCCCTAGACCTGGTCGAAGAAAGCCGAGACACGGCACGGCTTAACTTGGCAGTATATCAAAATCGAATGAGAAGAGCATACAACCGTAGGGTCCACAAAAGAGACTTAAGAGTAGGAGATCTAGTCCTAAGAAAGTCAGCCGCCACCAACAAAGGAAACATCCATGGAAAAATGACGGCCAACTGGGAAGGACCCTACAAAGTGGTTGAAGAAATGAGGCCGGTACATACCGGTGACAGGACATGGGGGAGTGCCTCTAATGAGCCACTGGAACACCGACAATCTTAGAAAATACTTTGTATAGCGGCGGAGGTGTCCGAGACCGTTGTAGGCACCCCAACGCTTGATTATATCTAATGAAGAATGTTCCAAGTTTTCTATCAAAGTGAAATGTCCCTCCCATAGTCATACCAAGATATTTACAACAGCAGTCAAAATGTAAACTCGATCACCTCGGCCAAAGCCGGGGGTGACGAGGGAAACGCGACTTGCCCCGCGGCAGTTGATTCAATATGCTTAGGAACGTATAAGTACGGTTGAGAAACGCAAATCGGACGCCTCAGCTAGATCGAGAGTGAAAGAGGAAGCGATCAACACGTCTCGATACTGAACGCTTGTCGCGCCGTAACCCCGATTGCCTCGGCCAGACCGAGAGTGACGGGGACACAACGACCGATACGCTAACATGTTCACAACGGCGGTTGGGAAACGCAAATCTGACTGCCTCGGGCGGTGGAGGAAGCGACCGACACGCCAACATGTTCAAAAACGTTAAGTATAGTTGAGATACGCATTCTAACTGCCTCGGCCAAGCCGAAGGTAGAAACGAAAGAAAAGCGCTCAATTAATAACGAAGGAAGACAACTCAGACAAAAATGAGAAAAAGACTTCGGCCAAGCCAGAGGCAAAATAAACAAACTCTTACTGAAAATGTTTACAGGAAATACAAGGAAGAAGTCGACGGCCGTCCCCATAAGGATAGCCTAAATACTACCTACCAAAGTTTACAAAAAAAGAAGGAACAACAAAAGGGTACAGACATAAGACATGAAGTGCCAAAAGATGGCAGGGAGGAAAGGCTTAATAATTGGCCCCGAGCAGTTGGCTATCCGAGATGCCGGGTGAACCTGGTGACGACCGCCCGTCTCCCTATGCTCGTTGGCTTCGCCACCGGCGACATCAAGACATCATCTTTGGTGGGCGACCCGAGCCGATCGAGGCGGCTTCAGCTTGCCGCCTTTAGCCTCTCGGCTTCCTCCCCGCCGCCTTCGCCTTTTCAGCATGGGCCGCCTTCTCCGCAGCCTCCTCTTCCTCCTTCTTCACCTTTGCCTCCTCCGCAGCCTTCTCCTCCGCGGCCTTCGCCTTAGCATCAAGCTTATCATCAAACAGCTCGTCAAATCTTTGCCACGGAAAGGAGCCTTCAGAAAGAGCTCTCCGATCACTTCCCCTGGCGGCTTCCTCGGCCAGTCCCGTGTTGGGCGCACATGTTAGGGAGGACGACGCTTTGGAGCGTCTCAATGTCCTCCTCCCTCTGGGTGAGGATTGCCTTTGTGTTCCTGTGTGACTTCGACTGAAGCCGATACATAGACTTCCATTCTTCCCTCTTCTTAACGGTGAAGTCAAATGCTTTCGAAACTTGTCACGCTCCTCCAAAGATCTTAGCGGCATCGCCTCCCGGCCTCAACCTTGGCTCTCTCAAAGCAAGGACGCGCCTTTTCGGCGTCCTCTCCCTAAGTTTTCGCTCGCAAGGACCGCCTTTTCGGTCTCAACCTTGGCCCTCTCGGCTTCCTTCTTCGCAGCACGAGCTCAAGCTGAGCCGCTCAAGTTGAGGGGCGACTTCGCCATGACCTTTTCTTGCTCCATAATATGAGCACCGCCATATCGCCCACTTCGCCAAAGATCTTTCTAATCGGGGCGGGAAGGCTTCGGGGAGGAGGAGATGACGGCGGCATCTTTATCACCCGTCCGCACGGTCGCTTCTCAATAAACCATTCGGAGGGACCGGTGACGGCGGTTGATCTACCAAAAATGCGGACAAAGCATCCATGTCAACATTCATTGACATACCGAGAGCCTGTCATCGGAACGCCTAATGAACCGGCTAAATCGAGCCACGAGTTAGATCCGTACCAGTCCTAGGCTTCTTAGACGAGAGGGCGGTGGCCCCATTTCTTTGCTTGGCCTCGGTAGCGATGGCAATGACAGCAGCCTCTTTTCTCTTACGTAAGAGAGGAGATTCCTCTGCCACGGTGACCTCTTCATCGGTAATATCGACGACCACCACCGTCTCCTTTTGACCGCAGGGATTGGAGGTGGAACTGAAGTTGACGCCGTCGCCGCCGAAGACGTTGCTTTTCGCTTTCGGCGAGGCACGTTACCGGCAACCTTCGCCTGGGCCGCCGTCACATCTAGGGCCTTCAACTGCTGATCCATGAGGTCGTTTGGAGCCGGTCTGCGATCACGTGTATCGGCCTTCGGATGCAACTCAACAACTTTCTTGTCCTTGTCAAGTCCCATCTTCTTGAGGATTTCCTCGGATCCGGCCAAAACGGTGCAGTAAAAGAAACGAAGCAAGAGTTAAATAAAAGAAATAAATCAAGGTTCAAAAACAAAACATTAAAAGCAGAGATGGGCCTCACACCGACCCCACTCACCGTGTTCGAGGGTCGGTATGAGGCCGACGTGCTGAGCGGCTCATCTTGAAGAATGATCTGCGTCGGGGCATCCATCCCTTCGACGTCCCATCCTTCTCGATCTCAAACAACTTCATTGCCCGCCGTTCGTCCGCATTAAGATGGACCTTCAAGGCGTCCATCTTAAGCTTATCTTAGGAGACATATTTCTCACGCTCCCCTTTGCTCTCGCACCGCAAATTGACACGGTCTTTGGAAGGACCGAGGCGATGGATAATCCCCGGAACCTCAACATATACCCACCGTGCCTTCCAGTCCTTGCACGAAGTAAGCTTGGGGACGGTGATATAACCTAACTCGGCCTCGTATGCTATACCACCCCTTGCCACCTTAAACATTCGATCGAAGGTGATGAAGCGGCGGAATAGGTTCACCGTTGGGGCCTCCCCTTAAATCGGCATAGCCACACAAAGCCAACAATCGTCCCGATGGCCAACGGATGCGGTGTGCCCACGCGACGTTCATTGCTTTAATTATGGCGAGAACGTATGCATTGAGAGGAAACCAGAGCCCATACTCCAGGTGTCTCATGTATACGCCGATACAACCCGGGGGAGGGTAACAGACGACCTGACCCTCTTTAGGAATAACAATCCTATACTCCCTGCCGAAGGAGAAATGATGTTCGAAAAAGTCGGGCGAACAACCGCGAACTTGTTGGTCCAAGCACGATCAGGGCCGATCTTACAGGCGTCGCCGTGATCCAGGAGATGCGGCCTCTCCTCGTCGGAATGAGTCCTTTCCTCATCATCACCATCATCATCACTGTCATCAACATCATCATCATCATCCGAGAAACCATCCAAATACCGATCATCAACCTCGGGAGAAGGAGACCTAGGGCCCCCGGACCTTATCGGGATGGCGGCCAGTGCCTCCTCTTCATCAGGGCGCGACGGGGAACCCCCCGGCGCAGGATTACTAGGTCCGGCATCAGCAGAAGACATGACAATGAATATTTAACAAGAAAAAAAGATTGAAGAATTTGTTTGATTACCTTGGAAGGAAGTGTTACACCGAGTAAACGCTTCGAGAAATTAAAAAGAGAAAGGAACTCTGCGAAAGAAAAGCTTAACAAGAGAAATTTTTTTGAAAATAAAATGCGGAAGGCCAAAATGAGGGGCTAACTGCCCTATTTATAGAGCAAAGCCCACTCAATCCGACAAATCAGAGCAAAGCCCATGAAGCGTCAACCAATCAACGCCGAGCCACGTGTCAAGCATGCAGCCATGGAATGTCAATCGACAAACAGTTACAAAACTTCTTCAACACGCTCCTTGACAGAATGCCAATCGACGTATCTTCTTCAACACGCTCCTTGGTATCTACTTGCCGAAACGGCCCGCTGATTCAACCAAGCTTGGCGGACCGGTGGGGCAATCAAAAGCACACGGCACTCACAACCTCGGTCTCGGCCAGCGCCACTTTCTTTTCCACATTTGATGCCCTTTACACATCCATGTGGAGGGGGATCTGATGCGGCCTAAGCGAGAACCAAGCCGGGGTAGAAGAAGCGGGCGAGAAATTTTTACTTGCGCAGAATACGCTCAACACTCATCGAATATCCATACCACGGCATAGACTACGGCGGGGGCAAATTGATGGGGCATATTCTCGCACCCGCCGACGAGTCAAACATATTGAGCAAGGTCAAAGATATCCAAAGCAAGTCAACACCTTGGACCCGACTGGCCGACGCGCGACTGTCGTCGGCTGTCCCTTGGGTCTCGGCTTTGTGACTAGCCGGTAGGAGACAAATCGCGTACTCACATCCAAGACCCCTCGGCATGGAGTCAACGGGGCCCGCCGACCTGCCATGGGTCCCTCGGCCGAGGGTAGAACGTCTTTCCACCGCTTTCTGCCCTTGGCCACTACGTGACAAAAGGTGAAAGACTATAAATACTCCTCAACCCTCATTGAGGAAAGGATCCGCAAATAATCAATTAAACATACTAATCTGGTATAAACTCCCTTATCTCTCTACAATATACTTTGTGCCAAGTAACACACAACTTAATCCCTTTAAGTTTACTGACTTGAGCGTCGGAGTGAATTCGCTCGGTACCAAGCCGAGCCCTCAGTTTGTTCATTGTTTCAGGAGAGGCCGAAAGGAAGAGTCAAGCAAAGTCATCATTCTACAAGCTTACGTGGTAACAAATCTGCTCTGGAACTACACCCGGAACAGTTAATTCACACCATTTTTTATGCCCAAATTCTTATTTCAGACGAGCAATTTCCCGTTTGAAATATGACAGGCTAAATATAGCCATTTTACGATAAAATATTACCATTATTTTCAGGGTAAAAAGTGACAACTTTAGTTATAACATTTTGTCATTAAAGGGTTACTTTATATTAAAAAAAAATAGTGACATTTAATCCGTCTTATTTCAGATCGTCTGAAACAAAACTTATTGTTTTTGATAAGATCAGTTATATTGTGAGCCTATAAACCTACGATTAACTTTGAGTAAATCCTTTACTTATATTTGTCCAATATCGAATCCAACAAAGTCTAATCCCCCTATTACTAAGAGAATAAAAATTCTCTTAGTTTTCCCGCCTAAAGAGACTTCTTTTTAATTGGGCCTATTTTTCTGGATACTACTAACACAACAAGATTTGATGGATTGTAAATTGTGGACCTTATACGTAGCCCACTTTTTCTATCTCATCTATCAAAGTAAAAATTATTAATAGCCCATAATTTTGGACTCTAGATGAGTGAACTTGATTTCGTATAAATTTAAATTTATATTATATTTATATGTTACCTCTTTTGTAAGAAATCATCAGTTATTTATTATGTAAATTTTTGTCTTAGTAATATGAACTATTTTTTGAAGGATGTAAAAACACTTATGTATTTTCTACTAGAAATAAAAAAGTGAAAACATTATTTTAATAATTCGTAAATCGTCTTTTTCCTCGCGAGGAATAGTTTTTACAGGTTTTCGTTTTAAGGTCAATACGCGTTTTAATAAAATTATACAACTAACTTAATAATTGTACTATTAATGTCATAAATTAGTTGCATGTAACGGTATAAAATTATTGTGTTATTTTTAATAGTAAAAAAATAACTTAACTTAAAATGTCTTCTTATGGTAGTAAACTTTTTTTTCAGCCTCTTATTAATATTATATTTAGTAAATTATAATATTAAATTAAAAGTATACTTCATTTATACAAATAATTTAATTGATATTATCTCTTTATAAAATAAATCTAAAAAGTATCGTGCTATAGCACGGGAACTACACTAGTCAGTTTTTAAGCTGATCAATCAACATTTTATTCGAGTCATTTATCAACTATAGAATTTAAAGCTAAGCCTTATATCAAATTATAAAGTCATTTTTAAATCGAGTCAATTATATTACGATATTTTTCTTGAGTAGCAAGATTGCCACATAGGACACATCCTTGTCAATGTTTTTGCTGACTACTTATATTATAGAGTATGTCTATATGTGTTGATGGCGAAGGTGCATGCATGTCATTATGCATTGGTCTCATCCCTATTAATCCTTAGGTGGCTAAACTACTCTAATCGCTTCCACAACTTGTTAAATTAGATATCATCATTTTTTGACGTCGGCATGTAAGACGATAAGTTTGGGTTCCACATGCTCCAAACTAACGCAATGCGTATGCGTTATGCCGTGATTAGCGTGCAAGCAACCATTAAACTTGTCTAACTCGCGTGCATTTCATGCCCTTGTTACTTTGGTGCCATCTAAACTTTGAAACTACTCATGATGTAAACTCAAAAAAGTCGGCCTTAATGTAATTCCTTTGATTCATTATTAGGTGGTATCGAGTTTCATTAAATACCATTTAGATTCGGTAAATGGGTCAATTAGATTGAGTGGGTCGATTCAGGTTTGGAAGAATTTGAGTCGGGCCAGCTTATTTGGCCTTTATGTCGTTTTCGAGTTTGTTGTTATCAAATTCTATGAAAATAACGGTAGTAACAATAAACATTCAGGTCGGGTCATATAAGATCAGGTCGATTCAGGTTCACGTCAAGTTTGGTTCCTCACTTCGGGTGTTGAGTCAGGTATGGATCGAATTATTTAGGTCCGGTCAATTTTGTCAGATCTAGTACCACCCTCTTACAGGCAGAATGTAGGTCATAGTACGGAGTAGTAGTTAAAAGATAAATGTATAATATTCATATTCTTTTGGTGATTTTGAGTGATACTGAATCTCCATAGGATCGAATGATATAATCTTATTTTCTACTAAAAATTCTTCCACATTTGTTTTTGGGTAGAATTTAGTGAAATAATTATATGTGGATGTAAATGAAAGTAAGAGAGAAAATATGAGGTCATACGTTATTATAACCACGAAAGATAGACAAGTAAGAAAAGTGAAAGATCTTCGTGAATTTGAATTTGCCGTTTTAGAAAATGTGGAAGATCTTAGAGAATAGGAGGGAGCAATAATCCCCTATTTACTAAATGAATAGGTCAAACTCCCATTTTTCCGTCTAGAATAGTGCGTGGTATTTTTAACATATACGGTGTGGACATGATAAGTTATAAATGGACATAATCTTTTGTACTTAAATATTTATATCATTTAATATTTCACATTCTGCAAAAATTTATCTCCGATCTTTTTATGATAAGGAAATTCTTTTTTTTTTTAAAGAATTTAATGATAAAAATTTATTGACTTTTTATGATAAGAAGTTGCGGCTAAAAAATATGCTATTAATAAATATTTGTTAAAATTTCATTGACAATATGATAAAAATTTGCAGCTAAAAAATATGTTATTAGTAAATATTTGTAAATTAACATCATTAATTTCTCGGTAAAAAAATAAAAAAAATACTCATTTTATTAATTCTTACGATGTAAATTATTATTTATTTCTCCAATCAAAATACATTAAGGAGAAACATGAAAAATAAGTGAATTGTCAATTTAAATTCTATAAATAATACACTAGAAAGTAAAAGTCTATAAATATCGTGCATATATTGCACGAGGTCTATATTAGTAACTCTATAATACTGCGCATTCATTGCGCGGGATCTAAACTATTTGTTGTTAAATATCTTTATTACTGTATAATAAAATGCCATTATTTCACGTCCTACATTGATCTCATTTGAAATTTCCGAGATTTTTACGTTTTTTTGGTGAGATTTTTACGTTATGATTTATTAATTAGTGACTCAGAAATTGGTTTACATAATAAAAATGAGATATTATTTTATAATTATTACACATTCTATTAGATATGCCAAGTAAAAAACTCAATCAATAAAATTTTACCACGAGAATTACTATTTTAACCAATACTCCTTTTTTTTTTTTTTAATCCTAGAGTCATAATTGGTTCGCTAGATCAAAATATTAAATCCATATTGACCCGACATTAGTTCATTAGCGTAAGTACTAAATTTTATATTAACCCGACTTGAATGACACAATTGTATTAATTTTTGGTAAATAAAAGTTTTGGTCAAAGGGTAGGTTTTATCAAGTCCAAAGACAGGGCAAAACACCGACCTTTATGAGGGCTTACGTACGATGATATTTACATATCGCTTAAAATAAGACATATTTTAATTCAACAAGAATCGAACCATGACTTCAAAATTAGAAGGTGGACTCTTTACCATTAGAGCCGGCTTTATTGATAACTCTTTACAATTAAGGCCAATTTCAAAATTAAGTTGCTTGAGTTTCGTTTGGCCCATCTAAGTAAAATTCTCTAAGATCCGCCACTAATTATAGACCTGTATAGACCTGTAGTTGTGGAGTTCTGGTAAACATGGAATTTCGTGGTAGAAACGATGTACCTGTCTTACAAACAAAAGGCCAAATATTTTGTCAAAACAGTTTAGCTGTAATTGTCCTTTACTAGGAAGGAGGTTATTCTCCTTCTCACTAGTCTGAATCTTTTCGTTCGTTCGTTCGTTGCTTATTTTTGTTTGAATTTTCTGATTGCAACATCAACGATTATACAGCAAAATAGCCGAAAAAATGTACCATCATTTCCGCATTTAGCACGAGTCATTTAACAACAAGACGTATTAGAATTTTCATTTTCATACGTTTGTTTAATTGTAAAATGATCATATTTTTTTTATAAAGCATTTGATTTAGTTGATTTATCCGTCTAAAAATTGTTACATCTAACAATAACCAGTGGTAATTTTATCAGATAAAATTCACATTTGATCGTAATTAATTATACTTTATTCGTCTTTAGTCAAAACGCATACCACCCATCTAAAATGAGATTAGCTGAAATAAAAATGCTACCTTACAAGTTACAACTATTCAGCCTAGGCCATTCCGGGATTAATAACGAATACAAATTGCTTGATTAGACCTTCTTATGGTAAGACCAACTCATTCTCAACGAATCCTAAATGCATAAGTTAACTAAATACTTCGTATTAAATGCTTTTTTTTTACTCATTTTACTGTAAGACGGTATTATATTTGAAAGAACATACCAAATGATTGGCCTCAAAAAATTCAGTCACTTTTATGTAAGGCCGATTTTACCATAACATAATGTTAGATGGATCCAAATACAACCCCTGGAAGGTACCCCAGTAATCAAGAAAATTCGTTTTGCAATAAACTTGCGTAAGATCGCCTTACACAAGTATTTGTGCTGGAAATTTTGATTGGGCTTGATCTCGAGTTTTAGCTCCTGGATATTTTTAATGGAAAATTTGTTTGGCCCAATGATAAGCTTTTAAGTTTCTATAGTTCGGCCCAAGATACGGTTCCATGCTTGCAAATGGTTGCAGTTGATAGCCCATTACATTTGCTACATGATTTTTAGGCTTAATGAATTTATCATTACACAAAGTGGTTTAACTCGATTAACCCAAAATTTGCATGTCTCGTAAATAAATAGCGAAAAAAAAGAAAAAAAAAATTATATTAACCCCATTTCTTCCATTCAGACTTAACATCGAAAATTAACAATAACTAGAAAGAGCAATTTACATTCCAAACATTAAAAATATCACTGTATTACACATAAACTTAACTGAAAAATACTCTCGTTGTAATCATTATGTATTTCCTTTTAAGTATTTTTAAAGCATGTTTCACCTTATAATGATATCAAAAAGCTATTACAAAATCATGTGCAAGTGGACTCTTAAAAAGTGGGAGAAAAATATAATAAGATATAAGTCATTTTATTTGATTTATATGTTGGTGTTGCGTAAGAAATAAATATAAAATTTTTATTTAGAGAATCGTAGTAATCAAATATAACCGACACAAAAGATTAAAGAATATTACCGTTAAAAAAAAAAGTAAGTAGTATTATGTAAAATAGTTTTACACTAAAATAGTTTTACACTAAAATAGTTGTAAAACTGGTCCAAATACAATTTTTTAATGTAAAAGTGGTTACTAAAAGTTTCTATTTTACGATACATTTATGTAAAGACCAAATATCCATAAAATGCCATTATATAACAAGCACATTAATTAATTTAATAAAAAGTAATCTGATTATAGTCAACCCAAAAGATAAAAAATTGATAAACTTAATATTTATTATTGTAAATTCTTGTGTCAAACTTAAAAAGTCACTTGAACTACAAATTTTAGCTTTCTTTTTATAATGACACAATTTCATTATTTTGCTAGGAATTTAATTATTTCATTGACTTGAAAAAAGAAAGTATGAAAAGGAAAAAGGAAAAAAAAAAAAGGTAATCTGAAAGCCCATACAAAAGTTGGGTCCACTTCCACTTAATCCACTAGTCCATTTTGTGTGGGCTTGGTCCATTAACTTTATAAGAAGTCAACGGAAGACCTACTTGACCCCTAACATTTTCGTCTTACAATTGTCCTTCGAAAATTTGAAATAGTGTATTTTCTTGTTAGTAGTAGTACTAGTACACCTTCTCTAAGTCCTTAAATTCTATGCATTTTTTTAAAACCGTCTTGACTCGAGATCGTTCTCACATACACACGATTAAGTTGGTGGTGGAAATATAAGACAGAGATAATAAGAGTTCTTAAGTTAAAACAATCTTAAACAAGATTTACGGTAAAACCTAACAATAATCTCTTAATGGTCTTGGGGAGAACATTTTTCATTGAGCTATAAACATTAGGTACACGACCAGTCGTAAACATGTTAAAGAGTATTAACCATTCAATTACGAAATTATTCTTTGAAGTTAGGTTGTTACATACGGTACACAATTTATTACGGAGTAAATTTTATTTTTTCACAGTCTTGGGTATTTGGGACTACTTTGCTAGCCCGTTACTCTATCATTAAGACTCTGTTTGACAAGGTATTTCAGATATTTATTTATTTGACCAAAATTTTAGCTATCTTACTTATTTGCATGTTTTTGACAAATAATTTTTTTAACCAAATAAATTGTCTGAAATGAAATGCCACCTAGAGTAACATTTAAAGAAGAAGGCATCTGATCTGATTTATCTCCCGTTTTTAGTTTTTACCCCTTCATACTCTAATATTAAATAATTAATATATCATTTCACATCATTTTATCAAACATCTGCTTCCGGTTCTTGCAAATCCTTCCTTATATTCAACTTAAATCCAAGCTGACTTCATCACCTATATCATCCAAATTTTTTCGCGTATACTTGGAGAAGAAGATATAGGGGTAGGTTATGACATGATATGGTTAGATAATTAGTCCAAAATGTTGATAACTTGATAATTTATGCATAAGAAGATGACATCTCTCTTTTCATTTGTTAGTCTTAGTTAGAGGAATAAATGTATAATATAATATACAACTCAATTAGTTGATATAAGATTTGGGAGTTGGTGAGTATAGAAATTAAAATAAAGATGCAAACGTATATTTCTTGCATTCCAAACTTCGTTAGACGACCAACAAGAGTAGACAGACGACCCCGCGTTACTTATTTCTTTTCAACCACGTAATTTCGATTCATTGTTTCAATTTCTACTCTCATCCATTGCATCACTCCTGTTATTGTAACCTTGCAAAGTGTCTTGGACATCTTTTTAACTCTCTCTCCCTCCGTTTCCGGTCATATGTTTATCTTTGGTTTTTACGGAAAAACCTAAAAAAGAGGAAGGGGTCAATGATTGCATATGACAAGTAGACCAATTTAAGCATGGAGGATTAAATTTTCTATTAAAGGCATTCCTAAAATAGAAAGACAAACAATTGACTGAGACGCCCAAAATGAAATAGGTAAACAAATGATCGAGATGGAGGTAGTAATTCATAAACTTAGATTTTTAAAAATTGCCAATCTATAAATTAATACGAGTATCATATACTCCAAAGACCGTGAGTTTGAACATTCGTATGTAATCGGACCTCATTTAAGGCTTATTCTTTTCGCTTGAAACGAGTTGAATTGAACTGAACTAACTAAATGGTGCCGAGGTAAGAGTTGTTTTGAGTAAAGATAAGCCAAATTGAGTTGAATTGGACTGAATGAAGCTGATATGAGCTGAACTAAACTGATGGAGTTTAGCTGAACTAAAATGAGTTAAAGTTAGAAAGACTACGGCCATAGTATTTAAGAATGATTCTTAAGCCCTTTTCTTTTCGACCGAAAGAAGTTGCACTGAACTGAATGATGCTGAGTTGAACTGAATGAAGCTGAAGTAAGAGTTAATTTTGAAGAGATGAGCTGAACTAAACTGAATGAACTAAATGATGCTGAACTGAGCTAAAGAGAGTTAAGCTGAATTGAAATGAGCTGAGCGTTAAGCCGGGAAAGTAGCTTGATGTACTGTTGTAAAATGGTACTTCATTCGTCCCGGTGAAATGTTTTCAAACGGAAAGGTCAACAAGTAATAAGATTATTAAAGTAATAATGTTTATAAAATACAAGAAATTATAAATTGAAACATCAGATCTACTAAAACCGAAAATTTAGTAAAACAATTAATCAACCACTAGTGTAGTTCCCGTGCTATAGCACGATACTTTTTAGATTTATTTTATAAAGAGATAATATCAATTAAATTATTTGTATAAATGAAGTATACTTTTAATTTAATGTTATAATTTACTAAATATAATATTAATAAGAGGCTGAAAAAAAAGTTTACTACCATAAGAAGACATTTTAAGTTAAATTATTTTTTTACTATTAAAAATAACACAATAATTTTATACCGTTACATACAACTAATTTATGACATTAATAGTACAATTATTAAGTTAGTTGTATAATTTTATTAAAACGCGTATTGACCTTAAAACGAAAACCTGTAAAAACTATTCCTCGCGAGGAAAAAGACGATTTACGAATTATTAAAATAATGTTTTCACTTTTTTATTTCTAGTAGAAAATACATAAGTGTATTTACTTCCTTAAAAAAATAGTTCATATTACTAAGACAAAAATTTACATAATAAATAACTGATGATTTCTTACAAAAGAGGTAACATATAAATATAATATAAATTTAAATTTATACGAAATCAAGTTCACTCATCTAGAGTCCAAAATTATGGGTTATTAATAATTTTTACTTTGATAGATGAGATAGAAAAAGTGGGCTACGTATAAGGTCCACAATTTACAATCCATCAAATCTTGTTGTGTTAGTGGTATCCAGAAAAATAGGCCCAATTAAGAAGAAGTCTCTTTAGGCGGGAAAACTAAGAGAATTTTTATTCTCTTAGTAGTAGGAGATGCACCAAATGAGTTGTTACACAAAAATTTAGTGCAATTCGACATCGTGCCCAAAAAGAGTATAAAAACACATTAATGATATTGACTAGCTAGATACATATATGAAGGTCAAATGTTCATAACCAATGACTCGACTTAATACCTAATTATATATTCTGTATTAGTCTACAACGTGTCCAAAGATAAGTTAGGGCTTCTAATTGGTGGATTTTCTTTCTAATGAACTAAAACAAAAACCCCAAAATTGTGATTACGCTCATGTGCGTAGTGGCGCTCGCCCGCTAGAAAATATATATTTTCGAGTTTTTTATTAAAATTTTCAAGCATTTTTCGAGTTTCTCTTAACTAATTACCCATGTATCCTCGCTGAATTCAATTTCTGACTCTGTCACTAGACATGCATTATCTAATTGGCCATCAATCACATTATTCTTTGAGCCACTCAAATAGGAAGACATTAAACCACGGACATGACCCAAATTTTTTTTGGGTCGGATTTGGAGTGAAGGATTCGTGATCCGGTTCATGAACCAAAGTGTAAAAACCTTATAAAAAAGAGTAAGCGTGACATGCAATAATGACTAATTGGCTCTCACATTGTAATTGAATGATGAGCCACGCAAATGGGAACATCCGAACATACACGTAGGAATGAACTACCATATTTTTAATAGGAATAGTGCTAGATTTTGTTGCTAAGCTAGTGGGTGAAGAAAAGATATTCCATAATTTTGGACCATATATATGATGATTATAAAGGTGCTTTTAAGTTCAAACAAAGAAGGTAAATGGTGAGGACATAAATAAATTAGTAAATTATAGAATGGAAATGCATGGTAGAATTATAACATAACCACGTGGTTGTACACTTGTACTCATTTCACATTTTGTATATGTATATTTCTTTCTACGTCACGATCAACTTAATTATGGATTTTAGATAATTACTCCATTCGACTCAAAGCAAATTCTTGTTTTAGACGGCCTCGTTTGAAGCTTCAGACGGGAATATCTGATCATTTTATGGTTAAATGTAATCACAATAGTACAATTAGTGTTACAGTTTATGATAATTTGTTTTTCAATAGTGGTCATATTTGGCTATAAAACAGTTACAAAATTCGATTTTATTACTTCAGACCAAAATGGTTCGTTTGAATTATCTATTACTATTTATATTGTTTTTGAAGTCTGATGTATTTTTTAATTGAAAGTAGATAAATGGTTAGCGTAAGAAAGAAAGAGATCATAAGACTTGAATATGATGTTTATGGAGATTTTTTTTTTTTTTTTTAATCTAATAGCCATTAATAAAGATTATTTCATAATTGGCACAAAGAAACGAAACTATATATTGTAGGGTTTTTATTTTGTGAAGGAGAATAGTGTTATTTTTTTTCTTTTTGAAATTTACTAATCCGTATCAATCAATCAATCAATACTATATATTAATTCCAGAAACCAAGGGACTTCAATGTAATTAAAGGAAGTTATACAAATTAATTATACTATATAGTTTTAAATCACTAGCACCGTGTGATGGACCCGATTAAGGGATCTCAATGCAAATATTATATAGTTTGGGTTAAAATTAAATTATATAGAAGCTTGGTAATTTTCCTAAACATGATCAATTTCCTTAAAATAAAATAATTGATTAAGATGGCCAGTTTCAAAGAGACTAAAAGAAATAAGCTTGGTAATTTTCCTAAATATTTATAGAATACTAGAATATGGTCAATTTCCTTTAAATAAAATAATTAATTAGTATAAACATGCACACTTATGATATTAATTATTATCATCATAAAATTATACTTCATATATTAAATTTAAAATTATGCAATTTTATTAAACTTTATAATTTATTAGATGTATAGAGATGTTAATTATTTAACGTACAAAAATATAATATAAGTAGGTTATAAATAATTCAAGTTATATTCCATAATATATAATATTGCATCATTCTTTCGTTTTGATTTAATTCATATACGTAATATATTTATATAAATATATAATCCTCTTAAAATTGCATGCCTGAGTAGTAAAAGTAATTTCGTCAATAAAGAAAAGAATTGTAGTAACATTGGATATAGTTATATGATAGTAATCACTCATTTGAATAGTAAAAGTAACAATATTATCAGCGAGATTAGTGAAAGTGGTAGAAACAACGGGAGTAGTGAAATAATCAATATTAATGCGGCAATAGTAAAAGTAACAATGGGCGGGAGTAGTGAAATTATCAATATTAACGCGGCAGTAATGGCAGTAACAATAACTACGGCGGAAGTAGTGAAAATAACAATGATTACCACTACAAAAAAAACGTCTCGATGCGACGGACACGATGCGACGGAATAATAATCCGTAGCAAATTTAAACCTGCGACGGACGCTGCGACGGGCCTTATAAGCTGCGACGGAAATTCCGTTGCAGCCTATTTTCCCATACCGCCAAATTTTCTGACATGGCGGGAAGGTCTGCGACGGAATTTCCGTCGCTATATTAAAATAATATTAAATTATGCGACGGAAATTCCGTCGCTGCATTAAAATAATATTTTTCCTGCGACGGAATTTCCGTCGCAGACTTTCTAAAGTGTCCAAAGTATACCTCTAAACAAATGGAAAAAATAATATTTTTATTCTGCGACGGAATTTCCGTCGCAGAATTTAATATTATTTTAATTTTGCGACGGAATTTCCGTCGCAGGAATTCTTTATACGGGCTGCAGCGTCAGCCTTCTCCTTCACTATCGCTCATCAATTATTTCGTCTCCCTCACTCCCAAAACTCCGTCTCCCTCAAAAAAGACCACCACCACTCCCACCACCACCACTCCTACCACCACCCTATTTCCCAAATCACTCCTATTTCTCCTTTCCCTTGTCCCTTTTCCCCTTTCTTCTTCTTTCCCCTTTCTTCTCCTTTCCCCTTTCTCTTCTTTTTTTCTGCCGCAGCCGCCGCCGCCCCTTCCTGCCGCCGCCGCCGCCGCCGCCGCCGCCCCTTCCTGCCGCCGTCGCTCACCGTCAATTGAAGAATAGACCACTTGATGATCCTACTTTCACGCCAAGATCAGAGCAGAATTCGGCCAACCGTAGGTCGGGAAGTGACGAGAAAGGGAAGGCGTTGGCTACTCACGTAATGGGTCGAAAAAACACTTTGCAATATATGGACTCAATGGTAATTTCTTCACTTTTTTTTTAACTTAGTACCTTTTTTTTCTTTAACTTTATTTAAAGTTAGTAATTACATTTAACAAGTATCAAAATTGCAGATTGATAAAGATGGGAAAGGAGATATTCCGTCCGCTTTGCAAGTGTTGGAGAAAACAAGGAAGCATGGCACAAAAGGATGGTTATCCAAAAAAACTGGTCAACTCTTCGTAAGTTACTAAAATTATTTAATTTTTAACTCATTTTTTCAATCCTGATTATTTAGTAGATGGTATCTAATCTTTCGTTTTTTATTGATATAGGGTAAAATCGTCTCAAAGAAAACTCGACTTCGAGTCAAGGGGTCGAGAACATCGATGATAATGAGATTTATATTGAAGAACATGGAGGATTTGATAAGAAAGGTAGAGTACTTGGCGCGGAAATGCGGACCACAAATTTGGGAGCACCACCGCCGCTCGACTGGTAACCTCTTTTCTACTCCTCATACTCCGGGTTTTGTTGGTAGAGTTGCAAAAGAGAATGCCCGACTTAAGCAAGTCGAGGCCGAACAATCTCAAAGGCTTGCGGCAATAGAGGAGTTCTTGAGCCAACAAGGTTTTACCACTCAAACTTGTAACCCGGAGATCCATCCGGAGCTAGAAATGACTTTGATGATGATGGTGGCGACAATGCTAGGCCTACTCCTACTCCCACTCCCGTGTATTGATGTAGTTGTTTGTTGATTAGAAGTTATCATTCTTACCCCGTAGTTTATGGACTTATTTGGCTTTCTTTGTTGAACAATTATTGTATTAAACGGTTGTAAACCTTTTATTTTAAGTTAATGTGAAGACGTTGTTTGGAAATCTCGTCTTGAACGAGTTGTGAATTTGTCAATTCTTTGGATTTTCGAATGTTTGTAGGAAACCGGAGTATATGTAATTGCTTTCAAAGCAATTTGGCCACCGGAAGAACGCTTTGTAAACCCACCGGGTATTTAACCCTGCGACGGAATTTGCGACGGATTTTCCGTCGCAAGGTTTGACTTTAAGTTTGACTTTAGGGCCACGTGTCCCATATGAACAGTGATCTGCGACGGATTTTCCGTCGCAGATCTTGACTTTCTGTTTGACTTTGGTGACCACGTGGCCTTCAATGAACAAAGATGATATCGACGGACATTCCGTCAAGTCACTATTTTGCGACGGTATTTGCGACGCGATCGATCCGTCAGCGGTATTTAGCAAATGACGGAATTTCCGTCGCATAAACAAAATTTGCGACAAAATAGAGCGACGGATTAAATCCGTCGCAATTCCGTCGCAAGATCTATTTTTGCGACGGGAATGACATATTTGCGACGGAGTTTTCCGTCGCTATGGAACCTTTTTTTTGTAGTGTACGGACAAGTAGTTAAATGTTATTACTATTGTTTCATTAATAAGAGTAAAATATTAATAGCGGGAGTGGTGAATTTGTCTCAAAATTTATTTAATCGTAATTTTAGGATATGCCATAGAAAAATATATTAATGATAAATTTATGAGTTATGCAACTTTAAGTAATTTTATTTAATGAAAAAAAAAATTAATGGTAAGTAAAGGTAGCCCGGGCGAAGCCGGGCACCAATACTAGTTGAAATATATTCTAGTAAAGTAGCATGTTGTAATATAGTACTTCATTCGTCCAAGTCAAATAATCTCAAGTTATTGAACAATTAAATGAATAAGATATAAAAAAAAAGAAATATGTAAACATATGATCAAAATCAATAACAAATCAAACCAAATCTTGCTCCTTGTTTTACAATATGTTATTTAATAATTTACCAAATAATGGAAATTATTTTAAATTGAAAAATGCATTTATAAATTAAAAATAATAAAAACCAAAAATTTTGCAAGACAATTAAAATCAACAATTTACCAAATTGGTTCTTACACAAAACCTTAGTTTAATTCGACAACTTGCCAAAAAGAGTATAAAAATAAAATAAAGATAATGACTAGATATATGTATGAAGGTCAAATACTCAAAATGTTCATTAGTATTGACTTGACTTAATGCCTAATTATCGTACTACAATAACGTGTCCAAAGATAAGTTACGGCTTCTAATTTGTGGATTATGTTTTCTGAGAACTAATAAAACAAAAACATATACTCGTATAAACAATGTGATTAAGCGTGACGTGCAATGTCTATTTGGAATTGGCTAGCTATCGATCGATCACATTATCTTATGAGTCACTCAAACGGGAGTACATAGGAACACAATACGAGATTGATTTGGATTGGATCTGAGTTAAAGGGTTCGTTATTTATTTGCATGTGACACGAACAAGAACCGAACAATGGCGTATCTATATACAAGCTAGTGCGGTTTCGAGACCCCACATCATTCTGACAATTTACATTTTTTATCTTGAAGATTTGTCTGATTTGAAAATTTTGTCTTTATTGCTGTAATAAGAGAAATAAACATCAATTACATTAAAATTGACATTACACGTAAACATTTCTGGCTGCTCCGCTAGAACCAAAGTCTAGAAAATATTCATAAGTTTGTGACGGATATCGTCCGTTTTCAATGAGATTTGGTGCTTTTAAATTAAAGTGAGTAAACTCAAGTGGGAACATACACATAGGAACGAAGTATCATATTTTACTAGGAATAGTGTTAGATTTTGTTGCTAAGCTAGTGGACGGGGAAAAGATATTCTAGAATTTTGACCCATATGATTATAATAAGAAAGGTGCGTCTAACTTTAAACAAAAAGTTGAATTTTGTTAAGAATTTTCTCTTTTCGATTTTCTCATAAACCTTCTCATCCAATAGAACGATTACATAGATTATAGTTTACCATCCAATAAACTAGTAAACAATAAATGAAAATGCATGGTAGAAACATATAAGCACTTCTGTGCACTCATGTCACATTTTGTGTAGGTTTGTATACTCGATTCTACGTCAAGATTAACTTAATTAAGCTATACACATTAGATAATTACATAAAAAGTTGTGTTTTATAGATGATATTATCTCAACGGATCGAGTATGTATTTTAATTTCTTATCGTAGGAAGGAAAGAGATCATAGGACTTGGGCATGAATAATGATGTTTCGGCTTCTATTCACGTTATTCAATTTCATCATGTTTTGCAATTAGTATACGACGATTTTAGATTACAGATTTCAATTTTTTAGTTTTAATTAAAATGTTTCTTGGAAAGAATGAAAATGATAAAAAGTATAATAGTGAATAAATTAAGGTTTTGATAAATATCAAAATTTTGTATACTTAAAAACGACATGGAGAATTCTAATATGCATAATGCATGCATGTCATTTGTTATAGCATGTTGGGCAAAACTTAGTGGACGTAGGCTTAGAAATTTTGTTATAGCATGTTAGGAAAGCTTAGTGAACGTAGGCTTAGAAATATAGATTGATCACTCTTTCCAAAAATTCATTGTATTCGGTACATGACCAAGTAAATTACGATTGTGATGAGTACGTGATGATCAAGTAGATTATAAATGATTAGGACGGAAAAATACAAATTTATCATCAATATTTTGATGATACTATACAAATATATTCAAATAAGATATTGATCGAGTAACAAATTAGAATCCTGACTTATATTTCATGATCTGATATCCTTAAATTCACCAAAAAGATTTTGCAATTTTGCTAATAATATGAGTAATGAGATTCCATTGATACATAGCCAAATTTATTGGAGGGTTCCATTGGTGTGCATATAGTAGGAATTGAACATACGAATTCGCCAATTATGAATTAAATTGCGGGTTTTAACCATTCAGCCATGAACGTTCAACATGGATCCTCGTACGTGGTGAATAACCAAATTCCGATTGAGGGTGCCATCAAAACCTACCTTACTAAAAACTCTAATCGACCAATTATAATTAATCAAACACGCAAATATTTTTTTTTTTTTTTTTGATCAAGCGAAGCGGATTACGTCCAAAAGAACTAGAAGGAAACTAAACTAAAAAGAAGCTAAAACTAGAACGGGAACATCGGAACGAAACGCGGCCAAGCTACACCTCCCATATCCTGTTGGATTAGATGGAATAGGTCCATCGGCATATTAGAGTGGTCTACCCGACATAGCTGATGTGGTTGAGACACCCCGAGGTTTGCCATCCAATCCGCACACTTATTTGCCAAGTCTTTAGAGACTTAATATTTCAAACAAACAATGTAGTAATTCCGAGTCTTTAGAGACTTAATTTAAGTGCTAAGAGGCCTAATAATTTGCGTCAAGAAAAAATAAAAGTTTTTAAAGATTTGATTGAGGATTTTTCAACAACAACAACTGACCAGAAATATCAAACAAAATACTCCGTACGTTGTACCAAATTCTAACAAATACGCGGATGTTTGTGAATGTAACGTTCCCGTTACACACATGTCCGTATTTGCCCGACCATGTACATCTAAAAGCACGATCGCAATTATGTACACTAATGATTAATTAGCGTATTAATTAATGAACTAATGATTGAATTGTAATGTTTTTAGGATCATTAAGCATGATTTAATTGCTTGCAATGTTCGATTTGAGATTGTCTTAAGAGTACGATATTAACCTAAAATAAGAATACAATTTTTTTTGGATTTTTTATTTTGCTATACGGTTTGCGATTGTAGTTTCACATTTCACAACCTAATATATTACCGAAAAGAATGATCAAATATTGAAATAAAGAATAACATAGTGTGAATACAATCGTTAACATTAAAAATACTCATATTATTCCATATCAAAATAAGCTAGTTTTCATTATAAGATATGAAATTATCAAAAATAAAACCATGAGTCCAATATACTAAAGTCTTAAACTTGGGCTTTTTCGTTATTATGCTCGTCTTATCACTTATGTGATAGGGCAGTTCTATTGGAGAGCTGTTTTTTAGTTAATTAGATATTACTCCAATTTATTAAGTGTTTTAGTTAAACTTCTGTTATCTACTTTTGACTTGACTTCATTTGTGAAACCGTTCTATTTAATAATTTATGTTTCCCACGAGTCGCATGTTTGCTCTAATCTTGCTGTTATTTTGTTTTTGAGGGTATATTTATATTATTATTATTATTATTATTATTATTAATGGATTATTATTTAATAGTACTCTAGCTGATTAGGATTTAGTTTGTACTAACAATTTATGAAATATATTTAGTTATATTCTCAAGCCAAATGATCATGAATTAATCATTTTCGTTTGAATTAGATTTGAACTAATTGCTTGTTGACATTAGTTGGCGCACTACTGTGGTTGTGATCGTTCATATGTACATAAAAGATCCTATTACTGTCTTATTATTTGTTTGCCTTTCAATAAAATATTTTTCATAAGAAAAACAAATAATTAAGACAAATGAGTTAATAATTAACTAGTGGCGGATGCATCCTAACGATAGACAATAGATTCAATTAACTCCTTTTTATTATAAAGGGACTTCTGTTATGTACCACGAACTTTACATAAAATTAGTTAGAACGGTCGATCTTAGACTTTATATTCACTTTTTTTTTTAGAGAGGCCAGGCCGGGCTGGGTATTATTGTAGGTTGGCTTTGTATTTAACGCATTGCTGATTATATTTAATTACAAATTACAAATAATCATAAAACGGTCTCAAGAATCAAGATGGTTAAAGTTATTAGGGTTAGTTGTAAATTTTATCTGAGGCGGTTCAGAATCAGTTCGATTAAAATACGGACAATTGGACTTAAGTCATTAAGTACTCCGTAAACACTAACACTAAAAAAAGTTCAAATGACATGCGTTAGTAGCGGTCAGACAATTGTATGTAAGTAATTAAATACTCCGTAAATGCTATGGAGTAACTAAAAACTTGTTTTTTGTTTTTGGAGAGATACTATTAATACTCCCTCCATTATTCTTTATATATATCGTTTTAAGTGATTGGAAATTTTATTGTTTATAGGTCATTTTGCATTAATAGGTGTGCATTTTTCTAAAACGACATACGACTATACGAGTATATAATGAATAATCGAGAGAGTAATATTTTAGATCTGCCGTTAACATGCAATACTCGAATTTAACCATGAATTTACCGTCATGATAAATTATCAGGCAAGTTTATTTGGTAAATATACTACTCCGTAGCTAAAACCTGGGACATAGTCATAGTACTTTGTATTTTGTAACAGGAGTAGTTAATACGCCACAGCCCATAAGAGTTGAACTTGTCTTTCGTTTACTAAAATTATTGAAAAAGTAGCCCTATTATTTATAATAAAATACGGAGTATTAATTATAACAACTAGGTCAATATATAGTATTACTCATCAATGATTGAGACGGTTAAAAGTTACAACCGTCTCACAAATGATATATAAAATCTGTCTCATACTGTAAGACAATAATTACCGTAGGTCACTGTTTAACTAGATGTATAACTTTCTAATGTTTTTATAATACTCCGTATGTATCGTATTAATTTCGTAATTAACAAAAGTAAAAGAGACAAAAAGAAGAATAGAAAATTGCATATACAACATGCAAATCAACAAATGGTATATATTACAATATGAGGTAAGTTGTATAATGAGTAGCATATTCATGTTGCACTATTTTGTCATTGAACTTAGGTTATAGTACTATAGTACTATTACTAATGGAAGTTTACGTGCAAAAACTTCAATCATTTGGAATGTTTGGTGAAACACATGTTTATTTTTTTAATGTATACTCGGTTAGACAACTAGTATGCAATTTTTTACACGGATTCGTCATTCAACCTGATGTCACTTTGGACTTTTTATCCTTCTCTCTAAACGTTTAATCCATTATTATACTATCTTGTATATGCACAATAGAACCTAAGCAAGTGTTCCTCTTCGTTAGCATCGTCACGATAATCATCTCCATCAAAAATTGAGGCGATGATAATTTTTATCAAAAGTTAAAATAATATCAATTTCAATAATATTTGTAATATCCTGCTATTAAGACGGTCTGTTATATTTTTCGAGTCCTTTCTCATTCCGATTTCGAGATCTCAAGATATTGAGATGACGATGTTTTATCTAATGGCTGACTTTACATCGTGCTACTTATTTCCACAAATTCAGTACGAATAATGTTATTGATAATATTATTGATCGGTCTGTTGATCACATAAAACAAGAACTTCCTTATAATCTGCAAAAAAAAAATGTCCATTTTTAATTTAACACATGACAATTCAATTAACAAAACAATAGTGACATACTGACATTAGTTAAAAATGACATGTTATGTTGGTCACACACATTGGTAGCAATTCAAAGGGGCAACCAATACATTATTTCTCTTAAATAAATTATTTCCTTAATTATATTTTACTTAGCAACTTAATCCACAAGTATATAATTGCTAGGAACCCACCAAAATTCAAGTGTGGGCCATTTAATGGAGGATAAAGTCAAACCTAGAAACATCAATGTTACACACAAAGTTCCCATTACTCATATACGGAGTACTTCTATATATATTAGGTGCATTCTTAACAACTCTTAACATAACAACAAAAAATTCAAACTTTAGCAAATCAAATTAGAACATTTCCAATTATTCCTTTAATAATACAAATTCTTAAAAATTCAACAATTTGCCAAAGTTAATTAATATGGTTTCTAAAAGGGTTACATGGGAGTCCATTTTACCTAGTTGCTTCAAACCAAAGACAACCAAAACCAAAACAAAAACAAAACCCGAACCCAAACGAGTTCAGGTAGTACCAAATTCGCCCCAAAGGTTGTCGATTTCAGACTTAAGCTATGGAGGCTCGGAAATATCGATGAATGATATATCAAACTCGTTACTCGGGTCGTATCTCCATGCATTTACACTTGATGAGCTTAGAGTCATTACTAGTAATTTCTCTTATTCAAGTAACTTTATTGGTGAGGGTGGATTTGGAGCGGTTTATAAAGGGTTTATTACTGATAAATTTAGACCCGGTTTAAAGGCTCAAACCGTTGCTGTTAAAGTTTTAGACTTGGACGGTCCACAAGGCCATAAAGAATGGCTGGTAAGCAATAATTCCATATTATATTTTTCATTTGATTGTATACGTTTTTTTAAAGTTCTGCTCACATATTATGAAAAACGTATAAAAGTATGTAATATTTGCAAATATTATTTTTACTGAATTTTATTGTTAATATATGTTTATTTTTATTTTATTTTTTGTTTCAGGCAGAAGTTATATTTCTTGGGCAGTTGAGACATCCTAATTTGGTGAAGTTGATAGGCTATTGTTGTGAAAATGAACAAAGAGTTCTTGTTTATGAATACATGGCTAGAGGCAACTTGGACAACCAATTATTTAGAAGTAAGTTTAATTTTATTTCTCGAATTATTCTAACATGAGACAGTCGATCTCTCAGAAGACTTACTATAAAAAAAACGTATTTTTTTTATCCATTTACTAATAATGCTTAAATATAATGGAAAATGCAGGGTGTAGTGTGGCTTTACCATGGTTAACAAGGATGAAAATTGCTCTAGGAGCAGCTAAAGGTCTTGCATTTCTTCATGAAGAAAGTAAACCTGTGATTTTCAGGGATTTTAAGGCTGCTAATATTCTTTTAGATGCTGTAAGTTTTTTTAATTAATTAGTTAATTATGTATTTGCTCATACTTTATGCATGAAATATTAATTTCTTTAATTATTTTTTGAAATTCAGGATTTTAAAGCAAAACTGTCTGATTTCGGGTTTGCAAGAGATGGGCCTGAGGGAGATAAAAGCCATGTTACAACAGAACATATAATGGGCACCAAAGGCTATGTTGCTCCTGAATATGTAATGACAGGTAATTAACTTAATTAATCGCGAGTTTTAAAAATATAATAAATGTTCGTTGTGTCAAATTATAATTGTTCGCGTTCTAACATTTTAATAATGTGTGTATTTTCAGGTCATTTGACAATTATGAGTGATGTCTACAGTTTCGGAGTAGCATTATTGGAATTGTTAACGGGTAAAAGGTCAATGGATAAAACTCGGGCAAGACGAAAACTTAGCTTGGTTGAATGGGCCAGACCTATGCTAAAGGACCCTAGAAAAATTGATATGATCATGGACCCAAGACTCGAAGGCCAATACTCGGCCCAAGGGGCGAAAATAGCTGCTATGTTAGCCTATCAATGTCTTAGCCACCAGCCTAAGACTAGGCCGACAATGAGGACCGCGGTGAAGACGTTGGAGTCGATAATGGAGATGAAAGATATTCCTACACATTTTGTTTATGAGGTGCCTAAGGAAGAAGAGAAGAACATTAGTGTAAACAAAATTAGGGAGAAGAACCAAAATGGTGGTAATAATAGGGTTAGACATTATGAATTACAAAAGAGGCTTGGTAATTATGGTATTAATTCTCCAAGGAATGATAGATGATGAAGATAATAGTAATTAATTATTCCATTTTCAATTAAAATATGTATATAGTAGAATATATACTTTCTTGTGTGACACTCAATTTGCTTAGTACAAAGACATACTATTCAAAATATTAATAAGTAGTCTTGTAATTTAGTGAATATCATACACTAAAAAAAATATCGGAATTTTTGTAATTAAATATTTCTTCTTCCAATAATGTAAATTTATATGAGATGAAAATTACTCTGTATATAATATAGACTGTAAACATTAAACTATTCATTTAAACTTGATTCGAACTCTTTCTGTTTGATTTTCCCTTTTTCACGTATCTGAATAATAAATTATCTAAAATTTAAAATACTTTATATAATGATGTGAGAGGATATAGAAATCGGAAAGAAAATAAGATGGCGTCACTAGGTGGTAAAGAAACTCAGAATCACCCTCTCACATCTATCTATGAAACATACGTGTTGTATGCATGTGAGAGGGGAAATCGAGTCTCAGTACCATCTAGTAGTGACCTAATATTTCCAAGACGGAATATGACTTCGTGTAACAATAGCGTAGAAAATCTAATCTAATCTAAAGAAGTAATAAAGATTGATTGATAGACAAGTATACTACAAGTCATACGTAGTTTATGATCATGGATGTTTGCTTTTCATCAGTTTTGTTGAAAACAAACGAAGAAATACTCCATAGAAGATAGAAAGTTCGATGTGAACCTAGCTAACTAAAAGTAGATAATGCAAAAGTAGCAAGATCTTTCTTACATAAGTTTTGACATTTTGTTCACGACAAAGTCAAGGAGAGGTTGGTATTGTACACCACGGCATGCAAATATGCAATGTACTAATAACTAATAAGGAGTACTAAGTCTACTACTCCTAGTGTCTCATACAACTTCGACGCAAGTTCGTAATTAGTTGCAAATACTCCCTCGATCCCGGTCATTTATTTACCTTAGATTTTGGCACAAAAACCAAAAAAAAAGAAGAGGTGACCAATTATTGAATGATAAGTACGAGGACCAAATTGGCTGTGTAGTATCAAATTGCTCATCAAAAACATTACCAAAATAGAATGGTAAACAATTGACTGAGACACGCTTCAAAAGGTAAACAAATGTCCTGGATGGAAGGAGTACAATATACAAGTGCTTCATCGTCCTAGACCTAACAAATGGTTTAATCGGGTGAACTACAAGTCAGGGCAGTTTAGATTCGAGTTAATTAGGTTTGCAATTTTGCACGTAAGCATACATTTAGGGCTAAGCTAAGTCATCTCGAGTTGAGATATGTTTCCGGTGTTTTGTTATCAAGTTTTCTTTAGAAACAATGGCTACAAACAATTATCTTTTGAGTTGGATTGGATGATGTCGGATCAGTTCGAATTGCAGGTCAAATTCAAGACATTAGCCCAGTTGCTGATTAGGGTTGAGTTTTGGGTCATTCAGGAATTAGGTCCGCTCATTTTATCATACTAGTAGATCTTTTTCACCAATAATAAGAGAATATTTGCGTCTTGAGTACAAATTTGAACAAATAAAAAGGACCGTACTCACCGAGACATGGATATTTTTGTAAATATCTCTATGATTGATTATATTGGATTCGACTTTTTCTTCTTTGGAGCACATTTTATTTTATCGAATACACATTCGTTTTATATTGATAAAAGAATATATTATTTGTTATCACCAATATTTATCATCGTTTGCATGATTTAACAAATACATGCATGTGTATATATAAGTTTCACTAATTGTATTGGTATAATGCTTCAAAGTTCAAAATAAAGCACCAATGATTAAGAGGACGTATCATTATCAATCAATAATCACAATTGATTTACAACCAGACGACTCTCAATATAGTTCACTAACCTAAAGAATCTCAGTCACTATCTAAACTTAATCAACACATTTTGTTTTATTTACTCTTAATTTCTTGCAACTGACATCAGAATCTTCCATAAAAATTGGTAGGTCGGACCAAATTCACTTTTTTTTTTATCTTTTAATCTTAGCCGCCCAAAAAAGTTTGTTACTGAAATAGATAGTAATAGAAATTGTATTATTGCATGCATGTATGATTAATATTGCATCTTCTAGAATTTTTAAAAAAGTTTATATACATATATTACCTAATATGCTACTTAATTCTTTGACATTTTTGTCCTATATTATTTTCATATCATTGTCTTCTTTTTCTTACGAGGTACATTTTCCGTCTCAGTTATTTGTTTATCTTTTACATTATTGCGAGGAATATTTTAATTAAAACTAAATAAATAATTGAGACAAAGGGAGTATAAGGAATTGTCTGATTCTAGAATAAATTATTAATTAAATTTTGAACGAGGTGCATAATTTCGTTAGACTTGTAAAAGATGTTATAAAAAGTTATGTGATAAATGTGATGAAACAAAAAAATGTTATAAAAAGTTATGTGACGTCGATCACCAAATAGAATTAGGTTCTAATAAATAATAATATTATTATGCTCACATATATTATGGTAAAAATTTTATAAATCCTCATGTTATTATTACAAAATTTTATTTCTCGTATATACTACAATTGTAGTAACTTATAACTCCGTACATACTATTGCCTCTCATACAGATCAAGTTACCGGTAAACTACAAATATATAAGGATAATTTTAATTTAACGATAGTTTGGTCTGAATGTGAGGTACTATATATACACAAATTCTCATTTGTGATGGTCATATTTGTCGCAAATTTGCGACGGGTCAAGTATTATCTACTTGGATAGAAAAAGACAAGTCATTTGAGATTCCTTATACTTTATCTTATCTATCCAAGTGGGAAAACTTGACTCATTAGAAGTTTGCGACACATATATATAATGTTTAACCATTCGAATTTATTCAAAACAATGCGGCCCATTTACTACCTGAGTCCTCTAATAAGCCCACTAAGGCTCTAACACTATATATGCATCAAGTAATCATAGGATGAAGCCCACTTAAATAATGAGCCCAATGTTCAAAGAATAACGAAAGGACTCCACCGAGTGATACTGCGGACAGTAGTATTAGCAGATGACGCTATCTCGTTTTCCGGGTTCAAATAGTGATACTATTAGGCACACCTCTACAAGTAACACCAGGGGGAGAGCTAGGAGCCATGAGCTCATAAGGTATAATCCCAGCACCACACCTATTCCTTAAACTCGGATCACGGTTCCGCCTATCAATCTCCTTCTCTATCCTACGCATCTCGGCCGAAAACTCAAAGAACTTCTCTACAATCTCGGCGTCTCTAGTCCAAGTAGACGGTTGAGTCCGTTCCCCTAAGTATTCCTCGTCAGGAGAGTGAGTTGAAAGCGTGTCAATTACCGCGATAAACTTGCTTGTTTGTAGCACACTAGGTAGAGCAGTAAAGTAGAACTTCTGTGGATCAGCTAAGAAGCTAGCGTACTCTGGATCGTTCTCATCGGGTATCAAACGACGCATTAAAACCGGCCTGTTTGGGGCATACCCGCCATACGGGTACTGTCCGAAATTCAGGGCAGCATGCTGTGCTGAGGCTAACCATATGAGTACAGTCAAGATTTTAGTGAGGTCCTCTGGTGTTTTTAGGTCAGGCCACCAGTTCGCATTGCTGAAGTCAGCGTGGCCGACTCTCACAGCCTCGTCGTACCATGATTGAAGCTCTCTGTCCTCGGCTACTAGACTAGATTCTGTGTAGTAATGGGTCACGTAGTCTCGAACCCATTTAGTAATTGCATCCCATATTAATAGTCCATCTGCTGCGTACGGGTAATCCTTGATCAATAGCCTTAATCCATGTGGCTCTGTGCTATCTGGTACCGCCATTCCTCTGAATTCAAACATGATAAACAATTTGATTAGCAATTTGCAATTATTAATATAATTATGGGAATATTCTCTCGTGTACCCTGAACTTTTTCGTTTTCTAAGTTGTACTCCTCTTTTTTTGCAAAAAACTTTGACCGTCAATAACTCTTGGCTACAAGTTCGGAATATGATAAACTTTTTTTTTCAAATTAACCGTCTTTTAAAAGGTAATCAGTTTGAAAAAGAATTTACCGACGTCTCAACTCGTAGTCGAGAATTATGGTCGGTCAAAGTTTATTCGTTAAAAAAGCTTTGACCAACCATAACTAATGGCTACGAGTTCAAAAAGCGGTGAATTGTTTTTTCAAATTCAAGGCCTTGATTAGATAATTGGTTTGAAAAAAAAAATTACCGTTTTCTGAACTCGTAATAGAGAATTATTGTCGATCAAATTTTGTTGTTGTGAAAAACGAGGGGTACACCTTAGAAAACGAAAAAATTCAGGGGTACACGAGCGAATATCCTATAATTATAATAGTTGGGCCTCAACCATCAACTTTAAGGTTTTGGTATCAGAGCAGCGTATATCTCATGTGTGGCTCCGATCAATTAGTTACAAATTTGTGTACCTTCGAATAAGATCAGAGGGAAGGCCTTGCAAGTCAAACTGCCAAGTTTTATAGGCAGCGGCACTAATCTCCATAGCATAGCGGCCAGGGGTGAAACATTCCTCGATAACTCCACCACAGTTGATTAAGCTTTGTCGCGCAAAAGCATTGATATGCAATGTATATCTCATGTGTGGTTCCAGAAGTTTGTAAATAGGATGCATACAACTCAATCGTCTGTGAGCCGATAAGATGAATGGTTCCAGTGTGGCGTGCGTCCTCAACCTGATTTAATAATTGACAGCAAGATAATTAATTACGTAAAAACACACGCTACATACTTATTAATAAAGATGAGTCGGGTTAGATTTGGAAAGGCGTACCAATGCTGGACAAGTTGGTGTACACCAGCGTCGTTAGCACAGACATGGGCTTTGGCAATTTGCCACATCCAATTAGTGGTGGCATCAACTGCAGGATTCAGAACCCTTTTCGACTTTGAGTTGTGTCCTGAATGCGGTAGGCTGAGTTCAATGGCAATCGGCTTTAGGGTTCCAAGCGAGGTTAAGAAAAACAATGTCCTCGTTGCATAAGCTTTTCGGCCATCCTGACCATTTATCCGATCTAAGAAAGGCATATATATGTCATGGTAGTCCACAATGTACAGCCTATTTGCATCCAAAGCCTGCCAGAAATGGATTATAAACTTCTCGTGATGAAATTTACAACAACGGAAAAATATGGAAATTAAATGTCGTAAATATTGTACTCCTACGTACCTCTTGTACTGACATCCCATCAAGGTAGCCTAAAATGTGCTCTTCTTTGAGAGCTGATTCAACAGGACCGTGATGTTCTGGATCGAGTTTGCTCACTGGCGGAAAACATGTCATTCTCTCGATACTACCAGGGTTAACACCGGCTATGAATTGTCGTGCAAATTCATCATCTCGCATCCATGCCATTTTGTCCTCTGCCAATTCACACAGTAATTATTTTTATTTTGTTAGCACACCGAAAACAATTCCTACATATTTTTCCGTTCTTATAAATTTAATTTCAAGGGTGTGTCGAATTTGAGCACGGCTTACTGGCAATTATCAAGGGTGTGTCGAATTTGAGCATGGCTTGACTAGTAGTACGTATTTTGGTCACAAACTCTGGCAACTTCTGAAGATTATCTTCATGCAAACCTAGATTTATCAGCAATCCTTCATTAAAGAGAGTATCAAGATGCTGAAACCCGGTGAAGTCGTGCTTAGACGAAATGTTAGTCGTCAAGGACGGTAACAAATTATGTAGGACTGCTTTAAGCCTGCAGAATGAAAACGTCCCTGCCTTCGCCTCTTCAAATTGTTCGTCCCTTGGAACATATATCGGTAATGGCTTCTCCACTCGCGTCTCAACTCTTTTATCTACAATAACATTTCAATTAGTTGGTTTCGTGTAACACTGTCGTATAATACACTAAACCTTAATATGTCAAGTTTAACCATTATTTTCTCCGAATATTTTCATGTTCACTTTAGAAAATCGATAATGAAAAAATAATAATTAAGTCGATAAGAGAGTAATGCATTACCAGTTTCAGAAGGAGGGCGTCCAGTGCGACAACGTCTCGGGTATGGAATATTTGAACCACCAAGGATGGGTCGGGTTAATTCGTAATTTTTATCCGGGTTGCCCAAATCATTATAGACATCATATTCATAAATCCTGTCTGATAATTTCCTCTCTCCAACTTTGCCATCACCTCTTAAATCTTTAAGCTCTTTCTCCCTTAATGCTCTTAGTCCAGCTGGAGTCTGGTGTGGTAGATATGGCTGCACCAATCGATTTTACGTGACGACTTGATTAATTTTGCGAAATAATAATCACAAATTCTTATAAGTTTTATGTTCAAACTTGCTACGTATCAGGTTTAAATCTAATACGGAATAGTATCAAATATCGGAAACCCAAATTGAATTATCTGGAAGCAGACTCAATAAAATTGAAGTAAAGTGAACCGAATTAGAATTAATTTTTATTTCTGGGAAAAAAATATATAAAGTGCAGGGGTAATATGGAAAATGCTCAAACTTATATTTTATTTTATATTTATTTTATTAATTTTTAATTTATTAATTGTTACCACGTCATCAAAAGTTAACGTTCCGTTAACGGCTGTTACATTAAAGGGTACTACGGGCACAAAAGTGAAACCTCAATGATATAATAGACAGATTCTTAAAAACAGGTGTACCATGAAAAAACTAACAAAATTAATATACCATGGGCAAAATTTAAATAATATCTACTTGTATAAATCAATGACTTGCTAATCCTATAATGCTATGGCGAATTTGTTTTAAGATGGAACTTTCTTATGTTTATAACACGGACTCTATTCCCTTTTTATAGTTCTGGTACAAAAACGAACACTTTTGATAGTATGTTTTATTTTCCTCATGTTTAACTATTTAAGGGTGAGTTAATCTCTCAAGAACATGCACCAATACAGATGACGATTAAAAGAAAGTGTTTTGATATATACAACCCAATGGGTTATGTATAATTTAGTCTTGAATTCCTAATTTATTATCAAATATGAAAGATATTAAATCCTTAAATACAACCCAATGAATTCTATATATCAAAACCCAAAAAAAATATACCTCTAAAAGATCGCATGCTTTTTAAGCAAGGCTTCCGTACGTAGGACTAACTCCGACTACCCAATCAATTTGGCCTTAAAAAGAGCACAAAATCTCATTATAGACAGCACATATCTATCTATAACTAAAGACGGGCCAAATACAATATCACATTCCTAATAGGACAAACAACAAGTGGGTGATGGGGGTCAAAATGTCACCACTTTCAAACTATTTGACCTGTCTTTAGCTATAGACGGATATGATATATCTGTCTTTAGCTATAGACGGATATGATATATCCGTCTATAGCAAGACTAGTTGTAAAAAGAGAGGGTAGTACGAGGTAATCAATTGAGTCAACTGTACCAACTACCAAGCAACAATTACACTAATTACAACACCAAAACTGAAAATTATGACAAGATTATATGTTGGTCTTATTTTAGACAGATTATTTTGGTCTAAAATAATAAGACGAGATTTTATAACCATTTTACAGTTAGATGTGATCATTATTGAAAAATAAGTTACCATAAGCTCTAAGTCTCTAACAACTAACAATGATCTTACTATTATGACTACATTTAACGATAAAATGGTCATGCCCGTCTGAAACAAGAATTTACAGAAGATGATTTTACTATTATGACTACATTTACTCAAGTCTCTAACAACTAACAATGATTTTACTATTATGACTACATTTACTCAAGTCAATTCTACTTGCATGAATTTCTCGTATTTATTATTCAAGTCAATCAATTATTCTATACCAAGGTTTCAATATGCAAATCGTGAATTTCGTGCCAATTGAATACTTACATAAATTGGAACACATTGGACCTAAAAACACTCTCAATTATTCAGTGTTTACCTTTCCAATGTTAAAAGTCCGAAAAATAATATACCCTTCCATTTTATAAGTCGTTTTAGAGAAAAGTCAAATTTTCTTTAATTTATCGTTTTACTTTTACATATACTATGAGAAGAAAATAATTATTGTGCGTTTTATACTAGACAATTCAACATTTTCATCCATTTGATTTGTGTAAAATCAAATGGAAGTAATTATACATAAATGATACGGAGTATTTTTATTTTTTTTCAAAAATTTCTCTTAATTCATTTGTTATATCCTAAAACGACTTATAAAAAATGGGGAGTAACAGAGGGAGTACCTAAGTATTATCAATCCTCTTTTTTCTTATATTCAGTATTAAGTTTTTGAGAAATGCTTCGTTGTTCTTTCGTTCGAGTCATTAAATATACATTAGGAGTATCTTTTAAAATGTACGATAAATCGTAAACTAATATTTTATCAAAGTATTTACAATCATAAATTATGGGACAAGTCAATTTTGTAAGTAACTATTCGTTTAATGCTAATGCCGTCTCACAGGGTAATAGCGTACCATAACTAGGGGTGTTAATGAAACGAGACAGCTCGCGAGCTATTCGAGATCGGCTCGGTCAAAGCTCGGCTCGTGCGAGCTCGGCTCGGGCTCGGACTCGGTTTGAGAGCTTAACGAGTCAAGCCGAGCAAAGGCTAGCTCGACTCGAAAAGCTCGCGATCAGCTCGAATTTGTGTGATTACATAAGATATTACTGATATTTTATAAAAATATTTTATCATAATTATATTTTTGTATCACACATATCAAATGTCTCGCTGATTTGCCAAATATTTTTACATATAACCCTTGAGCCTTATTATTGAAAATATCGAAATAAAAAAAATAAAAAAAGTAAACAGTTTTATATAGGCTCGATTTGGGCTCGAGTTTGGCTCGAGCTCGCGTTAAAGCTCGCAAGCTTTATAACGAGCACATTTTTTTCAAGCTCGGGTAATCTCGAGATCGACTCGAGCTCGAGTTTTGGTTCTTGAGCACAAGCCGAGCAAGGCCAAGCTCGGGCTCGGCTCGGCTCGTTAACACCCCTAACCATAACTACTGATTTGTGTTATGTTATGCCAATTGCCATGGGCATGTGGCAAATGTTCTTTATTAAATGAGATTGGAAATCAGTGTCAGAACAATAATAATAAAATTGACTTAGTAAGCAAATGAAGACGAAACTAACATGCATGAACAAAAGACAAAAAGAAAACGTAAAATATGAGTTAGATTTTTCTCCGCATGCAAACCATGCATGAAATATTTTAAAAACTAGTGTACTACTTACGTACCTTATTTTATGGAAAAATATGCGTCTGCTTAGAAAGTCTTTGAATGATTGCACCCAAGAATTATTTAATGCTACTAGTAAATAAGATTTTTTTATACAAAGGCATTATCTTACGGTTTAAAACCGTCTCACCCCAATCTTATCTTAATAAATACAGAAACATTTCATGCATCCACATTGATTCACGTCACCTTATGCAGTTTTCTTTTTCTTTTTTGTTTTTTTTTTCCCATAAAATAAATAGTGGGCCCTATTTGTCAGTTAGTTGAATTAATTTCTTTTTCATTACAGATTTATCGTGTTTATAATCGGATAAGTTATACGCACCAAAAAAAATAATCTGATATAATGATTCTTATTTCTTTAATTTTACAATTTTAGAACATTAAGTAAATAATATAATATAGAATATCAATACAATGTTCCCAAAAATTGAACAAATTAAAATTGATAGAATAAGGCTTAAAAATTGATAGCTATAAAAAATTACGGAGTAGTTACATAAATCTTAAATAATTTTTTAAGCATACAATTACCAGATTTACTTATTTTCTAATTCTAAAAAAAAAATTACCATTTGATTCTCATGAAGTATAACTATTACCAAAAAAAAAATAACGTGATATTTTTTTTATGAATAATGAAAAATAATAAAAAAAAAATCTTAAAAAATTACTTTAAACGCAAGAAGAAAAAATAATGAATTCATCACTGCCGCTAAAAAAATAAAACTAAAAGAAATAGAGTATAAAATATTCATGTATTTTGGTTAACATTTTTTAAATGTTAATCATTATATCAATGTTTTTAAAAATATACCCGTGCAATTTTGCACGGGTTGAAAACTAGTAATTTACTAATTTACCATATGCGGCGGAATTATTTATGAAATGAATAACTACTTCCTCTGTCCCGGTCATTTTTTTAGCTATTCTATTTTGAGGTGTCTCAGTCAATTGTTTACGTTTCTATTTTAGAAATACTTTTGATTGACAATTTGATCATTTATACTCAATTTGATTCACTTGTTATCTTATAATTGGCCTCGTTTTTTTTCTTGGTCTTTGTGCCAAAAACAAAGATAAACAAATAATCGAACAGAGGGAGTATTTGAGTAGTAAACATGCATGAAATAATAAAAAAAAAATTACTACTAACGTGTACCTTATTATGGAAAAATATACGTCTAGTTGGGAGATCGTTGAAGGATTGTACCCAAGAATTACATGGAAAATGAAGAGGTCCGCATGCAAAACCTTCAAGTGTAATACTCTCTAGGTAAAATTCTTGTTGATGTTTATTGGTAATTAATATTGCTCCTGGTATTCCAAAATTACCGTCCACCATAAATTCTGCCAAATAACTTACTTTTTCTGCTTTTAAGTTTGATTTTTTTGACCAATCTTTTAATATTGCTTCACCACTTTTCTTTGGTCCTCTAGCTCCTGCGTACAATAAACATTTTCATATTACTATTCACGTAATTCTTATAAAAGAACGGTTTTATTATAAGTTTATCGTGAAATCTTTCACATACTTTCACATACTAGGTAGTATTTCATTAATCCATATCTTTCTCTTTCTTTTTTTATTCGTTTCAAACTATCTTATCATGTAAGACAGTTTCATGTGAGACTTACTCATTATTCAAACCTAGATGTTGAAAGTCGTCCGAATTTGAGTTGAGTAGGACCAGACAGAAAAATCATACCCTAACGAATATATGTCGTATAAGTTGAATTCAGTATTTAATTTAATCCCGAGATATTTTAATTACTGAATTTGTTGTACAAATTCGACCAACAATAAGTTGTTTCCTTAAATTGGTGAAAGTAGAACATTTGACGTAAAAAAGTGGAGGAAATTTGATCGTTTATATAGATCAATTATTACCATATTGTATACCACAAGTATACAAACATTATTTGGTGGAATCAGAAAATAAAGTGTTTCTCTTCACGTATTGGAATCTCATCATAGAGAAACGTGGAATTTGTCGGCTCAAAAGAATACAATAAAATAGAGCTATTGTAGTTAAGGACGGTCATTTATTTATATATTTCATTTTAGAGCGTCTCATTTATTTATTTACGTTTTTATACTAGGACGGTTTTCTATGAAAAATTTGATGATAAACATCTATTATGTTTCATTTGTCATCAACACCACAAGTGATTCCTCCCTTGTCCTTGGTCTTTATGTTAAAATCAAAGATAAATAAATAATTGGGATGGACGGAGTACAAAACTAAATAGAGAATAATTTATTAGATATCAAAAACATGTTGGGTTTTTTTTTGGTCAGCTTCCACTACTACATAAATTAATACTCCATAAGCATTTTATTAATAAGTTTCATTTTCCAACGGGTGTTTTACGATAAATTGCAAAATAAAGAACGGTGACCATATGGATATCCTAAATTATAAGATTAAATTGTTTTATATGAGAATCTCTTGACAAATGATAATGCAATGATACGGAGTAATTTTTTTTAAAAAAATCACAAATAATATAAAATGGTTCACTTATAAAAAATGGTCTATATCAAAAACGGAGTAGTAAGTAGTTATGAAAAACTGTAATACAAATGTTTTATGGTTTATGCCAAAAGCAATTACCGGTCTAACAGAAGAATGGTCGTAAATATTTTATTATGAGATCGTCTTCTACAATAATAAGTGATCATCTCATAGTGTTAATGTAAAATAACTTGTTTTCCCAAAATTAGACTCTATGTTTAGCAATTAATAAATGTTCCTTATCAAATGGCTTTTCGAGACTTTATTATAAGACGGTTTTTTACGAAATTTGTTTAATTTTTTTTTTTTTGGTAAAGGAAATTTGTTTAGTTGTTGCACACTCCTATATATTAATGATCTACAACGTGATACATCCCAATGATCCCATAATACATTTACGTACAACCAAGAACATAAAAAGACATAATATAACAACGGTTTTCTAACATGTGCCATATAACAATTCAAGTTATTTAAAATGAAGAAAGAAGAAAAATATACGTACTTTGATCAATCTCAATGCTAACAAGTTGAAGAACAACACCTCTACCAATCTTATCACCCAAATTATCCAATTGTTTAACAAGGGTTTCCTTAAAATCTTCCTTAATCTTGTTCCTCACCGTAACGACGGCACTAACCTTGATTTCACCATAATTAGAATGATTAGTACCCAAATAAGACGGTTCCGACGACTTAATCACGTAGGAATTATCACTAATTACAGCCTTTGGTTGCACCACTAATCTTCTCTTTTTTATAGGAACATTATGAAATGGGTAATTTCTAATATTATGTGATATTTGAATTAATCTAGTTGATGATGTTAATAATGATGATGAGTTTTGCATAATTGGTGTACCCATAATTTCTTTAACTCCTACCATTTTATTTACAACGTATAAATATAAATATTATTTGAGGAAAAAATTGAGGTTATGCGGATGAAATTTTCTTGTTTTTTTTTTTTTGGATTTTTTAGGTATAACTTTTAGTGTTTAATTTGGATTTGAGTGTGTGAGTGTATATATAGGGAAGGAGAACTATGGTGATAGGTTAGTAAGAAATGTTTAGTCAACACGTTTAAAGTTACGAGGAGAAATGAAGAGACTAAATTACTGAATTTTAAAAAATACTCTCCCAGTTCCATTTATTTATTTGTCTATTTTATTTAAGGATGATTCAATTATTTGTTGTCTTTCTATTTTAAGAATACCTGTAATAGACGATTAAATTTTTCACACTCTATTTCGTGTACTTGTTATTTAATAATTGGTCTCTCATTTTTTTTTCTTTGTGTCAAAATCAAAAACAAACAAATGATGGACGGTCGGAGTAATTGTGAGTATAAATTAATGGGTTTGAAAAAAAAACTCACATGTGATAATGAATATTTGGCTCTTAGTAATTCACCAATCTATGTCAAAATCATATGATATTTATAAGTCGCACTCGAATGAAATATATAGAGTTTTAAAAATGAAATGGTCACTTTATAGGAATAATAACGACATGCAAATATGTTGTATAAAGTTGTGAAGGTTGTTTATTCTAATTCAACAATATTGCATGCGATACAAAAACCGTTTAATTATAAATTCAAAAAAAAAAGTTCAGAATTTGGGGCTCAAAAAGCTTTTTAACCAAATAATTAGTTTAATACTCCGTAAGATAATCAAATGTCAATATAAAAGCATATCTCTCAAATTCATTTGACGACCCATATCTGATGCTTATAAGATTTCATTAATACTTCGTTTATTATTTGAAGTCACTTACTCATTTTTCCCCGTCAGTTGTTTACCTTTGGTTTTGATACGAAAATCAAGGAGTAGGAAGATGACCATTTGTAGCCTTGTAGTTGTTATTGAGTGACAAGTGGACAACGATTATTTGGATGATTAAATTACCTTAAATATTCTCAATATAAAAAGGTAAACAAATAAATGAAACACACATAAATGAAATAGTTAAATAAATAACCGGTGAGATGGAGTAATTTTATTGTCTTATTGTCTTATTTATAGATAAGGTGTCTGTGTCAATAATTTTGTTTGACAATTATTATTTTAGCCGAAATTCGTAGTAAGCATTCATATGGCAAACTAATACTTCGTACTAATTAAAACGAAAATGGAGAAAACACTTCGTACTAATTAATTGTAGCATTAGTCACACCACATTACGTGAAAATAAATCAAAACGAAAATGGAGAAAACGGTCATGTATCTTTTGTGCTTTCATTAACGACATACGTCTTAGGTGTGACGACTGTATGACTGCTTATTTTTCCGTAGTAGTAAACTTTTTTTGAATAACTATTGTGAAAGAACCGTCTCAACAATAAAAATGTTTAAGCAATGGCCGAAATCCTTAATTTTTATGTCGTAAATATATTAATTACTCTGTATTTTCAAGGTTATTTACTTATTTTTATGATAAAAAATGTTATTATATACTAATATTAGAGCTTACACTACTACAAATCCCGGCAAACACAACGGCCCTTTAACAACGCTTATTCACGAAAATCACCAAAAGACGTTGTACAATGGATTGCGCGAAATTTTACTAAACTTAATTACAACAGTTATGTGTTGTTAACTGTTGTTATTGGTTTAACAACGGGTCAAACTTGCACAACCGTTGTTAATATAAAAACTAATAACAAAAGTTTACTCTGTAATACATTATAACCGTTGTTAATAATTTAGCGCAAAATTAGTGAAAAGTAATTACAACGGTTATATTAGAACCCGTTGTTAATACTTTTTAACAACGGTTGTCAAATGAGCCGTTGTTAATATATTATCTAATGACAACGGGTTTATGTGTAATAACCGTTGTCAATAATTTCAAGCAAATACCACAATATATATTACACAAACACAGATTAGCTACACCCACAAACACAAACACACAACCACACTCTTTCTCATCGTCTCTTTCTCATCGTCGTATTATCATCTCCGTAACTGTTGTTGTCATCGTCTCTTTCTTTCTCTAATTATCAGGTATATATCTATCGCCTTTATGGTTTTAGGTTTTGTCATCTCCGTCATTATTGTTCTTTCTCTAATTATTTTATTTGCTGTGTTTTTCTCCGTCATTGTTCTTTCTCTAATTATTCGCTTAGTTTTTCTGTGTTTATTAGTAAAACAAATTAAATAAAATAAAACAAAGAAGATGATGGAGAGGATAGTAAAACAAATCCACATTTAACATACATAAACTTAATTAATTGATATATACATAAACTTAATGCATTGCTAAAAATACATTTCTTAGATGTTCATTTAGGGATGCATTCTCTTCTATGAGAATCATCCTCTCCTCCTTTGCCATTTGGAGGTTTCATTCCGCAGATGCAATATCTTCATATAGCTGCATTATCTGCGGCTCTAACTCCTGCACCAAGCCATGTTTCACTGCGGCTCTAAATCCTGCACCAAGCCAGATCTGAGCTTGCTCAAGGAAGAGCTTGTTCTTCCTCTCGATTTCCAGCAAGCGGCGTATGAAACTTTTGTTGTACTCGGTCATAATGCATGTTAAACGAATGGTATCATTCATTATTGAAGGAAGTTTGGAGTTTATTAGGTTTTAAAGATTTAGGGTTGGGAGTTTAGGGTGGAGATAGTGATATAATGGATTGGTTATTGAGATAGTGGAATGAATTTATAATTAGTATATGTGTCGTTTGAGTTGTTTTTTAATTAATATGTTTAGGATTTGATACTTAAATTAATACTCCCTCCACTTTTTTATATATGACGTTTTGCATTTACGAGGTAAGCCTTTGACTTTAATATTTACAAAAATATATTTGTTCAAAAAATATAAAAATGGTACCATTAAATTCCTTACGAAAAACTCTTTCATATGAGTATACATATCATAATATTTAGTTTTATATTTTAAGAGATATTGAAGAGAGAAGAGAGTGTCTCGAAATGTGAGAAAGTCATATATAAAAAAATAGAGGGAGTACGAAGTATATTTTTGTTTAGGAAGTTGTGTCATATCCCTGCTTCAAATCTCATAACCCTTCGCATTCCATATATTGTGTCCTTTCATGCAGGGATTTTGGCAGTAATAATGCATCTAGTAATATATAATTAATTGATGCAGGAGGGATTTTGGCAGTAATGCTTTGTATTTTTATTTTTTTTATTTTTTTTAAAAACAATAACAACGGTTATTTAAAAAAACCCGTTGTCTTTAGTTATAACAACTATTTTCTATTGTAACCGTTGTTATAACTTTCCCACCAAAAATTAGTCACACTTTCCACAACGAATGACTCGTAACGACAACGGTTTTTAACCGTTGTTAATAGTTTTCACAACGGGTTTCTTAAAAAAACCAACCGTTGTTAAAGATTTTAACAACGGATGCTTTAACAACGTCCGCTTTTTTATATAATAACGGTCTTTAACCGTTGTTATACCCTATATCTGTAGTAGTGTTACTATGCCCTAAATACACTAGTAATTACTTTTAACTCTTATCTTTAAAGTTAGTGCTCCTTGAGTATCAATTTTTCAATCAGCAAAACGTAAACATAGTTTTCTACGGTACATTCCCGAATTTTTCGGTTTTTTATGTTGTACCCCTATATTTTTGAAATTGTATGGTGTACCCCTAAACTCTATACATTAGTCTATAGCATGACCTTATTTATTGTATTTACTAACTTAGTTTCTTAATTGATCTTTAAATCATTTATTTACCATTTTAATTACTCTATTATCTACTTATTTACTTATTAGTTCGCTGAATTACACATTGACCCACCAAATAGTATATGAATTTAATTGAAATTCTTCAAATCTCCATCATCATTTCATGCTTCATAACGGGGGTTTTTAAAAGTAGTTTGTGCTTATTAAAAGTGATTTGTGATGTTTCTCATATAAGATGGAGATACACCATTAATGAGTCAAAATAAAGATTAAAGTACGGTTGTTTGATACTGATAAAGTTAATGGAGATATGAAGGAGGTCATGATGGAGAAATAAGTCAGAAATTTAGGGGTACGCCATATAATTTCGAAAATGTAAGGGTACAACATAAAATACCGAAAAACTCGAGGGTACACTGTAGAATATCCAAATTACTAACCATCATTTTTACATAATAAAGGCATAAAAGTCTTTGCTATCTGATTTCATAATATCTTGTTGTCTTAATCTAGTTGTTAAGACGGAGGTATTATGGATAATAGGTCTCAGGTTCGATTGCCCTCTCCCCTCTATTATAATGCGACCAAGTGCGCGTTTCGTTAAACCAAAAAAAAAATCTTGTTGTAAACTCGTTTTACAGAGATTTTCTCGCTCTAAAGATAATACGTTAGGTTAAGAAGTCACTAATAGGATAACAACATAACAAATAAATGTTGAAATTGGCGTCTATCATTCATAGGAAAATTAATTAAGTCTTGAAATATGGTTACATAAAGCATTTCTTTTCAACACTACATCCAACAAAATTTATCATTCTTTGCCATTTCTTTCCGGGTTCTTTTAAGAGCAATTTCAATGGGCATCTAAAATTCGATGTAGCTTAATTTGCCACATCGACTTCTCAAGCTACGCTTCTTTCCGGTTATGTACCGCTCCAACGACAAACTACAACATCTTGTAGCTTATATGAGTCCACATTCTTATTTTCAACCAATGAGACAATTTCGCTTTTGTTTTTTTTTTTAAGCAATCCATGTAGTTTGACAAAGCTACAAGCCTACAATGCTTGAAAGCTACACATAAATTTCCAACCTCAATGGTAAGCTACATGTAAATAATTTCGCAAATATTGCAAGCAGGTTCCTAGAAACAAACCATTAATGTTCTAAGAGCAAGTACAATGGTAAGCAATTACCTTGTAGCTTGACAAATCCACATCATATTTTAAGCAAAAATTTTGTAACTTGACAAATTCATTCCAATGGTTTAGCTAGTTTATGAAAAAAAATCAAACCTAATTAAATTTTAATAAAATTAAAATTATGAAAAAAAAAAAACTAATTTGTCATTGGTTGATATGATATTTTGGGCCCATTTAAGCAACTAGCTTAATGAGGCTTGTTGCTTAAATGGGCCCACAATATCTTAATTTTAATAAAATTAAGATATGGGACTAAACTCGATGACTACACCATTTACTTAATTAATGGTCAAAATTGACCTTTAGCCACTTTAGAGAGGATAGTAGTAGTAAAATTGGAAAAAAAAGTACAGTTTGTTTTGCGAGGACGATAAACAAGAGTCAAGGTCAGTCTTTATCTCAGGTCAACATCTATCTTTCAAGACCGGTGTTTACTCATGGCCAGCTTTATGTGACACTTTCCAGGTCACAAAAAGAAAGAAAACTTGAAAAATCTAATTTGTGATTCAGATATGCGTACATCTAATACGACTACTAATGTAGATTTTCAAATTTTTTTTATCAATGTCCAATTTTTAGAATAATTTGCGTATGTTAAAAGTAGATTCTCAAATTCTTTTCCTTTATTCGGGTTGTAAAGTTTTTTATATTTGCAAATTGTATTTACAATGGTATATTACGTTTTTCAGCTTAAATCATTGCATTTCAACACGTCTTTGAAAGATGTGTAAACATTAATCATATAGATCACGGATTTACAACTATTATAATTATAATAGAAATGCAAATTAAAATATTCATTAAAAAAACATTCATACCGACCTAAATACATACCCGTGCAATTTTGCACGGGTTTAAAACTAGTATTCATTATAACACAAATTTGTTGTTTTTCCCATGTACTCTAGTCGTAACTAAAAACACAAATTCTATATATTCCGAACTACATTCATTTCATCGGGTATATATGTAAATGAACATAAATGATCGTGTAGACTTACGGGAAACGTAAGAATATAACAAATGAGACATAAGGTTAGACCTGTCAAAACAGCAAGTCTCATTTGTGATCTAATGTTCGTCACAAGCTTGTGACAGGTTAAATACTACCCACATGGGTAGATAAGGCAAAACAAAATGCTACTTTTTATACACTCTGCTTTTGTCTTATCTTTTCATGTGAGTAGTATTTAACCCGTTGTAAGTATATGAGTCGTGACACATGATATGTGTAGCCGTTTTCAAGTTTATTTACGCCGGCCACAAAAGTAAATACGAAGATTGAAATTGAAAAGGAAGTTAGAAAAAGAAACATGTACGGAGTCAAGTACAACGATATGTGTAGCCGTTCTCAAGTTTTGCAACTACCGTTATCTAACCGGCCACGCCTATTCCTTGTTTCTTACCAAAAAGTTGTGACTGCACAACCAACCTACACTTTTGTTTACTACGTGGCCGCATTTCTCAATTTGATTAATCAATCACAAATTTCACTTAAAGACGGGTTATAATCCGTCTTAAACTTAAGATCGATCAAGTATTATACATTTGACAAAAGTCCAATGCATTGGAAATAGCAAAATATTTGTCCCACACATGTAAGTGGGGTGGTATTTAATCCGTTTTATCCTTAAGATAGATATATCCGTCTTCAACAATACCTATTGTTTAATTAATTTATGTGACACTATTAAAATCAAATCTAATTTCTGCCTAGTCGGTAATTTATGTAATTTACCAACCGAAATAAAGTTGGTGCCCTTATTATTAAATAATTATTGTTTAGCTCCTCTTTCCTTGGTTTTTATCAGACTACAACACTAACTAGCCACGAGTACTGATAAATGAATTGGGCCTAGATGTATAGTGTACATTCGGTTTGGTTGGCCAAGCCCATTGGCTCGGTCCAGCCCCGCATTTAGGCCATGAATTTAGTCTTGAAACAGCCATGTGGAGTCCAAAGGGCCCAAAGTAATTTTAGGCTGGATTAGGGTCATGGTTTGGCGTGAATGCACAAATAAAATGTGTATTTCGAATATCACCACCTTAAAATTATAAGAAAGCCTATATTGCATCCAGGTATAGCTGTCTTCGGGCCGGGCTGACCCTGAACCGGTCAGGGGGAGGGGCAGGCCTGGCCGAGCTGGGAGTATGTTTCACCCGGGTCAGACCCGTGGTGGGGTGGAGGGCTGGCCGGATTGACGGACCTATGTAATTTATTTTTACTAAATAGGTTGGCCAAGGGCGAGCCGGGTTTGGGATTCATGATCCAGGCCAGGCCAGGCAGGGGAGAAAGGCATGGGCGGGCCGGGTTTGGTCGTGTGCGGAAAGACACCGAAAGTCGGGCCAGCTCTACATCCAGGGCCCATGGGTACAAGATTAAGCATGTTCTAAAATTGATATATTTTTTTTTTACCGACCATTTCATATACTTTATCAGTTTTTTTACCGTGTAACAAATGTTATTAACTAAGCATGTATTTATGGTACTAGTGAACGATATTAGGCTACTAATCTCATTCGATAAGTCGTAACTCGTAAATCTTAGGGCCTCCTTGAACTCTGAAAGTCTGAGCTATCCCAGTTGGACTGAGCTTAGACTCACGAAATAGGCCCACACATTGGCACGACATGACACAACCCTCATAAACGGACTTTTTTTTTTTTTTTTTTTTTTTTTCTGATAGTCCAGCCCAAGCTTGTATGGGCCTAGCCCATGATCAGTTCTAGTGTACATGGGGCAAATTTGTCCATGCTTTGTTGAATTTCTTCTTGTCCGACATTAATTAATAGTCGTAAAAGTTTGGACATTTTTGTATTTGTTCTATATGCAAATTCTCATTTGTGATGGGCTCTTTTTGGTCTCTAATCAATGAGGTCATGGCCTAGTGATCAAGACTGAAAATGGGGATACAGGACACCCTGGCATCAGTTTCGACCATACAGCAGGAATATATATGCAATATGCTTAACGTACTTATAGTCTTATACCCAGGTCTGATGCTGATGTACTCGACAACCGACACCATGGTTTTAAGTAAGAAACTCACCTCTGTGTACCTCTTCAAGAGGCGATTACAATTCTCGTAACCTTTACCAACTGCATCTGACCCGCACTCCTTTTCTATCAAAGCGAACCAAATTATTATTAGACTTTAATCAGAACTATTAATTGAACTAGTATGAACACCAAGCGGACTAACGGAGCAAATGATGATGCAATTAAAGTCGTACGTCTCCTAATTGTAAGCTAACACACGTTCCTAATCCTATAATACTCAATTAGCAGTATGTTTACAGGCTTGAAAATTAATACAACGGTCGAATCTCCAACACGTCGAGAATAAAAGCGGAACCAAATCGACGCTAAGGGCTAAATCGAAATATTAACCTTAAAATTAAAATTTGTCAGGGTTAGGGGGCAGAATTAAGGGATTTAATTATTATTATTATTATTATTATTATTATTATTATTATTATTATTATTATTATTATTATTATTATTTATAATCTACTCCTATTATCTGATTTATCTCTAACTATAAAAGTTGGTTCCGCAACCAGAAACGACCTGAATTGCGTGTCTATGTAACCTTCCTAAACAATAACCATAATTAAATAGCTTTTCAACATCTTAATTGATTTAAGTTATAAATAAATACAAAAGAGACTGAGCCCATTGAGGAAGGATTAATAACATCTCACAGCGCGAAACCTAGTTGAACTACCACCGCCGCCTCTACCCATAATTTTTAAATCGATTTCGGGTCTAAGTTGATTTTTCGGAGGACTGTCAAAGGCTTCGATGATGAAACAAAACTCTACTCTATTACGGAGTAATGTTTTTTCCAATTACTATAGTCTATAGGCTATTCTACAAGATAATAATTACCGTCTACTAAAGTATAAAGTACGGCTTTGTGTAGATAGTTTTATTTATTCTATCTACATAGTATAAAAGCCAAGTTCTTTCTTGGCTTTTGATTGGCTGCTCAATTTTAGGGATGAAAAAATAAATGTACCCCACCATCATTTCTATTAATTAATTACTCTCTCTCCTCCTCCCTTATTCTAATCTGCTTTCTAATTTTTTTCATCTAGATATTCCATTTTTATAGACATGATAATACACATTATATAACCTAAATTATACAAAGTAAAATTAAATTTTATATAGACATAAATTAAATAGCCTAAAAAAAATAAACAAATAGAAAATTAAAAATAATTTTCTTCTTTTGAGCCAGAGACATTAATCAATCGTAAATTTGGCAGACGATTAGTCGTATTTTTTTTATGGAACAAATCAGAAAAAATGTGAAAATTGCAGATCTGTATATTTTGATATTAGATTGTAGGATACTTACATGAATCTTTACCAACAATATTAAAGTTCTTTTTCATATAAATCGGAGATGGGTGATAAAAAAATTGAAGAATTATAAAAGATGGATGATGAAGATAGAATATCTTGATGAAAAAAAGCCCCAAAAAATCCATATTTTCGAAAAATATGGAACAAATCAGAAAAAATGTGAAAATTGCAGATATGTATATTTTGATATTAGATTGTACGATACTTACATGAATCTTTATCAACAATTAAAGTTCTTTTTGATATAAATCGGAGATGGGTGATAAAAAAAATTGAAGAATTATAAAATTTGGATGATGAAGATAGATGAATTGTGGAAAATGAGATGATCAGCTTTAGTGAAAAATGAAAGGAAAGAAGATGAATGACATGGGTAGGCACTATGCAGAGGGAGCAAGGAGGCGGAATTTGAGAAAAATTGTGAGTATTAGGTTAGTGAGGGTGGGTTTGGGTTTTCAGGTGTTTAGTTTAGGATTTATTTAGATTTAGATTTCAGCTTAGTTTAATTATTTGGGACATAAATATTTATACTCTATAATTTAGTATTGCGGTGGGTTTGGGTTTTTATCATTATATGGTGTTTAGTTTAGGGTTTATTTTAATTTTATTTGGGCATATATGGTATAATTATTAATTTGTATCACGACTTACATCGGATAATATTAAGAGCATTTAAAATATAATTTGTTTTCAGTACTTCTGAATTTAGTAAGTATTTAAATATTCAATCATATGGAGCTATATCTTCATGAGTACGGAGTATAATTTATAACATGTTATTATCATTATACATCATATTATTGTATTATCACTTGAGAATAATATTACGTCAAACCACATTTTCACTAAACGAGATTTTGAATATTAGAATTTTAAAAATAACCGTGCATTTTTAAAATGCACGGCTTATATTATCAAAACAAGTTGACCTAATATAAAAAAAATTAGGAATCCTTGATCTAACGGGTCGACAGAGGTTGATAAGGTCTCAAAATGGGTTATTTTGGGTTTGGGTCAATTTTAAACCACATATTATAATATACCCTTTCTAACAAATATTACCAATACAATATGAGCAAATAAAAATTACAAATTGAACAATTAAAAAAAAAAGTATTTCACAATTAGCCTTTAAGATGAATAAAGTACTCATTTTGTTTTTAGTTCAACGAAGCGCGCATTTAATCGCATTGCATTTGAGTCTAGAGGGGAGGGGGAATCGAACCTGGGACCTATTGTCTAGGATAGCTTTGTCTTAACCACTAGACTAAGTACTTAATGATTAAAACAATAACACATATAGCTAGAATAAATTTTTCAAAACCGATTAATCATAAGCACAAAATCTAATCTCATATTATTATACATTAATGAATTATACAGAAGGAAAATAAGATAGGTATAACCTAAACCTATGTCATTTGCCATTAAAAAACTACATAAGATGGATTATAACCTAAATCTATGTCACCTGTCGTTAAACAACTACACTGTAATAAAAATCAAATTATCAAAATTTACGGTATACAAGGTTAATATTATTTTGTCTTGAGTTATGCAATTATCTATTATGGTATAAAGATGATCATAAGCCGTATGGTCCAATATTTGTAATTTTATTATATTATTTATATTTTATAACTTCACGTACATTAGATGATTGATTAGTATTTAAAAATAAAATATGTGGAATTGTGTTTTTAATTTTTATCCGTATTTAGTGTAATCGCTGAATATTCAATCTCGTGCAATTTTTTTGCACGGGTTTAAAACTAGTGTTCCGGGTGTAATTCCGGAGCAAGATTTGTTACCACGTAAGCTTGAAGAATGATGACTTTGCTTGACTCTTCCTTTCGGCCTCTCCTGAAACAATGAACAAACTGAGGGCTCGGCTTGGTACCGAGCGAACTCACTCCGACGCTCAAGTCAGTAAACTTAAAAGGGATTAAGTTGTGTGTTACTTGGCACAAAGTATATTGTAGAGAGATAAGGGAGTTTATACATGATTAGTGTGTTTAATTGATTACTTTCGGGATCCTCTTCTCAATGAGAGAAGTGGAGTATTTATAGACTTTCACCTTTTGTCACGTAGTGGCCAAGTGGCAGAGCAGGTGGAAAGACTGTTCTACCCTCGGCCGAGGGACCCATGGCAGGCCGGCGGGCCCTGTTGACTCCATGCCGAGGGGCTTGGATGTGAGTACGCGGATAAGCCTCCCGGCTGGCTAGTTGCCTAGCCGAGACCCAAGTGACAGGCCGACAGGCTGCGTCGGTTAGGCTGTCTAAGACGTTGACTTGTTGTGGATATCTTTGACCTTGCTCAATATGTTGACTCGGTCAGCGGGTGTAGAATATGCCCCATCAATTTGCCCCCAGCGTAGTCTATGCCGTGGTATGGACCTTCGATGAGTTTTGAGCGTATTCTGCGCAAGTAAAATTTTCTTCCCCGGCTTCTTCTTCCTCGGCTTGCTTCTGCCCAGGCCGTATCATATCCCCCCTCCACATGGATGTGTAATGGACATCAAATGTGGAAAAGAAAATGGCGCTGGCCGAGATCAAGGTTGTGAGTGCCGTGTGCTTTTGATTGCCCCCGGGGCCGGTGCTGCCAAGCCGGTTGAACAGTGGGCCGTTTGGCAAGTAGATACCAAGGATCGTGTTGAAGAATATACGTCGTTTGGCATTCTGTCAAGGAGCGTGTTGAAGAAGTTTTGTAACTGTTTGTCGATTGACATTCCATGGCTGCATGCTTGACACGTGTCTCGGTGTTGATTGGTTGACGCTTCATGGGCTTTGCCCTGATTGGTTCGTTTCATGGGCTTTGCTCTATAAATAGAGTAGTTAGCCCCTGATTTTGGCCACCAAAAATTCACTTTCTCAAAAAAAAAATTTCTTCTCTCTAGCCTTCTTTGACGAAACTTCTCTCTAGTCTTCAAAGCGTTACTCGGCGTAACACTTTTCCAAGGTAAACGAACAAATTTTTCAACTTTTATTTATTAAGTAATTGTTGTCATGTCTTCTGCTGATGCTGGACCTAGTACTTCTGCGCCGGGGGGCTCCCCGTCGCGTCCTGATGAAGAGGAGGCACTGGTTGTCACCCCGTTAACCGTTGGGGGTCCCAGGCCGCTTTCTCCTGAGATTGATCCAAAATATTTGGAGGATTTCGAGGATGATGATGATGATGATGTTGATGATGATGGTGATGATGAGGAAAGGGCTCATTCTGATGAGGGGAGGCCGCGTCTGTTGGATCACAGCGACGCCTGTTCGATCAACCCTGATCGTGCCTGGACGAATAAGTTCGCTAGTTGTTCGGTTACGATCTTTTCGAGGACCATTACTCCTTCGGTGAGGGAATATAAAATTGTTATCCCCGCGGAGGGTCGCGGTCTGTTGCCCTCCCAAGGGTCAGTATCGGCGTGTACATCGGACACCCGGAGTATGGGCTCCGTTTCCTCTCGAATGCATACGTTGTGGCCATCATTAAAGCCATGAATGTCGCCGTGGCTCAATTGCACCCGTTGGCCATCGGGACTATAATTGGCTTTGTCTGCTCTGTCTCTTTAAGGGGAGGTCCCAACGGTTAACTTGTTCCGCACGGGCTTCATCATCTTCGGCCGTCAACCCCACGTGGCACGGGGTGGTACAACGTGCGGACGAGCCGGGTTACGTTACCGTGTCCAAAATTACATCTTGTAAGGACTGGAAGGGGCGGGGTATACGTTGAGGTTCCGGAGGATTATCCACTTGCCGGTCCTTCCAAAGACCGCGTCAATTTGCGGTGTGAGAGTCGGGGAGCATGAGAAATATGTCTCCCGAATAAGCTCAAGATGGACGCCACAGGTCTATCTTAATGAGGATGAGAAGCGGGCAATGCAATTTGTTTGAGGTGAGAAGGATGGCACGCCGAAGGGATGGATGCCCCCGACGCGATCATTCTTCGGGATGAGTGCTCTGCCACGTCGACCTCATCCGCCCTCGGGCGAGTGAGTGGGGTCGGTGTGAGGCCCATCTTTGCTTTTTATGTTTCTGTATCTTGGCCTTGGTTTATCTTCTTTCGTTTAACTCTTGCTTTGTTTCTTTTATAGACCGTTTTGGCCCGGATCTGTCTGCGGATATCCTCAAGAGGTTGGGACTTGGCGAGGACGGAAAAATTGTTGATTTGCATCCTAAGGCCTTGCCGCGTGATCGCAGACCGCTCCCTAACGAACTCATGGACCAGCATTGAAGGCACTTTGGATGTGACGGCTCGGCGAAGGTTGCGATGAACGTGCCGCGCCGCAAACCAAAGGCAACGTCTATGGCGGCGACGACGTCAACTCCGGCTCAGCCTTCAATCCCTGTGGTCCAAAAGCAGCAGGTGGTCATCGATGTTGAGGAGGAGGTCACTGTTGCGGAGCCTCCTCCTTCTTTAAATAAGAGAAAAGAGACCGAGTCTGCTGCTGCCGCTGCTACCGAGGCTGGCAAAGAAAAGGGACCTCCAACCAAGAAGGCCAAGGCTGGTACGGATCTAACTTATGGCTCAGATTTGGCTGGTTCATTAGGCGTTCCTGATGACAGGCTTTCCGACATGTCAATGAATGTTGACATGGATGCTTTGTCCGAATTTTTGTAGATCAACACGACCACCGCCCCTCTCACTTTGAACGGCAAATGGGGAAGCGGCCTATGCAGACGGGCAATCAAAATGTCACCGTCGAATCCTCAGCCGTGAAGCCTTCCCCCGCTCAGATTAGGGCGGAAGGCATAAGGTTGATCAAGGTGCTGGCGAAGTGGGCTGACATGGCCGGTGCTCATATTATGGAGCAAGAAAAGGTCATGGCTGAACCTGCCCCTGTGCTTGAACGGCTTAGGCTCGAGCTTGCTGCCTCTAAGAAGGAGGCCGAGAGGGCCAAGGTTGAGGCCGACAAGGCGGTCCTTGCTGAGCGAAAGCTTAGGGAGGAAGCTGACAAGGCGGTCCTAGCCGAGAGGGCCAAGGTTGAGGCTGCGGAGGCTGACGCCGCTAAGCTGCGGGAGGAGCGGGACAAGCTTCAGGCTGCTTTCGACTTTGCTGTTGAGAAGAGGGAAGAATGGAAGTCTCTGTATATGGCTCAGTCGAAGGCGCACAGGAATACAAGGGCTATCCTCGCCCAGAGGGAGAAGGACATTGAGACGCTCCAAACTGACGTCATCCCTAACATGTGCGCCCAATACCGGGACCAGGCCGAAGAAGCTACCAGGGAAGTAATCAGGGAGCTCTTTCCTGAAGGCTCCTTCCCGTGGCAAAAATTTGACCAGCTGCTTGATGATAAGGCAGCTGCGGAGGAGGCAGAGACGAAGAAGGCCGCTGAGGAGGCTGCGGAGAAGGCGGCCCATGCTGAAAAGGTGAAGGCGGTCAGGGAGGAAGCTGAGAGGGCAAAGGCAGCCGAAGCTGCCAAGTCGGCTTCTGGGTCGCCCACTGATGGTGATGTTGTTACTGCTGCTGATGGTGAGCAGAAACAGGCATAGGGAGACGGGCGGTCGTCACCGGATTCACCCGGCCCTTCAGACAGTTTCAGCTGTTCGGGGGCCAACTATTGAGCCTTTCCTCCCTGCCATCTTTTTTGGCGCTTTCAATTCTTATGTCTGTAACCTTTTGTTGTACCTTTCCTTTTTTTGTTGAACTTTGCTAGGTAGTTTTTAGGCTATCCTTATGGGGACGGCCGTCGACTTCTTTCTTGTATTTATCTGTGAACATTTTTAATAAGAGTTCGTTTATTTTGCCTCTGGCTTGGCCGAGGTCTTTATCTCATTTTCGCCTGAGTTGTCTCCCTGCGTTTTTAACATATTGAGTGCTTTTTGTTTTTACCTTCGGCCTGGCCGAGGCAGTTAGGATGCACATCTCAATTGTACTTAAACGTCTTTAAACATGTTGGCGTGTCAGTCGCTTCCTCCTTCTCTCTCGACCTTAGCCGAGGCGTCAGATTTGCGCTTCCCAACCGCCGTTGTGAACATGTTAGCGTATCGGTCGTTGTGTCCCCGTCACTCTCGTCTGGCCAAGGCAATCGGGGTTACGGCGCGACAGCGTTCGTATCTGTAGACGTGTTGATCGCTTCCTTTTTCACTCTCGGCCTGGCCGAGGCGTCCGATTTGCGTTTCTCAACCGTACTTATACGTTCCTAAGCATGTTGGTCGTTGTGGCGAGTATCAACTGCTGTTGGCAAGTCGCGTTTCCCTCGTCACTTCCGGCTTTGGCCGAGGCAACCGAGTTTACGTTTTGACTGCTTTCCGTATCTATAGACATATTGATCGCTTCCTCTGCCACTCCCGGATTGGCCGGGGCAGTCAGATTTGCGTCTCAATAGTGCTTATACGCTGTTATACTTCGGTAGTGACTGCCCGGCTTTGGCCGCGGTGTCTACTCTGGCATAACTATGGAGGGGACAAGTATTTTGAAAACTTGGATCACTTTTATAAGGTATAATCACACGTTGGGGTGTCCACAACGGTCCCGGACACCTCCGCCGCTATATGAAATATTTCCTTAGGTTGTCTGTGTTCCAATGGCTCATTAGAGGCACTCCCTCCATGTCTGTCAGCCGGTATGTCCCCGGCCTCATTTCTTCAACCACTTTGTAGGGTCCTTCCCAGTTGGCCGTCATTTTACCATGGATGTTTCCTTTGTTGGTCGCGGCTGACTTTCTTAGGACTAGATCTCCCACTTTTAAGTCTCTTTTGTGGACCCTACGGTTGTATGCTCTTCTCATTCGGTTTTGATACACTGCCAAGTTAAGCCGTGCCGTGTCTCGGCTTTCTTCGACCAGTCTAGGGAGGTGTCGGGCCTTCCTCATTTTCGATCCCCAGTTAAAGGTTTGCGTTCTGAATGTCGGCACCGATGCTTCAATTGGCAGGACGGCTTCAGACCCATAGACTAGGTGGAATGGACTGTACCCCGTTGCTTCTTTCTCCGTGGTTCTAAGGGACCACAGGACGCCGGGTAGTTCATCAGCCCACCTTCCCTTTAGATATTCAACCTTCTTTTTTAGCCCGTTCAGGATTGTTTTATTAGCTGCCTCCGCCTGCCCGTTGCTCTGAGGGTGGCAGACGGAGGAGTATGCGAACTTGATACCGAGCTCTTCTAGCCAGTTCATCACCATGTCACTCAAAAACTCTCGGCCGTGGTCAAATACCATGACTTGGGGTAACCCAAAACGAGTTATGATGTTTTCCCAGATTACCTTTCTCACGGCCGCCGTGGTCTTGGTAGGTACCGCGACAGCTTCGACCCATTTGGTGAAGTAGTCAACGACGACGATCAGGTACTTCCTTCCTCCGGAGGCCGTCGGAAATGGCCCTAATAAATCCATCCCCCACTTGTGCAAATGGTAGGGGGCTAAGTCTTCAGTTGCGGGTCTCGGGAAGGTGCGTGTATCACCGGAGCATGCATCTGACAATTCTTGCACTTCTTGGTCTTAGCTCTGGAATCCTCAAGCATGGTGGGCCCGAAGTAGCCGGCTCGGAGAGCTTTGTGGGCTAGCGTTCTTGCCCCATGTGATGTCCACGAGATGCCTTCGTGAATCTCTGTCAAGATGAACTCCGCGTCGGCTGGGCCGACACATTTCAAATGTGATCTTATTACGGACCTTCTGTATAGTTCTCCTTCGAACACCAAGTACCTTGCGGCGATCCTTCTTATCTTCTGGGAGAGACTGCGGTCCTCCGATAACTCTTTTGTTAGTTTGTATTTCATTATCGGAGTCATCCACGTCGTCTCGGCTTCGATGTCGCCCACCATGCCGACGGTCTCGGTGATGCTTTTAGCATTCACGATATCCACCAAAGACGGTCCTAGTGACATTCTTGATGCTTGAATCGGCGATTTTGAGAGAGCGTCGGCTCGGTTGTTCTCAGACCTGGGGATGCATTGGATTTGGAAAGATTTCAATTTAGCGGTGTCAGCTTTTACCCTTTCCAGGTATCTTACCATCCCATCGTCTCGAGCCTCATACTCTCCTCTGATTTGGTTAGTCACCAATAGTGAGTCCGTCTTCAACACAATGTGTTCCGCCCCGGCAGCTCTAGCTAGCTCGACTCCAGTTATCACCGCCTCGTATTCGGATTCGTTGTTTGAGGCCGAGAAGGTAAATTTCAAGGCATACTCAAACTCGTCCCCGTTTGGGCCGATGATAAGGATGTCGGCTCTGAGCCGTTTGTTCGTAGAGGACCCGTCGGTATATACATCCCATACGCCGGCCGGGATTCTTCTTGGTATGTGAACTCGGCCAGAAGTCTCGCAAGTGCTGCCCCTTTATCGAGGGCCTCGGCTGTATTGAATGCCGCGGATAGCTCTCTTGCCCATTTGATGAGCCTGCCGGATTGTTCAAATCTTTCCAATGTTTTCTCCAATGGTTGGTCGGTTAAGACCGTCACAGGATGCGCGTCGAAGTAAGGTTTCAGCTTCCTTGCGGCAACGACGACAAAGAAAGGTTGCTTTTTCAATCAGTGGGTAATTTCTCTCGGCGGGTAGCGAGTGTATGGTGACAAATTAGATTGGGTGTTCTTTGCTTGTCTTCTTCTCTCGACGATTACGGACCGACTGTGGGGCAAGTAATCGCTATGTATAGATATAGCGTCTCCCCGAAAGATCGGCCTGACAGGGTTGGGAGAGTTTGAAGATGAGCTTTCGATTGCCTGAAAGTCGTGTGCTTTGTTCCTCCCCCAGCTGAAGTCTTTATTCCCCTTCAACACTTTGAAGAATGGGGTGCTCTTGTCGGTGACCGAAATGAAACGGCGAGAGCCGCCATCCTCCCGGTCAACATCATAACCTCTTTTTGATTTCTCGGCTCCGGTAGGTCCAGATTGCTGGACTTTCTCTCGGATTGGCATCAATTCCCCCGCACCGACAAGCACGCCGAGGAACTTACCCGCCCGGACACCGAAGTTGCATTTCATTGGGTTAAGTTTCATCTTGTATTTTCTTAGTGAACAAAATGTTTCGCTCAAGTCGGCCAAGTGCTCGCTGTCAGACTTGTTTTTTACAATAGCATCGTCGACGTAAGCCTCGATGTTTCGCCCTTTTTGATCTTGAAACACTTTGTCCACCAGCCTAGTGTAAGTTGCGCCAGCGTTTTTCAAACCGAATGGAATCATTTTATACATGTATGTGCCGTGTATGGTGATGAATGCGCACTTAGGCATGTCTTCTTCGGCCATGAATACCTGATGGTATCCTGAGAAGGCGTCTAGCAGGCTCAGCATAGTGTAGCCTGCCGTTGCGTCAATTAAGCTATCTATTCGAGGCAAGGGATAGCAATCTTTAGGGCATGCTTTATTAAGATTTGTAAAATCAACACACATCCTCCACCCCCCTGATGACTTTTTCACCATTACAACATTTGCTAGCCACTCAGGGTAAGTACAAGGCATGATAAAGCCCGCCTCTAATAGTTTGTCTACCTCGGCCTTGATGGCCTCATCTTTCTCGGCCGAGGAGTTCCTCATCTTCTGCTTGACAGGGCGAGCGTTGGAGAGCACGTTCAGCTTGTGAACGATCACCTCTCGGCTCACGCCTGGCATCTCGGCGGCTGAGTACGCGAAGACGTCTTTGTTCATCCTTAGCAGGTCTAGGATATCGGCTCTGAATTTTGACTCCAGGCCGACACCGACAGTTACGGTGCGTCCTGGGTCAATTTCCACTTGCTCGGTCTCGGCTCCCTCGACCATGCTGACGTTGTTGGTGTTCATCGGATCACCCTCATGTTGTAAGGATGGGCTCTCCCCCTTCTTTGATTTCTTCGCCACTTTGAGGGATTGCATGTTGCACCCTCTGGCAGATATTTGGACATTGACAATTTCGTCCCTCTCGTCTTTTGAGACGAGCTTTTGTGCCTCCCCACGGTCCGAGACATACATCAATGTCAGGGCCCGGATGGACATTACAGCATTGGCCTCACTCAGAGTAACCCGGCCTATCAGAACATTGTAGGCGGACGAACCATCAATGACCACGAACTCAGATAAAACGTTCTTGGCCGCATCCGCCTCGCCGAACATCACCGGCAACCTGATTGACCCCAGGGGCACCAGGCCGGCCCCAGAGAAGCTGTATAGTGGGTTGGTGCAGGGGCTCAGGTCCTCAATCTTCAGGCCGAGGTTGAGGAAGCATTCCCTGAACATGATGTTCGTGTAGGCGCCTGTATCAATTAGGCACCTCTTAACCAAGTGGTTGGATATGTCCAGGTGGACCACCGGTCGGGTCATTTGTGCGGGCTACGACTCCTTCGTAGTCTTTCTTTCCGATGGTAATATCGGGGACGGTGGAAGCGGGGATCGCTGTGGTGGGCACAAAGTTGATGGCTTGGTAAAGCTCATTCAGGTGCCGTTTGTGCCCATTAGCCGACCCTCCATTCTCGTTTCCTCCGATAACCACCTGGATCACTCCCATCCTCCTGCGGAATACGATTTCTGTTCGCCCCCGCCGGAGCTCGTTTCCGGGGCCCAGCTACGTACTTGCCGAGGGCCCCTTTCGGATTAGCTCCTCGATGGCGTTCTTGATCTTAGCCGACGATCGTCGGTCTTATGGCCGGGCTGGCCGTGGTAATCGCAAAATTTGCTTGCGTCGCCCTCCACCCTCGTCTTGGGGGGTCTTGCCCACTTCTGCCCTTCATTCTTGCTCAGGGCAAAGACCTCGGCCGGTGATTTGACCAGGGGGGTGAGACCGTGGTACCGCTTCGGGTGTATGGTCCCGAACTCCCCGCGCCCGCCGAGCTCATTTCTGTTAGATCTTTCAGTAGTGACCTATTCATGTCACGGCGACCTTCATCAGTATTCTCCCGGCGGCTCCTCCTTTCTTGGTGCCCAGCTTCACTGTGGCCTACCCAGGTCTTGTGGTAATCCTCCACCTTTACGGCTTGGTCCGCCATCTTTCTGGCGGAGTCCAGGTTGAGGACCTCGCACTTGATCAGCTCATTTTTGAGCTCGCCTTTCGGGAGGCCTTTCATCACTGCGAAGGCCGCCGGTTCGGTGTTCACTCACGGATCTGCTGAGCTTTTGCGTCGAACCTCTTCACATAGCCGTAGAGACTCGTCCTCCCCGCTCGGATAGTGAGGAGATCCGATGTCTCCACGGCCCTTCTCTGTTGCGCAGCGTCTTCGGGCTATGAAGTTATCCCTTAGGTCGGCGTAGCGAAGATATCCGAACCATTAGGCAGCCCCTTGTACCAACTCTGGGCCATCCCATGCAGGGTTGTTGGGAAGACTCGGCACCATACCTCATCAGGCTGCTCCCATACCGACATGTAAGACTCGAAAGCCTCGGCGTGGTCGGTTGGGTCACTTTCCCCTTTGTATGATAGGGACGGCAGCTTCAGTTTGGTCGGCACAGAGACTCTGAGGACATATGCACTGAGGGGCTGTTTGACCATGTGTCGAATGACACGCGGCGATCAGCTCCTCGCAATCCTTGTCCGGCTTCTCTCTCCGTGGCGGGAAGGGCTTCTCGTTGTCTGACTTTGGGTAGTCGGACTTCTTTCTTCATTTCTTCGGGGCGGGCCTCGTTGTTGCCGCGGCGATGCTGTCCTCCCACGAGTGGGGGAAGGACTTTGGTCTGCCACTGGAAGCACGGGCCCCGCCGGCGTCCTAGTATGCATGGCTCCTTGTATTGCCCCGGACAAGTTGTTCGGGGTCACTTTATGGGCCTTGGTCACCTGCGGGTGTGCTGCCGTCACCGTCGTTGCGGCGGGGGTGATCGGCGTATTACCCATCGAGGTCGGGAATAGCTTCAATTTGGCTGCATCGACCACATGTCCCATGACGGTGACTTGGCCGGCAGGCAGCGGTGTTTCCGGTAGTATTGGCATCCCGTACGCCGGTTGAATTACTCGGCCGGTGGGGGACTGCCCAATCTCAGAATTATGGACTGTATCATCCCGATAGAATGCAGTTTCGTCGCTCACAATTACTTCTTGTTGCTTTGACATCTTCTTAGCTTGCTGGGTGGGTTTTGTTTTGTTTTTTTTTTTTTGTAAGGGATTTGGCTAGCTTCTAGTATCTTATCCCCACAGACGGCGCCAATTGTTCCGGGTGTAATTCCGGAGCAAGATTTGTTACCACGTAAGCTTGAAGAATGATGACTTTGCTTGACTACTCTTCCTTTCGGCCTCTCCTGAAACAATGAACAAACTGAGGGCTCGGCTTGGTACCGAGCGAACTCACTCCGACGCTCAAGTCAGTAAACTTAAAAGGGATTAAGTTGTGTGTTACTTGGCACAAAGTATATTGTAGAGAGATAAGGGAGTTTATACCAGATTAGTGTGTTTAATTGATTACTTTCGGGATCCTCTTCTCAATGAGAGAGGTGGAGTATTTATAGACTTTCACCTTTTGTCACGTAGTGGCCAAGTGGCAGAGCAGGTGGAAAGATTGTTCTACCCTCGGCCGAGGGACCCATGGCAGGCCGGCGGGCCCTGTTGACTCCATGTCGAGGGGTCTTGGATGTGAGTACGCGGATAAGCCTCCCGGCTGGCTAGTTGCCTAGCCGAGACCCAAGTGACAGGCCGACTGGCTACGTCGGTTAGGCTGTCTAAGACGTTGACTTGCTGTGGATATCTTTGACCTTGCTCAATATGTTGACTCGGTCAGCGGGTGCAGAATATGCCCCATCAACTAGTTTATGTAAAAGTTATGTTGATCGAAAGTGAGTCCAATACGAGTAGGATTCTAATTTCTAAATCTATCTAAAATCTAAATACGGTATAGGGGGTGTTTGGTAAACAGCGGATTGAGAAATTTTCAGCATATTCAAGGCTTTTAGCATGTTTGACTCACCAATCTACTATTTTGAGTGATAAGTTTATAGAGGGAATAGAATTGCATAAGGTAATTGTATTGATAATAATGTTGTCTTACATAATATATGGTGGGCTATTTATAATAGCTCACATTTTATTAAACCCTAATCCTAGTTTGGCAAACTCTAATGGGCCTAATATCCCAATACCCTCACGCAATCGTAAAGGCAGTACATAGTACGAACTTTACGATTGGAGAAATACAAGAAAATCATAATCGATATAAAAAAAACACGTCTTCTTCTCCTCATCTTGATCTTCTTTCAAAAAAAAAAATTCTCAGCAATCTTCTTCTTCTTCACAAGTTGGTTGGTAAGGGTGCGTATTGGACTCGCCAGACAAATTTTGGTGCGTATGAGACTCGCCAGACAAATTTATTGCGTAACTCGCCAGTTTTTTTTCAATGCTTAACTCGCCAGTAAATTTTTCATGCGTAACTCGCCAGTAAATTTAATACCACCTTGATTAAAGAAATAAGATTTCTTAGATTTGCCATATTGAATGGAAGAACGACAGAGGAAATTGCATTTTTTATTTTTTATTTTTTTAGATTTGCCGAAAAAAGGGAAGAAAATGATTTGGGTTGGAGTTTTTCTAAGGATTTGTCGAATAAAGCACTAATCATCAAAAAAATATTGCCTATGCTCATGACTACTGGCCGTACTGGTCCAATAACCAAAAAATTGATCATATCAATATGAATTGATTTGAATTTATTCATTCTTGAACCTAATCAATCAATATATATATATAAAAGAGACTTTTTTCAGACAATTCTAGAGTCTCAAACTTTTATAAAACACCTATATACTTTAAATATTAATATGACTTCTACAAATTATCTAAAATGCTTTAAGATAAATTATAAAATATGACAGATTGATTAATACCGTACAACTACTAATTAATCTATTATGCATATGATAGACTTTGAAAGCAATTTGATTAACCCTTAGCTGTAACTTCCCAATTTCATTAGAATTAGAAGTGTGATAAATCAAAACACAACCTTAGTGTATAAATAAACACTATCTTTCACGCTTCTTCAATTCTCCCATAATTGGAGTTTGGTATTTTTAGTTTCATGTTACAACACCTTTTAGCTTTGTTTTTTTAAATACTAATTATGTGCTTAGTACGTAGTAGTCATCATTCCTTTATTTTGTAGGGTATTTTGGAGGGATTAAGCGTGGGAATGGATCAACATGCTACCATTTTGTACTTTCGGGTGAGTTCCTATGACTTAAACATCAAAATTTTCATCAATTTATTTTATGATTATAAGTGATATTTTTTGTGATATAACTACAAAGATGTATGCTTATAAGTTTTTTTGTTTGTAGTTATATTAGTTATATATTTTCTAACCTAATTTTTTGAGGATATTTACGGTCAATTGATGATTTTATCATATAATTTTACTAGACACAACGCGCAATATTGTGAAGGATTAGCCTTTGACGAAACGTCGAAACGTAAGTGATTTCGAGCCTAAAAACAAAGTTTGCCATATGCCTTCGATACTATGTAAGTAATTGTTTTTTTATTTACGTGATGAATTTAAAATATCGTCCGAATTAGTTAAAGCAAAACAATTTCCAAAATTATAGAGGTCGTATAAGTTAAATTAAAGTTAAAAAGAAAATACTTTCAAATTAAATTATTAACCTTTTGTTTTATTTTTTCAGTTGGATGATCATCATCTAAGACATGATTTATCAACCAGGATTGGATTTACGATTATGGACATAAAATTTCGACCAACAATGAAGGTCATGATGGCGAACAATGGGGATAAGGAATCAGGAATAATCTTCATCGCCAAAATAAGCGATTACAAAAGTTTGAGATCATTTCATTAAGTCTCCGTTATCTGTGTTAACACTAAAACGGGGCAATTAGTAGCACACTTGGGCATATACGACATATTTATTGTTTTACCTATGCATTTTGTTTTTTGGTTTTTATACTTTTATCCCGTCTTAAACTTAAGACATATATCCCATCTTCTAAGAAAATTTGTGTTTAGCATTTTAGCACATATACCAACATTAGTCTTACAATAGCTTCTTTCTATGGGGTACTTCTTGATTAGTTCCTAATAGCATTATACGGAGTAGTATTTGTTTTTTTCCTAGCAATTTGTTAGAACCAATGGTAAGAGCAAAATTTGAGTAAAGATACATGGGTCGCTTACTTCTTACGATTATTTTTTAGCTAAATATTTATTATGAGACCACATTATACACCTCAAAGACTCTAACAGAGTATCAGAAATTAATATAAATTGTCTTACTTTACTTTTTTAACTACCTAATGATGATAGAATTATATTAATATATATATATATATATATATATATATATATATATATATATATAAAAACTATATGATAAGGATTTTAAAACAATTGTAGACCACTCAAACGAGTTGGATGGGTCGGCTGCTGAGGCGATTCATACATGTTAAACTCGAATACGGGTGAGACTACAAAATTTAGATAATTAGCACAAGACTTTGATGCAAGGTTTGATAGACCACTCAAACGGGTTGATGGGTCGGCTGATGAGGCGGTTCATACATGTTAAACTCGAATACGGGTCAGATTAAATATGGGTGGGCTTATACGGGTCACGGGTCAAGGTAGAATCAGAATACATTTCAAAATATAGATTGGTATGGTATATTTTATTTGTCAAAAGCAATCATATTCAATAATAATATTATAATTAATATTACTCACCATACTTATAGTGAAGAATTATAAAAATTATATTAATTTAATAAAATATATAAACTTGATTTTTCAATTATTTTTGTAATTTAAAATATTTAAAATAATAATAATTTCTAATTATTCTACAAATATAAGATTTAACATACTCCGTAAATACTCACATTCTCACGAGAAAACTAATGTTAAGAAAGTAAACATAATTTCTCAATTGCGAAAATACAATTAGAGACGAATCAATATTATAACCCGTACAACGTACGGGCACAAAATCTAGTATATTAAAAGGGAAAAACGGAAAATTTGATTTGTTTGTTAAGATCCCGCCGGTGGGCATGATAGCTAAGTTAAACACCCACCGGCAAGGGCGGAATCTGATACCATGATAAGTTCTGTTATCGGGCCTGGGCCGCACCCGCATGGAGGAGAGAGAGTCCGACTAATAAGCCCAAGGACGTTCCATCCCAAAACCAATTGGCAATTGGTGGAGTAACTCTTTGGTTTATATGATAAACAACTCTCTCCTCTTTTTTCAATGTGGGATACTCACATGTGCCTTTATCATGGGTGAGCTGTATATTGACACTCCCCCTCACATGTGAGGTCCCTGTTCAGGCAGATTGGATTTTTTTAAGTCTTTTGTCCAACTGCAATTTTTCTGGCCCAATTTTTCTTTTTTTTCTATTTTTCATACCCATGCCTTTGTTTTAATTTTTTCGACCATGAGCTCTTATACCATGATAAGTTTATAGAGGGAATAGAATTGCATAAGGTAATTGTATTGATAATAATGTTGTCTTAAATAATATATGGTGGGCTATTTATAATAGCTCACATTTTATTAAACCCTAATCCTAGTTTGGCAAACCCTAATGGGCCTAATATCCTAATATTGAGTGTTTGGTAAATGGCATATTGAAAAAGTAGATTGGAGCTCAATCTACTGTTTTCTAACATGCTGCTATACCCTGCATATTCACATTAGTAGATTGTGAAATATGAATCCGTTAACAATCTACACATAGATACAACAATCTATTAACCAAAATCTGCTAATTACCAAACACTTCTACTAAATCTGCTAATTGAAATATACTAGTCAAACCTGTTATTCCAATCTGTTATTTATAATCTGCTTGATCAATCTGCTTCTGCTAATATCAATCTGCTGATTACCAAACAGCGCCATAATTTAAGGCCTGTAAATATCGTCGAGATTGTTTTATTCAACCGTTTATTGTGTTTATTAGTTGGGCCAATGTAGATTTTAAAGTTGGGTAAGAGATAAAAGTGAGAAAGAAAAACCTACAATTGACTCCCTATTCTTACATAATTTATACTCCCTAATGTTGTAAAAATAGTAATCTATGAAACTATCTATTCCGTATTAAAATATCTATTACCTGGCCCGACGACTCCATATGAATGACCCGACCCGACAACGACCTGAACCCAACCCGACCCGACTAACCGGATTCATAAGTGATCCAAACCCGACCCGAATGTAGTCACGACCCGATATGACCCGACCCGACTGACACCTCAAACTATTCATAAGTAGGGAGAATTTTCGATACAACTTCTAATATATAACATTAAAGATAGTTATGTGAAATCTTATTTAAATTGTCTTACCGGGTGTATTATGAATATTAAAAGTTTATAATTTTTATTAATATATAACTAGATTGATTTTCCTAAGAGTAAACTTTGAACAAAAGAAAATGAGTATTGATATATATTTCTAAAGTAAATGTATAGAATTGAATGAAGGGAGGAAGTATAATATATGGCCACAACTCCATACAGTACAAATTTACTCGTTAATTAGATTGATTTTCCTAAGAGTAATGGAATAATGGGTGAGGAACTGACGATCAATAAAGTATCCTAAAAAAAAAGATGCTTAGTAAAAAATAGTCCGCAAGTCATAAGTAATCATGTGGTTGAAGACCAAAATGTCAAAAGATATGCATTTAATCATGTTGATTAGGTAAACTACTTCATGTGTTTTTAAACGCAAGATAAAACGACTTCGTCGTGTTGATGTTGATGATTTAGAGGATTTTGTCCATATACGTGCATTGACCGTTGTTTCAAGGACGACGACCTATAGAATTTGTCACATAAACTTTGCAAATTCATTTTAATAGCAATTTTAGGAGTTTATTAAGTTATTAATCAATAACTTAGGATACAAAAGAGAGCGATACTGACATGTGGTATGAAGTCCAAAATATGGTCGATACCACATGTCGTCTAATCCGTATAGAAAAAGAAGTAACAAAAAACAAAATGCATGAACTTATGAAAACATACAAAACTACTTCTTCTGTTTGATCAGACTTATTTGGCCGCAAGGCTTGGCTAATAACACCCAAAAGGCTCGAAGACCCCTGGTTGGTTCTGCTCCTTATTTTTCCATAAATTAAATTCTTTCATAAAATATAAGATTATCATGATATTGGAGGTTGAACAATAATTCTTGTTTTCATCTTTACAACTAAATAAAGTACATTTTTGTAAGTTAAAACTTAAAAGTCTTAAAGGATGAATTGAAATCGTTTCACTTAATCTGTTAATCATCATTGTTTTTCATAACTCATAATGAAGTACACCATATTGTGCATGCTTATTTAAGGCATAGATTGCCCAATAATGTGACTTACGTGTATAATCCACTACATAACTACCTTTAATTATTAATTATTAATTATTATTATTATTATTATTATTATTATTATTAATATACTTGAAAGAATGATTGGAGGATCGAATTCGTCAAGGCTTTTCTATATTATTCCATTTACCATACAACAGTTTTATAAATAGAAGGGGTTGAGATTTATGATAACACAATATAAATATATAATATGAAATATACATCGAATATTTAAACATATTCCTATATATCACTATGGCATATCATGTCCATATAGATTGTATACAAATGTTTAAGTCAGGTATATTTGGTTTAAACTTAAAATAGATAAAAAAATAGATGATGCGCATGCAAAATGTATAAGGATTAACAAAAACTTTCGAGTATTCCATTGACATAATTTATGAGTTATTTCTACTCCTTTAAATTTTCATACGATTATATCCGTCCATTTTAAAAGAGACGACCCGACGATATAAATGAAATAATCTTGAAGATGAAATCTGTCGTGATGCTAGGATTTGTTTGTGAACGTGAAGGTCCTCATTGTGTTGCATGTATTATTATTCTGATATGTTTGACTGGAATAAATATTGTGGCATTTTCTGTTAAATGCAGCGAACCATGCAACACATACATTATTTCATGTTCTTCTGTCACAATTCTCAGGTGTCATCATATATACTTGTACTATCATATATTCATATGGAGTAATTATTATGCATGTCATATACGGAGTGCTTTACCTAATGAGATCGAGGTTCGTCAAATAAATTTGAGAGGTTCGGTTCAACCTTGAGTTTAGGAACCTAGGTTCAAACTTGAAACTCAATCCCTTGATTTTTTACCTCAAGATCAGTCATTGTATACAGATATATTCGTATATATTCCATTGACATAATTTATGTGTTACAAACTATTCGTATATATTTATAAACGCAAATTCTTATTTAACACAGATATTAATGTTCAAGCATTAGCTAGAGGATTAGTCTTAAGTCTTAACAAACCTAGAGCAACTTCCTTGTATAGTTACTTTCGCCCTTTGTTCCTTGTAGTTTTACACTATGAGTGGTCAGATCAAATCTGTAATTTGATCAAAACTAGCTAGCTAGCCATTATTATAGGAGTATTATATAAGTCGAGTAGCAAGTAAGAATTTAACTAAATAAAGGTTACATCAAAAGGATGACCGTTTTTGGACATTATTCCTTGACTGCATGTCATAAACTACATCACATTTTGATTCTCTTAATGCTCGTGACTCAAGTCATGAGCAATACTTTACGACTTTACGCCACAATGTGAGAGAGTCTTAACGTAAAATGGAGCTTCGGTGTATCATAACAAAATGAGCTCCTAAATATAAATGTATAAGTGTACAATAAATTCAAGTTTATATTGAATTTTATCAGTAAAGCATATAAATTCGGTGGCCAAAATTAGAGGCCTGGTTCCGCTACCCGTGGTTGCCAAGGTATTAGACGCCCTTGATTAGAACTGTATTCATGTATACCTTTAACATAGTACGGAAGTACAACTAAATGCGTTTGGTATAGTGGTTGCTCAATTCACCCCTTAATCATGAGGTCAGGGGTACGATTCCTGCTCATGGGAATGGAGCAAATTCTTTTGCCGGTCGTTTACTTCTTCGTGAGAGCTAGACCTGAAAAACGTGCCAAACGGGTCAGACCGGGTCATTTCGGGCTCGGGTCAGACCGGGTCAACTATTATCAAGTTATTGGTAAATTGACACCTGATTTACACCAAAAAAAAAACATAGTACGAAAGTATTTAAGAGAAACGATCTCTTACTAAATAAAAGATTAAGGGGCTGTTTGGTTCGTTGTTTAAGATTGGAATGGATTGAAAATGAGAAACCGTAGAAGTATGAGGTTCCAATTTCATACCTTTCAAAACATGTTTGGTTCATTAGAAAAATAAACATAAAGGAATGAAGTTTAAATCCATGAGAATGAGGTGAGTATGAGATTCCAATTTCCAAGGGGTTGAGATGGAATTATAATTCTGATGGATTCTAACCCCGACCCAGAATGCCCCAACAAAACACTAGAAAGACTAAACTCCATTATATTTCATTCCAAACCTCCTAACCAAACACCTCCTAACTTCTCTGTGAGTAATTTTTTATATGTTTAATAATCTTTTTATTCTCCAAAGCAGGGCGGTTAGTTCAAAAACCGGGTTGACCCGAGAAACCGGGCCAATCAGACTGGACTGATTTCTTTTGGTTCGCTCTATAGATTGCAGTCATCCGGTTCGAGCAAACCTTTGGTGTAATAAAGTGGTTTGAACCCCTAAAACAGACTCGAGCAGACTGGTTGGATCGGAGTCGGACCGGTATTTTTTTTATTTTCGGTCTTCGGCTTAATCGGTCGGTCTGATCCGACACGATTCTGGATCGGTGAACATCATAGTCCAAGTGATGCCTTTAATCGGTGTTTATTTTTATAATAAACGTACTAATTTATCACTAAACGGTATCGTTTTATTAGTAATCTTTGCATGCGATGACCTTTTCATTATCACGAATTCTCATTTGTGACGGACAATATCCGTCACAAACTTTTGTAACTCCCTAAACGCTCTAATTTTTGTCTTATCTTCTCGTGTGAGTGATATTTCACTCGTCACAAACTTGTAACGGATATACCTGTCACAAGAAAGACCTTTTTATTTCATTATTCTTTGATAACATGTTCTTTTTAAATTTATAACATATAAAACATCATACAATTATATTTTAAAGTGTCAGTAATATTTTTTGATAATAAATTAAAATCAAAATCCAAGATTATTTTCAGATTATTTTCCACCCTCGATAATATCTCGATTCATTTGACAAATATTACAATTCAATAAATTCTGAATGAAAAAACGACACAAACTAGCCACCAATCTACCATGACATATTGACATGCCCACCATAAAGCTAACAAACTTGCTCAACGTGACTCGAATAATAGAACTTGCACAAATTCTCGTTAAGACGGGCGTATCCGTTACAAGTTGAAAATGGGTTAAGTAATACCCATGTGGGTAGATAAGATAAAAACAGAATGCCCAGGGAGACTTGCTATAGAATTTGTTAGTTGTTAGGTCGTCATTCAAACAGAGTATATATTTGTACCGTAATTCGTGGACAACATAATGTGACATATTACTATTTTTAGTAGAATATATCGCTCACTATAGACGGATATGAAAGATGGGTCAAATATGTTTAAAATGGTGATATTTTTGGGCCCCACCATACAACTTGTTACTTGTCATATGCTTAAAATGGATGAATATTTGACCCGTTTATTATTATAAAGGAATATTTCCCATCTATAACGACAATTTGTGATAGTGATTCATGTGTCTACATTCTTCAAAGAATTGCTAAATCATATCTACAGAATCTTGACCCTTTACCTATCTTTTTAAAGTTGATCTCCGTACGTTGTGACGGGTCATTAATTATAACAGAGAAAATATAATCATTTTATAATAAAACGTGACTATTCATAAATTCTTATTTATCAGATAATAATTTATAATAAATTGTCATAAAATACTCACATTTTTTTTGTCACAAACGAAAATTTGTGATCTTTTTAAGCACACATAAAAATCCTCTTTTTACCCTTTGATGATAACAAGTCCAAGAGTTGTGTGTTACGCACTCGCGACTCATGTCCTCATCCACACTCCTTTTTCAAGTCTCTCGGAGTGCACTCACACTAGAAAATTGAAAGTAGTTTTTAAAAAGGTAAGATTATCGGTAAAACTCTTTTAAATCTTAAAACTCGGCTATATCAGTTTTTTTAGTACTTCTACTTCCTTCACACATTAATGTTCTTGCCATTTCATTAAAATACTACTCACATATAATAAGGAAATAGAAAGAACATTAATTTGTGTAGGGAGTATTATTTATTTTTTGTTCAGACTTACTTAAGACTTTATACATTGTTCATCAGACTTACTTCAAACTCTACTTTTCCACTTCACTTCTTTTTAAAAAAAAAAAAAAAAATGACACATGAGATCCACTCATTGGATAATTTCCCTTGAAAATGGGGTCAAAACTCACCCAAAGTCTTAAGTTGAGTCTTGAATTTACAAGACTCAACTTAAGACTTTGTCAAGACCAAGGTAGATTATTGGTAGTTTTAAGTGAGTCTTGTCTCAACAAACTTACCAACGTCTTATCTCAAGACTGCCAATAATCTTACCCTAAATACTCGTAATGGTACCACAAAAGACTAAATTTACGAAGCTATGTGTTCGCCTAGAGCCTGCAAACTTGACCCGATCCAACTTAATCGAAAATCCAGTAACTCGAGAAATCAACTCCGCTCGACCCGTTTTTTACCCGATATTCGATATAATCCGATGATCAGTGATCTGAACCCCTCTTGACCCCGACCCGATAAGATTGATGATCGGACAATTATTAAACTTAATATAAGTCCAATGTTTGATTTAATATCAAAGTAACTAAACCAAATAATAATCGAAAATTAAACTTATTGGTAAAATTATTGGAGTAGTGCGGTAAAGTAACTAGACCCAACCTGAACCCGACTTGCCCGACACATCGATTGACTTGAAAGGCTGAAATGACCTGATTCAATAATAACCCAAACCCAAACCCAACCTGACCCGAAAATCTAAAATGGTTACAGAGTATTTGTTAAAATAATGTTTCACATACTCTCTCTATCACCGTGAATAATTTACATTTGTTTTATTTTCGAATAGAAAAATAAAGTAAATGTAAACTATAGACCCGACTAGAGAGTATTGAACGAGAGAGAACGTTTTAGAGTTTATATCATACATACCCGTACTTCATTCCCTCCCTATTCACGTCAGCATCGATTAATCTTTTTTGGCAAAGGAAATACGCGTGAAAGGATAAAAAGTGACTAGCACAAAGAATGTTCATATCAATCCAAATCTAAAGTTAAAAAACATGATCATCCAAATTTTAAAGTAAATTATTCCAAACCAAGAACAATTTTGTTGTAACCACTAACCAAATTTACAACATTTTCTTATCCATACACACAAAATTGCTTGGATATAGTTTTACTTCCTCCGTCTCAATCATTTGTTATCTTTAGTTAAATACTTCTAACAGTAAATATAAAATAAAACAAATAATCGAGATAGATAGAGTAGATTAGAGGGCGCTATTTCTAGCAAATAAGAGTAGTTCACTAAACCATTTTTTAATTTACGATTTTTTTCTCAACATTAGCTCATCGTCTAAGTACAATTGACCTGAAAATGAAAATGACTCGATTTTGTCAATTATTTCTCCAATCCAAAAGTCATAACTCATAACATGGTTGTCACTCGCCCTAGACCACTAGAGTGTAGACCGTCTCATAATAAATTTATCAAAGGCTCGGGTAACAACTCTCGGACCTAGTGAGCTTAGGGCGGAATTTACCCTCCCTATTAGGACTAACCGGGGTGGACCTAACCCGAGGACTATCCAAGCTACGACGAAGTATAGACCGCATAGCTTTGATCAAATGAGCGGTCGGGTCACCGCCAGCTGGCGGGCACGAGGACCGAAACATCCTACACACATTAAGGTGGCGATTAAGAGCCTCATCAGTAGTAATTAACCTCTTCGATTTAATAACCTCGTCCTTGACCGCTTCGGAACATAATCCACATATCCATTTACCCATATATCGTTCTCGGATCGTTTCGATATAAGCTGGGGTGCATTCCTCTGTTAGTCCACAACATTCGCATTTTATGAATCGGATTTCGGGTTGAACTTGAATTGATATTGATGACGATGACGATGATGATTCTTGTTGGGTTGATACCATCATTGGTTCACTTATAATTGTTGCTGACATCTTGTGTTTTTGTTGTTATATTTTCCTGTAAATTTGAGGAAATTCATCTCGTACGTCAAAATCGTAGCACAACTTATTGTGTAAGACCGTCTTGTAATCCTTACGTCTCAATCATTTGTTTATCTATGTTAGGGGTATTTTAATCAAACGTAAACAAATGACAGGGGCGGAGGGAGTCCAAACAAGGTATTGAATAAATCGAATGGAATTCTATATTTTTAGAAGAAAAGCATGTATGAAAAACTAATCAAAATTACTAAAATAAGAAAGAAATTTGGATAAATCTCAGGATTAAGGAAACTAATCAGCTGATAATTAAGCAATCAAATTAGCCAAAATTAAGCAAAATAATGATCAAAATCAAAACTTTTTAAGTACCCAATTCAGATTTTAATAAAAAGATATAGAATCAAATTTCAAAAACATATACAGATTACAGATCATAAAAAAGATGAAAACTAGAAAAAGATAAAAGAGGTTATTAACATTGTGCCCTTCGAGCACAGGTTAGAAAAACCGATTTATTTATTTATTACCTGAAGAAGTAAGAAACAAGTTGGTGCCTGCCTTAATGATGTTCAAGAAAATGTTAATTGCTACCTTTCTTTCTCCCAATCTCCTTCAACTTTCTCTTCATATAAGAATAATTCAAGCTCCAAAGGCATTATAATTTTATAATTTTCAAGAAAAGTAATTTTTTTAGTTAATTTTCTTGTATTTAGAATAATTTTTTGGATATTTTATAGGTTGATGAGCTTGAAAAGGGTTTAGAGAGAGGAAGAGATATTGGAGGAGGGGATGTTGAGAAATGGGGGAGGGGGCTTTTATTAATGGAGGGAAAAGAGGGTCCAATGATTGAGGATTGAAAAATTAAAATATGTAAGCCAATTGAAAATAAAGAGATTATAAAATCTATAAAAAGTTTTTTTCTGTTGGCACCGAATTTTATCTTATTGGTTAGAAAAACTTATACTTCGTAATAGATTAATTAATCAAAAATAGAGGACTTAATTCAATCTTATCTATTGAAATTTAGTTAACAGGGATTCACAAATCTCCAAACAAAGAGCATGTTACACGTAAGGCTTACTTTGTTCATAACAACAAATAAGCGTCAGCTAAATGTACAATGTTATGTGGAAAATCCTGTCTTGCTTATGACGGTTATAAGCTTGTGACGTGTCATAAACCCCTCCCTACTTGCAAGCTTGTCTCATGTCACAAGCTTGTCATGTGTTTACATCCGTCACAAATGAGAACTTGCCTATGTGGAAATAATCCTTACTAGCTATATTTAACAACCAAAGACGTTTAAGACCCTAGGCAACTACGGGCGATGAAACCGGACCTCCGGTTTTGGTCACGGAATTTACAAGCTTTGTTGATGAAATTTAATACAAACTTTGAAGTATAGTGCAATTGTACATTCATATTTAGGGCCTCATTTTCTTATGGTGAATCAGGCCTTCATTTTTTTTAAGACGTTCCTGTTAACAACTAACCAAGGACTAAAACCTTATTATGATTTCATTTTACGAATGAAAGAAAAGGAAACATACTTAAAACGATTACATAAATTAAAAATATCATCATAGACGAGAGATATATCATTGTCCAAGCTTGTGTTGCTTCGGATTATCGACCAGGATCCAAAACCACACACCCCGATATAATCAGACACCAACCACTCATCTTTAAACCCAATGGTTAATTTTGGTGTAGGATGATTTTATAATATTTTTATTTTATGTCATAAACGATCATTTTACGATTTTGTGTGACTTTTTAATTTTACATCATATGAGAACTATTTTTTTTTTTTTTTATCAACGAAATATTCTTGAAGCAAATTCCGATTCCTTGTGTAGACCTCTTCCTTCATGGAACATAAAAATAATACAAGAAAGTGATTGGTGTTATAAAATATGTATAGTGGATGACCATTATACCCTTACATCCCCAACCATTGTATCTATTCCCAACCATTGTAACATTTCATCTCCTTATCCTTTAGGAACCATCGTTACCTTTCATTAAAAGGTCTATTTGTATTCTCTCTATATATGCACATGTACATGGAATAATATAATATAACAATGCTCACTTTCTCTTATATTGTTCTCTCTCTTTATATTATCTTCTCTTATCAAATTAGAATTATAACACGTTATCGCAAGACGATTCTCTATTCAAGATTGATAACAAATTTGGGAGAACCATCAAATTTAAGTTTGTTGCAAACTTATATTTATTTAACTTTGATTTCGATTCATACTTAACAATTCTACCAAATTAATTTGTAAGTATTTCTATCTATACTAAATTTATATTATTATGATTATGATACATTTTTTTTGTATGCATTCACTTGTATATTTGAATTCATTTGTTCACATAATCATTCCATGCACATAATCATAATGTTTAAACGTAAACATTTTATATTCCATAGTAGATGTGCGAGGTATATATATTTTTCTTATACATGAGTCAATATTTTATTGCCCCAAGATTGTTGATGATCGAATGCTTAGGAGCACTATGTGATTGTTTATTTGTTTGGAGAATATTAGAACCTCTATATATACTTGGCATGTGTGAATTATAACGTATACGATATTTTAAGATCATGTCTCAGTGATATTATTCATTTGCATCTTTGAATCTATATTCAAAAATGTTAGTAATTTGGCAATCTTTGATTATTTTTTTTCGAATTTCGGTATAATTATTAATGATATTTATAAATTTGCAAGTTAATTCATATATGGGATCATGTTAGCATATTTTTCGCATTAACATTGTTAATTCATTGAGGGGTTTTTATTTGTTCAACGACAATTTGGGTTTTGATAATAAATATTGGTCACTATTTCCCAATCTTTAATTATTTTATAAATTCCTCCGATTTTTATTGGTACATTATTCTTATATATCTTTTTTAATGACTTGTTTGTTATATTGACCAAATCATTTTGTCCATTTGGTTCATATGTTAAATTATAATGCGGTTTGTGTAAGTAAATTAGCATCTGCTTTCACATGATTACATCGCTGCGACATATTTATCCTCTTCTTTGCTAATTGTGTTCATGGAACATATTTCATTTGTTTGATAAAGGGTTTTAATCATTAATCATGAGAATTAATTATGTGACTTGCAAAGATGTTATATTAGTAACAACATGATTTCATTCGTAATATTTTATGTGAGGCGCTTCCTTGGTATCCGTGGAAATTATGACTACACATTTTGATAACGTTATATGAATTTTGTTTAATTGTAAGTGGCCAGAACTTCACATGTAAATGGTAGTGGCCAAAAGTTCACGACTGTGATTGTATGAACTATATTTGAGTTTAAAATGGCTAAAGCGGTCTTTATTAAAGAATTTTTTTTTCGAATTGATTTCGTGTTCGCCTATGTTCGCCTTTAGTTGAACAAATTAATGAAATCTGATTGAAAAGTCATAAATCCTGTTCAACTAAATCTAATTCATTCCCAATAGTAAATGTGATATCTCATAAAGACTCTACTTGAAGTATAGATAGAAGATGTGGCTTAAGAATGAGCCTAATTAATGATGCGGCCTTAATTGAGCCTAATATTGTGGCCTTTGGTGAGCCAAATAAGAAAGCCTTAATTGAGCCTAATGATGCGACATTTATTGAGCTAATTTCGTCCACCATTGAAAGAAAATATCTCATGAAAAGTCATGTGAGACTCATATATGCTAGAAGTTCGGTATGAGAAATACTATGTACGAGTTAAAATTTGAAATTCATACGATGACCTAAAATTCATGGAATTTACAAATATTCAAACTATGACCGGAAGTTCATTGTGTTTATAGATATATATTGAAATTGTGACCAAGTTCATAGTGTGTACAAATTTTTCACTTTTCATGTAATTAATATATTTTGAGCAATATTAACTCGGGATTATACATGGATATTTGCAAAATATGAGATACTCATAAAACTTGAAAATCATATCAAATCAATTCAAAATATTTCCTTGTAACGAATGAGATATAATGTTTTGAGGATGAAATTATTTTATCTTTCATAAAAATAATGTAGTCCTGTAGACCTATTATATATGGTATAAGTGGCTTAAAATAGTATTTGTGAAATCTTGTTTCACATGTGGCTCAACAAACTAATGAGATAATATAGTCGTAAGCCTTGTCCTATTGGTTACCATCATTATTCCTTGAAGTGAATATCAAATTGCACACATAATAGATTTGATTGGATGAAATATTCTAACAACGACAGTGGTTAAGTATGAGCATGTAGATATTTTCATGAGCTATGTGTTCATTTGAAAACACTGCTTTTTCCCACCAGAAGTGGATTTTACTTCACTCTTGGAATAAAAGTGATAATTTGATCAACTTATGATATATTATAAAGTAATTGGCTGAATAATACAATTAATTTGAAAGTTGTTGAATATTGCATCACCCCTGAAGGGAATAATTGATTCGTAAGTTGGATTATAATCAATTTACATGAATGTGTATGTCATCATTATATGTTGATGATTATAATTGTTGATGTTATGGTAAAATTATATATCAAAAAATACTCAAAGAGTAATATAGTCATGTTTCCTGAAGGAATATTGATGAGTCTTGCCTACATATATGAGACACTTGTTGTGTCCTATGTCACATCATTTATCTGGCCAGATATGAAATTTTTAATTTGAGTTTATATGATACGAATATTGCTATTTTGATGATTAGCATGGGAAATTATAGCAACTTAAAATGCGGCGTGTGATAAGTGAAGTTTTCGAAACACGACCAATGCTTATGAAAGATTGACACGGATTCTAGGCAAACTGATAAAGTCGACATGAAATGGTTAAATGTGACAATTGAGGCCATCCGGGTTCATATTATACCCGTTTTCATAAACCTGGAGTTTATCATAAAGAAAAGATAAGTGCTGAAATTCTCTCGTGTAGAAATTTTATTAAAGGCAAGCCACTGCACCGAGATTGAGTATATGTGATGTTGGAGATCTAAACACTACTCTCTGAGTTGAATAAAGAACTTAAATGTTCATGTATGGATTGATGTTATATTCAAGTGGCTTATAGCTACATATTGAATTTTCTGAGTAGTTTTCGTGATTAAAAATCATATTTTGATTATTATATGTAATCGGTGATCTCCTGAGTTGAGTATATATAAAATCCAACCAACTGCATTATATGTTACTCCCCGAAATATTTTGTTATTGTACAAAAATGCCCATGTAAAATCTCATCGGTGATATGAGAAATTGATGTCTAAGGTGGTTATGATAAATTTTTGACTATATATTGGTTATAGTTTTTACCATCTTAGGGGAGAAAAGTGAGTTAAAAGTCGGTAAAAACAAATATGGAATGATCCTTATCAACCAAGTTCAAATAATGTTATACATCAAATTCACTGAGTAAAGGTTTTGAATTTGATATAACAAAAAAAAAAAAAATTTTTTTACCAGATTGATACATATACACCTGAAGTGTAATTCAATAAAAGTCAAGATGAATTGACGGTTCCACTATGAAAATGAAATAGATGATAAATAGTAAGATGAAGCAGTTGGTATGAAATAAGAATGCTATATTTGGAGTATTCCCGAAGTGACACAGATATCTGAATGATAATAGATGGCCTAGATAAATATAATGGTACCAAATATATATTCAGATTCAGATATCATTGAACAGGACTGATATTATCAAAAGATGATAAATTATATCGATATATTTATGGAACCTATATATATTTGCGCGCGATATCTTATGGACTCGTAATGGGGATCTTCTACTTAAGTTCATTTTAATTGTCGACATATAATCATTTATTAAATGAGCTCATGGACATGAAGTCCATACATTGACCTGAAGTCAATATATGTTATGAATCTTGGAAAATAAACTGTACAGTTGCATTATTGAGTCATCACCATATGCATTTAGAGATAAGTACATTATTTGTATATTAGATTATATATATATATCCATCATTGCATTATTTTATAAATATTATTTAAAAAATAGGTTTCATGTCATATGAATGCATGTACATATTTCATAATATTGTTTTAACTTGTTATATTATTAAAAGGAGAAATGTTATCTTATAAGACACTCCAACGAGGATGACTCCCTGTAGGAACCTCTTATAAACGATCATCAAATGATGATGATGCTTGATCAATTGAGTTTTGAAGACTCTTGGTTATAAATATAAACCTCTACCATACGATTGAAAGATTATCGTGATTAGTTCTAAAAGGCAATATTCAAAATACTAAAGAGTTTATTTGAATAAATTGTGTTGTCTCAACCTGTAGTTGAGCATATGGAAATTCATATATAAATGAATTTGATGGCGAAAAATCTATAATAAGGATGTCAATCCATACAGTAATAAGATTTGGCAAGAAAGATCGATGATTTTTCAAAGATGAATTGTTAATCAGATTGATTCTCCTGAAGAGAATGAATTCAGAAATGATAGCTGCACTCTTTTTCCCTTCGACTAGGTTTTTTTTATCCCAATGGGTTTTTCCTAGCAAGGTTTTTAACGAGGTAGCACTAAAGCGCATTAATACGCTATAGTCATGATGATCATCATGATTGTTAAGATGACAATTGGTACGTTTAGACATGCATATAATGTTATGACATCCATTGAGAAGAATTAAAATTATTTTCTCTCAAAATTGCGGTGGTATTTTTTGAAATGAAAATCAAAGAGTTATCATGAAATGATGACCATATACAGATTATGAGTTCCGAAGAAATATGATACTGAAACTATCAAGGATTTTTATTGATTGAAGATAACAAGTTTATTATCAACCACGATGGGTTCTATTTCAACGATCGAGAAATTACGTCAAAGCATGGATTATTTCAAGATATATCAACTTGTTTAATCATCAGGGGGAGTTAATACGCGTTGTACTCTTTTTTCTTATCCATGGTTTTGTCCCACTGGGTTTTCCAGAAAGGTTTTAATGAGGCGAACATTATGTGTGTTAGGAGAATATTGTCATCGTGAGACATTGTATTTTTTTTTAGGTAATGGTCATCCAAGGGGGAGTGTTATAAAATATGTATAATGGATGACCATTATACCCTTACATCCCCAACCATTGTATCTATTCCCAACCATTGTAACATTTCATCTCCTTATCCTTTAGGAACCATCGTTACCTTTCATTAAAAGGTCTATTTGTATTCTCTCTATATATGCACATGTACATGGAATAATATAATATAACAATGCTCACTTTCTCTTATATTGTTCTCTCTCTTTATATTATCTTCTTTTATCAAATTAGAATTATAACAATTGGGAGATTGACAAACAATATAAATTATTATTAATTCATAGTTATAATTATTAATGATTAATGAATCCGGCTGATAATAATTGAGTAAAATAAATACACACGGTTGGCTTTGTCGCACAAGAGACCAATTTGTGTAAGGCCATAATTAAACAAACCATTTTGGGATGTGGGGATTCCATGCTTTATACGTCTTGCTAGACGTATAGTGTGGACATATCGAATGGGGTATGGACTTATGAATTATGATATGTGAGATATCAAATAATTATTTGTCCACGTTATAAAGTTTTCTTAACATTTAAAATATTGAACTTGTATATAAGTTAGAAAATTATTTTATTAGAGTTGAAAAGTTCATTCACCGTAGATTTTATAGCGCTTACACTGGAATTGATCAATATTATCACTCAAAATTAATAGATGTCCTTATATAATCTGACCAAGAAAGGCAGAAATAGGTCCCTCACTACTTAGAAATGGTGTGAACATGGTTGCACCAAGTCCGAGTAGCTTCAGACGGTCAGGCCTTTCGGATCAATTCCGAGTTTACTATAGATTTTGGAAGTGATTTGGGATCGGCCTTTATGTAAAAAAAATAAAAAATAAAAAATAATAATAATAATTCTACCTCCTCCTTCATAAGAGCATTTAACTTACCTTTCTTAATAGACAAAAGGAAGATCGTGATTAATTGGACTTAAGCAAGTTAAAACAAGACCAATTGCTAATCCAATGAGTTTCGCTTGTGACCGTCAGAAACTTGTGATCTTTCCTAACCTCTCTTTCACTTGCTCACTCACTTGTAGCTTGTGACAACAAGTGTCCGTTACAAATAAAAATTTATGTTGCTAATCGAACATTTAATGTGTGGATATGTGAGCTTCTTCGATTTCATTTTCAATCGTTGAGCTTAGGTGGTTCTACCTTTCACCAAAATGAGAAATAATGGAGAAGTAAAGCCACCATGGAAAAAATAATTATTAAAGTAATTACAATTCATCATGCATGGCCAAATGATAGACATTGTTTAGTTTATTTCTAGAACGAAATAGGAGTGAATATTTGATTGTCAAACCCTCCAATACACTAGGAGAAGAAAGAGTATAATCCCACGTCCCCACACAATATTCAATATATCTATTCGTATTTTATACGAGTTTCAGCTTGTAATCGTTGTTTAACTTTAATTTTGGCGACAAAAATCAAGAAAATAGAAGGGGCCGGCCAGAGCCGGCCGGCCGGCCAGGAGCGGGCCAGCTCTCCCGATCGGACCGGGCCGGGGCGGGGATGGGCGGGCTTGGCCGGGCCCGGGTCGGGCTGGGATATTCTTAACCCGGGCCAGAACCCGAGGCGGGCCAAGGGCGGGTCGGGCTGGCGGGCCTTACCATTTTATTTTTTATTTTTGCTAAAATGGCGGGGCCGGGCTGGAATTTCAGGACCCGGGTCAGGCCAGGGTTAAGGCCGGGCCGAGCCAGGTCATGCCAAGTTGCATAAAATAACGGGTCAAGGCAGGCCGGGTCCGGGCCGGGTCCGGGCCGGGCCGGGTCAGCCCGTGCTGATGACCAGCTCTAGTCGGCAGTTAGTGGATAACAATTGGCAAGTGGACATAATAGATGTTTATGATCATATTATCCATAAAAAAACTCACCTAATAAAGAAAGTTAAACAAATAAATGTAAAATGAAATATGTAAATAAATGACCTGGACGAAGGGAATATTTCTTAGACTACGTACCTCTTTACGCGGACTAAGTATGAGTCATCAAACTCTCATAATATTACTCTAGAGTATTCTATTTTATTTTAAGGCTTATCTTAAACTCTCCAACATATTTGGTTTATTTATCGGATTTATCTAAATCCTTTACAAAAACACAATCCGTTTATTTCACTATTATTATCGGTGGTTTCAAGATGAGTCTTGTATTTTCACGACTCAATTTAAGACACATGTTATATGATGTATAGTGATGTAAAATAAAATCACATACTTTTCAGAGATAATTTTGCAGCGGAAGTAAAAACGATTATAAAATGATATGAATTAGTTGAAAAAATCTCGCACGACCCCTCAACTAAAACTAGGATATGACGTGAATAAACTCTCCTTACTCGCAAGAAATTCGAAGATATACACAAATGGTGGCTCTCACCTCGCAGGGATCGAATCACACTAAAATCTCAACCTCGCAAGGAAGAAATAAAGAACTTATAACTCGCAAGCAATAAGCACACAACAAGAAACTCTTGTATTAATTCTCAAACTCCATTTCATAAAACTGACAAGGCTCTATATTTAGGCTTTGTTTGGTAAAACGAACTGAAAAGGTACCTGAAAACTGAAAAACTATCTGAAACCTGAAAAGGTAGATGATAAGGTAACTGAAAATTAGGAGCTGATAAGGTGACTGATTATATAAAAAATTGTTTGGCAAACTAACTGAAAATGTACCTTATTTTGGTAAAATGACGTAAAAGGATATAATAATTATTTAATATATTATAAATTGAAAGGGTAAAATGACAGTATTACCAAGAATTAGGTACCTGAAATGTGAAATGCTACTCTAGGTACTTCCCAAACACTTTCAGAAAAATAAGCTACCTGAAATTTTTATCAAAAAAGATACTTCAGTCAAAACAGTTACCTTAAATGTCTTGCCAAACGTAGCCTTATACTACTAATATTACCTACTAAACTCAGTAGAAATAAAAAAAAATTCCTAAACTAATTAGGAAATAAAAACAATAAATAAACTTTACCAGACTAATTAGGAAATAACAGTAACTAATTTGTCTAAGATTAAGAACGTGAACTCTCCTACACTTATGAGGAAACTAAGAACAATTAGGAAACTAGACAATCAGCTTCTTTTCGTTGATTTAGGACACATTTTGACTAAGTAAAACTTCATCCTCATTATCCTCTAATGCTCTCGCATCATTTAGACTCAAGGTCAAGGTGTGATACACTCATTCACTCAATCCTATATGAAAATTTGTAATCATTATTGTGACACACTAAAAGCATCTCCAACGGATAGCTACAATACAACGTGGCTTGATTTGCCACTTCAATTTTTTAAGCTACTCTGCTTTTCGGCTACGTACCGCTCCGATGGCGAACTACAACATTTTGTAACTTGTATGAGTCCCACTTTCTTGCTTTCACCAATGAGAATTTACCCTTTTTTTTTTTGAAAAAAAAAAAAGCAATCATGTAGCTTGATAGAGCAAAAATGCTTAGAGCATCTCCAATGGTTACTATGAAGGACCTGCTTGCAATTTTAGAAAAATTTCAAGCGAGTTGCTCACCATTGGATTAGGAAAAATACGACCCGCTTGGATGCTACACCTGCTCTACCAAGCTATATGCTTGATTTCAAGTAGCTTTCTTTTTATTGATCGATTATTTTAAGTGGGTCAATTCAAGCTACAATTGTATGTCGCTCACCATTGGAGGGGTATCTAGCTTATAAGCAATATTGTTGAAAATTCCTATGTGGCAAAGTAAGGTACAATAACTTGTGGCTTACCATTAAAGATGCTCTTATAAGCTACATCGCAATTTTCATCTCAATGGTAAGCTATATGCTTATTATTTTGCAAAAATTGCAAGCAGGTCCTTAAAAAGAACCATTGGAGATGCTCTAAGTCATTTTCATACCCCGCATACTCACTCCGTCCCGATCATTTATTTGTCTTTGAATCTTTAATTAAACTAGTTGTGGCACTGCGCCCGATGGGCGCAGTGCCCCAATTTGGCGAAACGGTTTGCTTAAGTTATTTGGGTATATCAACGACCCAAATGGCATTGAATAGTAATCTAATTTTGGAGTAGCTGAGCATTGGAAAGTATATTTGTCTGAATAATTTTTTATCATATTGAACCATTTTACAATCTTACACAAGGCTAAGTAACTCGTTAACAGGGTTATTACTATTAGATAATTACATATGATTACGAATAAATTATAGATAGTACTGAATACGGTGAAACCTTAGTGAATTCCTCTACTTTCTTTGATCTAACACATTTTGAAGGCTCCTTCTCATTCCTATACCCCTCCTCCTCTTCTTTTCATTACCCTTTTCATTACATTGTTCGTTACTCTACCGGCTGTGGTGCCTCAATTTGGTTAATCGCTTATATTACTTCATCAGTGGATATCGTAGGAAAAATAGTTTTTGTGATCGATGTCTGTGTAATGCTTCCTAAAATGCCTTGTATAATAAAAAAACAATTCAAAGTTATATCTTTTTCCGAACACCAAATATCATCTGCAACATTTCTAACATATAAATACGCACATGATTCACTTAGTTTTCATAATTTGGGGCGAAGATAAATAGTTGTATCTATTGTAAATGTTTTGCACTTTCGCATGTTTACTCATAATGTCTAATTAAGTCGTAAGTGCGGTTTTTAAGTGTCAAGCGTAGACCATGGAGCACCTATATGTTTTTGGCCGTAATTGTAGATTTTTACAATGCTTGAAGATTTAGAGTTTCAATCTTTGGCCTTTTTCCTATCCATCAGAAATGGTCATTTTTACCTTGTGATAATACTTGCGACGTTACAAAAGCCCTCACAATAAGAACATCGACATTGCATTTCTGAAGCCTTGTCTTGATACAAAAATTCGGAAGCACAGTGGCAAAGAGAGTGAAGGGGTGCAACAGAAATGAAGGCGTGTTATCCTTAAAGCTCTTTCGTAGGAATTATTTGTTATCTTGGCTTCAATGTATTAAACTTCGTAGCTGGAAACATTGTAAAAGTGACTATTCCAGAAACGCATCCATAGTAATACAAAGAGTAACTGTTTGAAAAATTAAAGTTTTGTCATACAAAGATTGCATAAATATTCTCAAAAACACATAAAGCATCCTTCTCCTCTAGATGTTATGTAAAACAAACTCTATTCCATCCTGATCGATACAAGATTCAACAAACATAACATTTACGGAGGAAAAAATGTTGTGCCACAGTCTCAGCCGGCAATCCAGTAATATTATGCAGGCACTACGAAGACGGTTCCATAGTATCTGAACCTGCAGAAAAAAACAATGTAAGATTACGGCTCCAATGAAAGCCAACGATAATATGTAAACGCGTTTATTAGTGCAATTGATAACTATCTGCACATGTATAGGTTCAAATACCCTACGACAATCATCCATGTTCTTCCTTGATTCCGTTACCTTACTTCCCATTTATTAATTTTGGCCGAAAAACTTTACACCCACAACAGGTGAAACTAAAGGGACATCCAAGACCATGTGATGTCTGCAATTAACTTTCCCAGTCACTTTAATACCATTTGTAAGTGAAGACTAATGCAAATTCCAGAACTCAGCAAACTTATCTTATGCACATATGCATTTCAGATCAATAACAGATATTCTTGGGACAACAAGGAGACCGGTATCAAATCAATATCTTTAAAGAATAATGATAGTAAGCATCAAATGAGAGTAAATTATCACTATACATTAGTCGACCAGGACTTGGTAACTTAGATATCCAACTCGATCTACTTTATATGATAACATTTTTGATATACATAACAATCTATTTGCACGCAATCAAAATAAAATCAAAATGAAAAAATGGAACCTAAATGATACAACAACATTATCACTTGACTCCAACAGAACTATAACTGATGTGCTTATTTTCTATCTTTCTTGTATGTAAAAAATCATTAAAAGACATCACCCTATCAACTATTTGAAGGTAAAATCGTATAATCAAATTACTCATTTCCTAAGACGGTAAACAATATTCTTCAAAGCTCAAATGTACCATTAGTATTTATAATTCATGTATACCTATTAATTTATTCAGATAATTGTAAGCAAGCTAAACACGACATCATTTCACCAAGGTCGAACTAAATTCAGTATCAAAGCAGTCACATGAGTATAACATGAAACTTGTATAATATATTAAGTATGGTGGTACTTAGTTCAGTACTACCATTGGCACAAACTTATTTTAGGGCGTTAGTGTAAAAAGTCAGTATTTACCTGTAGTTGATATGACATCCAGCTCCATCTCAATCACCCTGTTGAAACCCAAATATTGAGAAAGTCAGACCCATCGTGACCTAAAACAGAGCCGAATTTTGACGGCATAAAGTAATCGCTCAATGGATTTTGGATCAAGTGTGAGAAGTACACCATCTTGCTCAGAATTTCTTTGTTCAAGGGGAAAATAGGCAAGTTAAACGTCGCTAAAAGTCCATCAACTTAAACATACATGTACACTTAATACTGTTGGAAAAAAATAAAGGAGCACATCTACAGAATAGTAGCATATCAAAGACGTTAGGGAAGTCCAAACAGTAGTAAGAAAGAAGGGAAACTTGTTATCCGTAGCATTTCAATGCAAAATGTTAGCAAACAAAATAAAGTCTGGGTGTGCATGCACTTGCAACACGTTAATCTAGTAGTGTAATTTACAACTACCACAGATAAGCCTTAAACATAATAAAAATAATAATAATTATAATAATAATAATAATAATAATAATAATAATAATAATAATAATAATAATAATAATAATAATAATAATAATAATAATAATAATAATAATAATAATAATAACATATTATTAGAGCCAGTTACAAAAAGACAAAGTTAGAGTTTGTAGGGCGCACTATAATTATATTGGCATTAACCTAGCAGTCAGAATCATAGTAACCCTCGCTGCCAGAGTTGTCTTCAGGCCACATAGTGAAATCTTCCGAAACTGGGTGTGCTTTTTCTAGGCGACGATGACATTCGTATTTCTCTCTTGTAGTCGTATAGTTCTTGCATACACAATATATCCTCACCACCTTTTGGCCCCTTTGAGCCGTGATCAAACCACGTATATTTTCTGTAACTAATTCGTTATTATAATCGACAAGTACTTTTGATGTTTCAGTTCCCACAAGGAACAATTCTGCCCACCATTTGCAAACCTCGGCTACACTCCTCTTATCAGCTTTTGAGAGTCTATTAAACACATTAGAAAGTACAACCTCCAAACCAAGTGCCTGATGGTGCTGTGTATCATCATCTTGTGGTATAGCCTTCAATACATTCGCTTTAACAAATATCTCTTTGCAGTTGAAGCGACCTTTCTTCCAGTCCTCATATTTCCCTATAAATTTTTCTCTGTCACTCTCATCTTGGAAGAAAGGGTGTGTGCATGTGAAGGTATTCATGTTAGGGAGGTAGTGTATTCGTGGGTAAATAATAGTGTAATTTTTATTTTCATAAAGGCAGGATGATGGTGACAGGGTAATTGTAATGCACTTTATTACCTTTATAGAAGAGAGAAGGGGATAAGATGACGTTTAATCTTACTTAACCTAAGCAATATAAATGAATAGTGATGTCTAATCAACTGCCCTTGCATGTATTTATGTCAATAATTTAATACGTTTAAATAGTTGCATCTATGAGAGCATTAAGTACAGGCTCTTTATTTATTTTTACGTTTTTTGGGGTTTTTTTTGGGTTTTTGAATGCAAATTTGTGTTTTGCGTTTTATTTCGGAAATCTGAGAAATTTCGTAGTATGGTTACTCGGTTTCGATACAATTGAAGCATTCTTTATCTTGTACCTTTATACGTATCATGTACTGCCATTTTTTTAAAATAAAAAAATATTTTTTGTTAATATTTAATCGGGCTGGCATATGTAATCAATAAATATTAGCATAATATATTATACCAGTATTCTAATTCCAAACATGGTATTGGTAAATTTTTTTGTAGATATATGTAATAATTATAATCCTTTAAAAATTATTGGTCTTTATTTACATTTAATGGTTCGCCATAACTATATGAATCTTTCTTGTCTTCGTAAAAAAATAAATTATATGCTAAAATATTCTATTTCTCGCTTTTTAAAAATTTATCTTTTTGATTGAGCAATAAATAGTTTTCAAAATTATAAATAGCGCAACTAAATTATTGATAATTACTTCTAAATTCTAACCAGTGTTCCCATTGAGTCCGCCCATAATTTTGTAGTTTTTTAGGCTTTAATTTAGAAGAACTTATTAGTTGTGTTACGAAATAATTTTTCCGGGTTGCCTTTCTTACAAATATAAAGAGGAATCGTCCTTCGTACAAATAACAATGCATAAACTATAATGTTAGAGCCCTCATTCTATAATGTTAGAGCCCTCTGATTGTAGGACCTTGGAAATGTCCAACGTACAAACAACAACCAAACGAAGTAAGATAGAAAAGAGGAGGAGACTTATTTATTAGGAAGACAATATTAATATTACGAAATAACTTAAATGCAATAATAATAATTTTTATAAACTTATTAGTAGTACACAATTTTGTGTTTTAGAATTTAGGTTAATACAATGAATTAAATTCCTAATTTAATTCTTCCTCCCCCTCCCCTTGGCAAATATTTCACATGTATCAAGTTAATACAAATGCATGAATAAACATGATTTAAACTTTTGAAGATATTTAAGTATTAAAGACTGAGAGGGTAAGATGACTAACCAAAAACCAAAAGATCAGCATAAGGGCCAATCTCATCATGTCTTGCTCTTCAAAACCAGAAAGCAGAAAGTTATCAATCATCTCGCCTTTCAAACGAGCCTGTAAAAAAGGAGTTCACATTATCCGTGAATTCCTTTTGTTGAAGAAAATAAATAGTAAAATGTGGTAACTGGTAATATATATGCTCACCTGATTAGTCTATCTCTCTCAAGACAATTATAGTTTACCTTTGCCAAGACTTTTAGCACCACTGGACCCAAAATTTCTATGTTCCATGTGTCAAGATGTCCTCCCACATTCTTCAGGAATTAAATTTTTGAAATAGTGTGAGAATGATATAAAAATATATATTAGGTAAAAATACAGATAGCCAGAAAATGATTACTGGAAAATCGACTGCTATGCTCAGTTGCGCAAATTTGTTTGTTCCTGGCAGTACAATGCACTTTTCCTGCGAAAATAAATCTTCTCGGGTTTCGGTCCCCAGGCATATCCTGCAAGTAGTTATCGATCATTGGATCACAGACCAAATACTTCGTAATTCTTAAAATGAAAGTCCAATTACTTCATTACATTCTTCTAATAACAAGAATACCTATTCAACTGAAAAGAGAGATACCTCTCTAACTGAAAAGAGAGATACTTACTCAGAGAATTTCCGTCTGTGTATGCCTGATCTGTTATCGAAGCACATGACTCCCTTCAAAACCGGTATCCATATATAAGTAGCCTAACAAAAAAAAACATGCATTATTAGTAGTAAACAATAGAAAAAAGCAAAAAACAATAGAAAAAAGTAAAAAAAAAAGCCAATTGCCACTTATACATGAATTATGAATACCGCTTTTGAATGAATAAAACCAATCTAAGGTTCACAATGAGTTTAATGTTTCATTAACGCAATACATAACTAAACTCTCATCACAATATGGCGCTACCGCTGAATCTCCAATGCTTTATTAAATTGAAATAAATAAACAATAGAAAAGAGGGAAGGGCAGAGATAGAGGGAGAGAGTTTGAATGACTAACGTTCTCCTAACAACGAACGAATCAGTATCAAGTCCAAACTGAGGAGATTTAACAGCATCTTCAGCAACCTTGAGAAGATTAAGACCCTCTATCCAACATTTTTCAGTTCTTCAAAGAAGCTCCACTGTCATATACTCAGATGTTGCATTTCTAATAAGAACGCCGTACCGATAAGAATATATGCATAAGAATTAAAAAATTTCTCGGCCGGGCCCACCGTAAGGGGAATAAGGATGAATAAGCCCTCCAGAGGCACCCGAGGCACCGCCACCAATTCCCAATTCATCAAATACATCAACCTGCAATTTCAGTTTCTTTGGACAGTTCTCCCGATTCTGATAATTATCTTTCATAGACTAATTTGTCAAGAAAATTCAAATTGCAAATAATTCATGAAACTCCACTCTCCACTATCCCTTTCCCTCCTACACTGACTCTGAATTTGAACCAAACCAAGGTAATTATACTTTTAATCATTTCTTAAGCAAATATATAGCAATACTCCATCGGATCACATAAAGTTCATCAATTGATAATACACAGTTTAATTCTCAGAGACCAACAAAAATCTTTAATCTTATTTATCAAAGGAAGTTTGTGTGTAAAGGGAGCTAGAAGTTCAGGGTTGATGCTGAAAAGATTTCGAACCCATGTCGTGTGAACCACCAATTAATGACTTTCACAGCTAAGATAGCTGTTGTCTGTATTCTGAAAGAAGAAAGTTGAAAGATCCCCTGACTAATATTTTATGGTATATAGGTAATACCAACAAACAACAAAACAAACAACGTCCGTAATATGAGTCTTAATCACTTACTTGTTTGAAATTGAGCAGGTACTGACTGAAATATGCGCCCTACAACTACTGAGATAACCGTCATCAAACAAAGGGTTCCCACTGATCCAAACAAAACCTGATTCATAAGAAGTCTACAGTGTAAAGAATTCTTGAATATATACAAGTATGGTCTGACTAACTTGAGCAGAAATAAATTTGTCAACACACACAACTACACAAATCATCATGTTGCAGTAATTTGCCAAAAAAAAATTCACTTACCACTGTAGCCTTTCCGTCTGCTACCCATTAAGACATACGCAGGAACTAATTTTAAAATGAGCTCAATATCAACTATATCATCAAGATAAAACGCAATACAATGAGTTAATGAAAACAACTATACAAGATAGTTTCCTATATAAGAGCAGCTAGTTAATCGCATATTCTACCTAACACTATGTTTTCTTGAAAATTTGAAACACAATCACAAGAGTGAAAACCACAGCAATGGCAGCTATCAAGTGATGAAGTGTCTCACTGATTAATAACAGGCAAAGCACCTACTACAGATTGGTGCAACCACAACTTTCAGTAGGCAACTTCTCGTTGAAAAGTATATGTTGTGCGTCTTCTGATTAGCTCCTTTGGGTAGTTTGCATCCTCCTACAGTACCTGCCACCAGAACCATGAATATCAGCCAAGACTTTTGTCATAATATACAAAAACATTACCGCTTAAAAAGATCCTGCAAATAGAGGGAGGGGAGGTTGGATGTACACAAATTATGCACATGCATACAATACAATTTTTAAATAATCAGATTTACTGAAACCACGTATCTCCAAAGTATCATTTGTGCATAAAGTTGTACATATTCCCGGATTACATAAATATGAGAAATTGATATCATTTGACCATCGAAATTAAAGGTACTCTACAAATTATGTTTCCATTTTCGACATGTACGGTGTAGAATAAGCATGAGAATCCTAGATTAGAACTATAACTGGTACATTAAACCCTTTTTTTCGTAATCAGGCAGTTGGGTTTGACACGTTCAGCTATTTCATCATTCTTCTCTCCACGCCCCCTCTATTCGCTGCCTCCCACGCTTCCCCTTTTCCTCTTTACCAACTTCCCTAACCCCCTTCCCATCTTCCCTAACTTCTATTTCCACTTCACTTTAAAAAATTCTGGTCCAAAATTAGGGTCAGCTGAAAGTTACAAATGAGGCTATAACAGATGGCTGTAACAGTATCTTTGTCAATTTCTGACCATTATGCCCCTCTCTTTTTCCCTCTTAATCTTGTCTCTCTTGCACTCAGTCACTCTCAGTTCCTCTTTTGTTGCCATCTCCATCGTCTCAGCGAAAATGGCTTCCACCATTTTCGCACCTTCTCCTCCTCTCTCTCTTTTATTAGAGTTAAAAGACTTAATAATTGATTAATCAGATGAGATATTGCAGGAAATGAAATGTAAATTGATACACAGAAACTTGTTGCTCAAAAATTTTAAAATTGGAGGTTTGTATTCAAAAACCTTGACATAAGATTCAATACACATATCCACAAATAAATCAAGTAATGTTCCTTCATTTGGAAGGTTTTAGATAAGAAAAAGTACTAAAAGATGAAATTCTGAACATACATCAAGGGTTGCTCAAGTACTTCAACGGCAGCAACAGTAGCTCCGCTAGCTACCTTTTACGTATTCACAGGTCACGACTATGCATGTAACCTGTAAAAAAACTGCAAGCAATGAAGATAGGTAAGAAAAAATGTAAAAGTAAATCATCATTCAACATTAGAAAATTCTATAGAAAAGCTAATTATCAGTCAGGAAGTCTTCAAACGATCAAAACTTTTGTATGTATTTCTTGACTACTAACTCAATCATAATCAGCTATTCTAAGGATTGAAATTAAACATGGATTATCATCCCTTATTTGAGAGAAACATCAAATGAGTAAAAAAGAAGGGCCAAGTTTACAATATAGCAATTCATAGCATCATATATTTTGGTAATTCCCCACTTGAAGTAGAATCAAGTACATTGGACATGTCCAAATTCACCACCATCTCTCAACTTGTTAGGCATCGTCTACCTCGCGATTAGATCTCTCACAACAACTACCTTTACTATCTTGTTTTCCTCTACCATCGAGTCCTCGACCATATTCTCCATATCTCACTTAGATCCCCCTTGAATATTTTTGATTTACATCAAGAACCTGACATAAATTTCAGTTACTCTTGTCCTTGTGAACCTCTTAACACAGTTAAGTATTACCCAACTACTAAGTAAAACCATGAATAACAAATACCTACTTTAATCTCATCACCAAATAGATCTTCATCGAGTAAAGTGTAGAAAACAAGAAACGTTTTCTATAATTAATGAATTGCATAATTACAAATGCATCAAATACACTTATCTATAGAGTATGGGGTGGTTATGTTTTAGACGCCATGTTTATCATTAACATCAAGTTGCTTCGAAGGCAAGTTTCTCTCTTTGACTTCAACACACAAAAAGATTACATACATTCAACCCTCTAAATCTGTCATAAAAGGGATTTTATGAAAGTGTCCTGAGTAACTGACTCTAATAAGAAAGCTATATAATTCCACCATTGTAGAATGTATGCAATTTACAATGGAAAGTTGCTGAAACTGTCCCAAACAGATTGCATAACCCATCGATTCAGGCCATTAAACAGACTGAAAAAATCTTCTGCAGAACATTAGAGGATAGTGAAGAAATTTACGCAGTTGTTGGGGGTAACAATCACATCTGCCTTGGAAAAGATCTTTTTGAGAAAATGCATTTGTCGGCTCCTGCAGTGAAAAAGAGAAGAAACATCAAGACATGATAGACGAAATGAAAATCATATTCTTAAACCCAAGATTTTCTACCTGATTTGTTGAGTTTTAACATATTCCACACCACCAAAGGATTTGTAAAAAGAAAGGGCAACTCTTGTATCGCACACAATTTGTGAGTTGTCCCTATCAATATAAAAACTTGTCAGTCATAAACTCAAACATCCGTTAAATGTTCTAAAATTGAATAGAAATACAAAAGTAAGAGCATACAGTTTCTGCAAAATATGATCAAGAGAAGCACTGCATTCTGATCCCATTGTCACAAAGTGTGCCATTCTCATCAACTCTATGTCAGGTACAGTAACTCCTACTGTCTATGAAAATTAAGACATCCGATGATTAGTAAGATATCAATGTTGTACTTAGCTGCTCTCAAGAAATATATCTAGAGCTGTCAAACAGGCAAAACAGTAAGTACCTCCCATCCATAACGCTTCTGAAGCTTATCAAAAGCATTTGAGCAGCAAAGTTGGATGTCAGTATGACAGTCATTAAACGACTACAAGCAGAATTGGTTATATATCCCATTAGTGAAATGTTATCATAGGGTTCACGTACAAAGTAGGCCTGAGAAAAGTCACAAACCTTTCCATACTTTGCCATTTTTGATATCGCCACTGATTTCCTTTGATTTCAGCATGGGCAATTTAACTTCAGGCTGAAAAGTTTTCGGAAACAAGCGAAAGTCTCAGATTTAGTAGATAGATTCTTCGAACAACATGATAATTCGACACTTTACTACTTTACTTTGACTGTATGTTGCTGATACTACACACACTTTATTTTAGGTCAAAAATCTGTTAATCACAAAGTGAAGCGAGTCTGAGTAACATAGATAATGACTGTCAGTCTGTCATACCAACAAAACAGTGGATGAGTCTGAAGCAGAATCACCGCCGATAGCTGCATAACTGCAAAGAGCTGCAACAATTAAAACTTGGAAGTCGGATCAAATGGAAGTAATGATCATATATAGACTAAGCCAAAGGATGCTAACGTTATTAGCGCATCTTCCATGGATCCGGCCAATATTCCTACCATTCCAAGAGTCTAGTTCAGGGGAACTACCCTGCACAAAAGAGTAAATGCCAAGCATGGATCTCTCAAGATGTTCAACACAATATACTTCGTATTCTTAGCAAACAAAAAGATGCTTATAATGTGTTCCTGATAATAGACATTAGTAAAATTTTGCTCACCCATCATGAGGAATACGTCCGAAAGCTGGCTTGAGACCAACCACACCACAAAGAGCTGTTGGCATACGGAAAGACCCTGCATAAACATTAATTGGATGTTAATGTAATGTAACGGAGACCAGCAAATTTAACAAACCCGCTAAATACTGAGGGTAACAATTTGTACAGGTATTTTAAGTCTCCTTCCTCCACCGGATTAGAATAATAGATACGGCGTATAAATCAAGTTTAAGCAGGACGGAATCATATAAAGCGTGCGTGAAAGAAATTATTTCCACTTTTGGAGTTTTGGTGCAATTTGAACCTTGCACCACTATTATGTGCGTCATTACTCAGCTGATGTGCCACATTTTATAATAAAGCAGATTATGAAGAATTCATTAGAACCCAATAAAGACAGCGTTATGTTCCAATATTATCTATACAATAATATTATTAACCCTATGTTTATTTGATCAGCTTTAAGGCAAGCCAAGCTCATCAAACCACATGAAGATCATAGATACTATGCAGCAGAGTCTCTAAGTAATTCGCAAGCGATAGTAAAATTATAAGAAATGACAAATCAAATTAAAGCTTTGATCTTTTTACCCCAAATTTAGCCTCACCTATTAAAAATTTAGTCAAACTTAGTACAAACATTTTTCTAGCCCCACTATTCAAGTCTCAATCCATTTACTCGTAGAAGAATCTCAATAGCTAAACTCGCCAATGGTAAAAATAAAGCTCAAAACCTCACCCTCAATCATACCATTTCTACTCGACACTTGCATGCACAATGTCCCCAATTAGGCAAATCACCAAACACGTGGACTGCATCCGCCAATCGATGACAATGACGGACATGCATGTAGCAAGACAGAAAACGTGAGAAAATCTGAGTATGAACGAACCGAAATTATAAATAGCGCAACTAAATTCAGAACATAAGGCCACAACTATTTATCAAATGGCAGAAATACATAAAAGCAGATGGAAAAAAGTAAAAAGACTGACCTGAAGAGTAACCCATCGTTGAAAAAAAGCACCCATCAATGAAATAGCAGAAACTGCAGGAAGACAAAAACAGTGGAAAATCTGGAACAAAGATGAATAAAGTACGAATTTGTGGTGGAATTAGACTTAGATTAGATACTGTTGGGAAATTAGCGCTAATCTCCCACGCGCAACGGAAGCAACCAATCGACAATTAAACCATAAAAGTAAATAAATGTAAGCAATATTAAGATGAGACGATATTTTAGGGTCAAACCCAGGGCAAAACCTTCCAAACTGGAAGTAAAACCCACTAGCCAAATCGACTAGAATCCACTATAATAATATAGTACCAGTACAACGTAACCGTCCCGAATTAATACCAATTCGAAACCCCAATAATATAAGATAACGATCTCTAGCTCTCCAGTAATATTAGTCAATGCCACTAATATAACCCCTAGAGTAACCTCCTAAATTATTGTATAAAAACACCCGTTGTACTCCACCTCACCCTCAAACCCCGACTTGTTCTCTACCAAGCTAAGTCACCTTGTTTGATTACATCTTGTGAGATACTTTTCAAAAGGATTTTCCATCCTTTATATAGCTACGTAAAATGACGTTAGATTTTAAAATCATAAATCATTCTACGTTAACAAAACAATTGAATTAATATAATTCATTCGTTTCCACCAATGTTAAAATAATTTGCACGTAATGCTAAGCAAGTGCATTAACATCATTTAACATCATCCTAATGTTACATGTACATCATCAATACTTGTACATGTAACACTTAACTTAATTAAACCTTGTGTTGGATGTTATCACCCAACAAATCTCCCCCTCCAACACAAGAGATCATCACCGAGGAATCAACCATTGGCCTTTTGAAATTACCAGCTGCACACTCGAGTTAATATCCGTCCTCACCCTAACTCATCTATCACGGCCAATGCACCATGAAGAGCCTAAACCCAGTCAATGACGTTACTTGACTCCGGAGAGAAACCTCTTGCTCTCCACCTTCCTACCAGCAGTAATTTTTCCTTTGCGCCCGTATGCAACCTGAAAACAATCTACCTTCGTCGCCTCTTCCGCAAACGAAACACGTGCACGATTTTTCCGTTTCCAGCCATCATGTGAGGTTTTTACTACATATGCATCCAGACGGTATAAACCACGACGTAGCTCCCCCTTCATGAGGACCATTGAACCCTTAGTAACTTTTATTACTCCCCCGTGAACTTTACACCCATAACCCTCGGAGTCTAGTTGACTAAGTGAAATTAAATTCTGCCGCAACTTTGGAACATAAGCAACCTTGTCCAAAGTGTGCACCACTCCATTTGACAATTTGATTTTTACCACCCCAACACCCATGACATTAACTGTTGAGTTATCATCCAAACTCAACTTCCTAGCCACGCCTTCTTGGAGCTCATCAAAACTATCCTTCCGGGTGCAAATGTGGTTGACACAACCAGAATCTAATATCCATTCTTCCTTGGAACACACGTCGTTCATATCCGTGACCGCAAATATATCACTACCATCGGTAAGGAAACAACCACTACTTCCTTCACCGGCAACCAAGTTGGTGTCGCCCTTGTTTTCTTCATTCCCGCATTTATTAGGACAAAACCGCCTAATATGCCCAAGGTCACCACACTTGAAACACTTCACATCATTATTCCTTGAAGCGTTCCTGGACCGAGACCTGCCATGCTTCGATCCATCCTCCCTGTTAAACGATCGACCTCTCCCATCTCGAGCAACTGCAACTGTACCCGTACTGTCACTCTGTATCCCAGCCTTGTCCTTCTTCCTCGCATCAAAGGACAATAAAGCTGTTTGTGCTTGCTCCACCGTGATGGTGTCTTTACCGCACAAAATAGTATCCACATAAGTCTCATATGTGTCCGGGAGAGAATTGAGGAGTAATAACGCCTTATCTTCCTCCTCAAGCTTTACTTCGATCTTCTTTAACTCGTCTAACAGTCCATTGAACAAATTTACATGTCCAATTAAATTATCATCCTCATCCATCCTGAACCGATATAACCGCCGCTTCAAAAGCAACTTGTTGGTCAAACTCTTCGCCATGTAGAGTTTCTCCAACTTTTCCCATATCACTGATGGAGAGTCGTCATCAAGAACACAATTGATGACAGAATCCGAGATGCACAACCTATTAGTACTTGCACACTTTGTGCAAACCTCTTCCCAGTCGGCATCACTCATCTTCTCCGGCTTACCGTCAACTCCTTTCAAGGCTCTAGCCAAGCCAAGATGAACCAGGAGATCCTTCATCCTTCTTTGCCAAAGGGTGAAACTACTTTTACCATCAAATTTTGGTACTGCAAATTGAGATCCCATATTTGACATCCTTGCCAATTTAACCAGCCACCAGAACCGAGCCTAGTGGCTCTGATACCACTGTTGGGAAATTAGTGCTAATCTCCCACGCGCAACGGAAGCAACCAATCGACAATTAAACCATAAAAGTAAATAAATGTAAGCAATATTAAGATGAGACGATATTTTAGGGTCAAACCCAGGGCAAAACCTTCCAAACTGGAAGTAAAACCCACTAGCCAAATCGACTAGAATCCACTATAATAATATAGTACCAGTACAACGTAACCGTCCCGAATTAATACCAATTCGAAACCCCAATAATATAAGATAACGATCTCTAGCTCTCCATTAATATTAGTCAATGCCACTAATATAACCCCTAGAGTAACCTCCTAAATTATTGTATAAAAACACCCGTTGTACTCCACCTCACCCTCAAACTCCGACTTGCTCTCTACCAAGCTAAGTCACCTTGTTTGATTACATTTTGTGAGATACTTTTCAAAAGGATTTTCCATCCTTTATATAGCTACGTAAAATGACGTTAGATTTTAAAATCATAAATCATTCTACGTTAACAAAACAAATGAATTAATATAATTCATTCGTTTCCACCAATGTTAAAACAATTTGCACGTAATGCTAAGCAAGTGCATTAACATCATTTAACATCATCCTAATGTTACATGTACATCATCAATACTTGTACATGTAACACTTAGCTTAATTAAACCTTGTGTTGGATGTTATCACCCAACAGATACACATAAGAAGAACGAAGGAAAAAAAGGCAATCGACAAATCCCGTCAAATCGAAAAAAAATGAAATTAAACCTGGGAAATGATAGATCCAAATTGCTTAGATTTTATACCCTATGCAAGAGCAAACCCAAATAATTGTTGTATGGAAAATCAGTAAAAGGAAGGAAATCGAAAAAACCAGGATGAAATCGCATGAAAGAGAAAGAGGGAGAAAATGTCGAAGAAATGAGGAAAAGCAACCTGAAATCAAAGATAGAAGAGTCAGGGGCAAAATGGTCCAAAAATCACAAAGTTACTGTTCTGGGAACAGTAATCACACCTTAGGCTTTTTAAGGAGTATGGATTACTTCTCATCAAAATAAAAAAAAATTGAAACAAAGGTAATTAATAGGCCATAATTGCATTTTGTACGTGCATGCACTTTAGGCAATATTGTTCATACTACGAGTATTTGATTGTACTCTCTCTGTCTCAGTGAATAGTTTACATTTACTTTATTTTGTGAAAATAAAGATAAAGTAAATGTAAATTGACTGAGACAGAGGGAATAATTAATATACGCAATTACGCATGGTCCATTATTTAACAAAAAAAAATCTAACAATGACATATGACATGCATATATTATATATATTGGTCATTCATGGGTAGTTCAAGTGTTGGTATCAATCTAATTACCATCCTTATGATGTTCACATCAAACTCTTTGTCAAAGTATGTAAGTCACAAAGATTATTGTAAATTATTGTCGAATAATAGCTAGAAGTTTCAAGCAAAAAACAATTCTTTCAATTCGAGTCAATTATTTACCCTATTTTAAGCGTGCAAAGTCCTCCGCAGGCCACGGTGGATTTAAATAAGAAGTGCTAGGGCGACACCGAATGTTACCGAGTTCAAGTAACACCCTAATCCCCCTTATACTAAAAGAATAAGAGAACTCCAATATTTTCCCGCCTAAATGAAAATTACTCTATAATTGGGTTTCATTATGTAATATCTACAATTGGGACATTCTGTTTAATTTCATTTACTCCCTCTCATTCAAAATTTCAAACCAATGGTTACATTCTCTTTCTGGGAGTCCAACTTCACAAATTTTGACTCTGAATTCCATCAAAAGTATAAAATTTTGATAGACGAAATTTAAATATATATAGATTTATTATGAAAAAAATTTACATAAAATGTTATTTTTTGATAAAAAGCGACGAGTATTAAAGATGTTGAACCTTATGTTTTCTACTTCTTAATACTAAACATTATTAATAGTAAATTTTATAATTAAATTTCAATTGAAGTTAATACTATTACTAATTGTTTGTTTCTCTAATATGTTTATCTAGAAAACCGCTTATTCGGCGGGATCTATACTAGTTAAATTAATAAAAATATTGCAAAATATTCTCTTAGAAATTTGTTTAGCACCAAATTTAAAAAGGGCAAGAATGTAATTGATAATTAAATTTATTTTTAGAAATGAGATAAGATCAACATATGATGAACACAAACATTAGTTTTATTAATTGCATAATTTGAAGATGTAATTGATTATTTAACATACGTAATTATTTCATCTCAAACATCATTCACATTGATTGAGTTAGTTGATCATGCCATTGGAAACATATGGTACTCTATCTAGTTATCATATCATCTTGATACGTACTTGTTATTTAAGGATTAATTGACAGTAATACTCTAAACTATAGGTGTGTTGCTCAAAATACTCTAAACTTTGTTTTAACTACCAATAAACCGAACAATCATACTCATTCTCCTATATTATAATAGGGTGACTGACTACCTGATAAGCAGGTCACCTTTCTTTTTTAACCCCTTTTTAACCTATCATTTTCTTTTCTCCCGTAAATTACCTTCTCTCTTACCTTTCTGACCCAATCTCCATTTATACCTTAGTTTTGTGTGATTTTATGCAAATATTAATCCATCTATCCATGACTAACAATTTTAATGCCTTGTTAAGAATTTGTATGTGGTTTTTGCTTTTTGTGCGCCCTTTCTCTTTGAGATTCGAAAATTTATACTCCTCCGTCCGGAATTCCGGATCATTTGTGTAACTGCTTTTATTTGTTAAGAGGGTATTTTAATTGTAGGTAAACAAATGATAGGGACAAAATTATGATTTTTTTCTTTTTGTTTAAATTGTGCTTTACTTATTGTTGGTGATTTATTTTTTTTGGTAATTTCCGTTCTTCATTGAACTGTTATGAATTATGATGTAGGTTTGCTTGTGGCTCCAATTGCTGCGTTGATAATTAATCTTGGGAAATTTTGGTGTAATTCTGGGTCTTTTTCCTGTAAATGTTTATAGGGCAATTTACACCATTATCAAGTAATGATTAGCTCTTCAAAATCTCAAACATTATTTGATTTCTGATGTTGGTTTCTTTGATTTCGTATGTGCAATTGTTGAACCAAAACTAAGAGATTTGATGCCCCACTGAAAGTATCAATTTTGTTAAGTTTGCCTTTATTTGCTGCTCTTTGGGTGTCTGATATCAGTATTAATGTATTCTTCATTCATAGTTTGATGGAGGAGAGAGAATATTTGAAGGAAAAAAATTAACAGAAGTAAAATGGGGGGAAGAAAGAAGATGAAGTATGTTAAAAAAAAAGGGATAAGAGAGGACCCAAGCTAAAATAACTTGCTACTCCAGGTTAAAGAGGCACTAATTCTATTCAAAGCGAATGAGCATAATTGTTGGGTTTATTAGTAGTTAAAACATAGTTTAGAGTATTTTAAGCGGCATGTCTATAGTTCAGAGTATTACTATCAATTAATCCTGTTATTTAATGTCTCCAACTCATGATTATCATCATTCCATCATCTTAATACTTCAAGCCTTCCATCCCAGCAACTTGAGCTATGGTAATATACTTCCAGACTTATTTACATGGAATACCAACTAATTATATACCACAAATTCTCATTTGTGACGGGCATATCCGTCGGTTGCAAGTTTGCGACGGGTCAAGTAATACCCATGTTGCATAGATAAGACAAAAGAAAAATGCCTAGGGAGTAGCAATCTGTTTTGTCTTATCTTTTCATATGGATAGTATTTGACCCGTCGCAAGTTTGTGACGGATATGCCCGTCACAAGAGAGACTTGTTGATTATATACGGAGTATATTGCAATATTTCAGGCCTCGCATCTCATCAAAGTCATGGCTCATAACTTGATCATTAGTCATCTTCATTATATATCTTGTTTTGCCTCTTATTTCCAATTTAAGAAGATTTTTTTTTATGCTTCAATGGTCAACAGTGTGATAATATCACATAACATAAGTTGAAACCTTTCCTAAAAATATGCCATAAATTTAGTGTTTAATTATTTTTATTATTTAATTAATTAAGTAAATGTAAACTTCCTACAATACCCTTAAACTCTTTTATTATTGAAAATATTTTAAATAATGGAATATAAATAATAATGTTAGCGAATTAACTGTTATACTCCGGGTGTTACTCAAACTAAGTGACACTCGGTGTCGCAATATCATTTTTCTTTAAAAAAGCATGTTTTAAAGACTAGCCCACGAATAAATGAGATTACATTCTAAAATTATTTTATCACAACATGAACCTAATGTTTCGTACAAAATTTTACGAATGTGATTGTCAATGTAAACTTATTTTACTACTAATTATTTTGTAACGCCCCCGAAAAGCAGATAGGCAGCTCAAAACGGCTCTTTTTAATAAAAGACAGCAGCGGAAATACAAGGGCGTCACCGCCGTATTCCCCCTTCGGAGAATACAAGGCTTTTACAAGAATTAATATAAATACACTTGTTAAAGCTATAAACTAATAACTCTATTACATATTCCTCCTATTAAGTCATCTGAAAATCCTCACTCTTGACCATCCCCGATACTAATATACCTTAAAAAGAATGAAAATAACATGATCAGCCAACCACAGGCTGAGTAAGACTCCGGTCACCTCCACCTGCCCTACTTACTTCCATTTTAATATTTTTACTTCTTCTTGATCGCACAAGTGTAAAATAGGTCACATGAACACAGTCGAATAATTATTAAATAGACATGCATAACCTGTCATTTTAGAATGCAATAACTCACTTTACAATTATATCAGTCTACCATTACTGAATAGAGAGACATTACGGAGTAGAAACTCCCCTGGGCTAAGCCCTCTTCCATGTACACATGATCCCAGGTCTAAGACCCGTGTAAACACCCTGGCACTTTCACCAGTAATAATCAGAACCGTAGTTCACATAAGGCCATACCTTCCATGTACACAGGATAAATTTATAATGTCATCTCTCTCCCGTAATCGTATTCCGAATGTTAAATTGGCCAATAGAACATTATAACAATAGTAGTAACATGACAGTCACATGCTCATATAAAGACACTTAATATAACATGTGAGTAACATAATGATAATATAACATTATACGGTCGATAATAATATATAATAATCACTATAATATTACTTATTTCTACGACGAAGGGTCCTGAAATCATACCTTATTTCTCTAATTGAACTTTTACTAAGAAATAATGGTGATTTTCCCAACTTTCTACGCTTATTTAAGAATGAATGGTGGAAGGGGCTATTTATAGGAAAGAAAATGCTTAACAAAGTCGGTTGACAAATAGATTAGGATGAATTCATACTTAGCCATGTATGTACACATGTTGCATAATGCATGGTGTTATTATTAAGTTGCAAAGTCAAAGGCTAAGTATATCTACGTATAATATACATCTCTTTAGTAACAAATATCTTAATAAAGCAATATTATAATAACTATATGTTGGTAAGATACGTAGTGACAATATTATATTAAGCCTATTATGCATGCTATAATAATAAGACAAACAAATTTGATGATCTATTTTTCATTTGGGATATTACATTAGTGACATCTATCTTGTACTGAGTTTAACACTTCAAACAAAAAAAAATGTCCCTTGTAGGGTAATTTCACTTTTATCTTTTTGTACCATCGATTTGATAATCACATTTTGTAAGGGGGTCACGTAGATAACAAGTTTTTAACTTAAAGTGCGTTATATAAGTTGATGTAAAATTTTCACAAATTTTAACGAATTTTGTTAAGAAATGTAATGTTGTGTGTTGTTGATTAGTTAGTCTTAACTCTGCTTAAATAGATTGGATAGACGGACTCCGTCATTTAGGTTGGGCTTTGCGTAGAGTACAATACATAATACTAATACCCCCCCCCCCCCCCCTCTCCCCAAGCTGGAGCATGAAGATCGAGAATGCCCAGCTTGCGGAGAAGATAGGTAAACAGTGGAACGCCTAAAGCTTTCGTGAAAATGTCAGTGAGCTGTTCATTTGTCGGAACATGCTTCGGAGAGACCAAACCATCGATGATCGCATCCCGAATGAAATGGCAGTCTATCTCGATGTGTTTGGTCCGTTCATGAAAAACCGGATTACGAGCCAAATCCAACGCGGACTTGCTATCGGAAAAAACGGAGATGGGTGCCGTGACAGGCACATCAAGGCTAAGCAAGAGGCCTTTTAGCCACTTCAATTCACACATCAGTTGAGTCATAGACCGATATTCTGCTTCAGTAGAAGAAAGAGAGACGGTTTGCGTTTTCTTAGTTTTCCACGAAATAGGAGAGTCGCCAAGAGTCACAAACCAATCTGTAATAGACCGTCTCGAAGTGGGACAACCTCCCCAATCTGAATCACACCAACCAGATATAGATAGAGAACTATCAGCACGAAGGAGAATACCTTGGCCTGGACTGCCTTTGAGATAGAGAACAACACGATGAGCAGCTGCCATATGCTCATTGCGCGGATTACTCAAAAAACGGGACAAAATATGCACTGCATAAGACAAATCAGGGCGCGTCACAACAAGATAAACAAGACGACCAATGAGTCGTCTATAGGAGGTTTCATCCCAAAACCAATTGGCAATGGGTGGAGTAACTCCTTGGTTTATATGATAGACAACTCTCTCCTCTTTTTCCAATGTGGGATACTCACATATGCCTTTATCATGGGTGAGCTGTATCTTGACACTCTCCCTCACATGTGAGGTCCCTGTTCAAGCAGATTGGATTTTTTTAAGTCTTTTGTCCAACTGCAATTTTTCTGGCCCAGTTTTTCTTTTTCTATTTTTCATGCCCAGGTCTTTGTTTTTAGTTTTTTCGACTATGGGCTCTGATACCATGTTAAGAAATGTAATGTTGTGTGTTGTTGATTAGTTAGCCTTAACTCGGCTTAAATAGATTACATAGACGGACTCCGTCATTTGGGTTGGGCTTTGCGTAGAGTACAATACATAATCCTAATAAATTTAGAGTAACTTTGCAGCGGAATTATGTATTGTAAATTTTTATGTGTTTTTTGTGTATAAATTGGAACGAAAAATAAATATGAATATGAATTAGTTGTGAAAAATCTTGCAAGACCCCTCAATTAAGACTAAATATGTGAAAAAACTCTCACCCTCACAAGGACTTAAGCTAGACACACGAGATTCAACCTCGCAAGTAAGAATAAACACTATAAACTCGCAATTAACACTATAAACTCGCAAGTTTAAAGTAAAGGAATGCTCGCAAACAATAAGCTATAAGCTCTCAACTCAATATAATCTGAATAATAAGGATTACAAAACTCCTTATTTATACTACTATGGAAACCTCAATTTTAACCGTCCACTCCTCTATATTAATGAGTTCGATACATATTTGGACCAAGGGGCGAAGACTATTGTTGAGAAGCTGTTTTTGTCTAATGAAATTCACACAAGTGATGTTTGTAAAGAGAGTTTATGGCTTGGAAAGCTTGAGATTTCATTGATGAGAAATACGAGTATATATACAAGCAATATGTAGCTAACCTTACGTAACTTACACAAGAGGTAAAGGAACCTAAAATACAATCTAATATATACGAATTAAGGAAAGTATCCTAATACTAAGAAATGCATAATATATGAAAATATATACACAATATTAACAAGATACGAAAGTATCTTTATCATGCCCCCGCAAGACGGACGACCTAGTAGAGAGTCCGATCTTGGACAGTAACATTTGAAGACGAGTACGAGCAAGAGGTTTAGTTAGCGCATCAGCTAATTGATCATCGTTAACCACAGGTTGAACACGCAAAGACCCGCTTTGGACTTTCTCGCGAATAAAATGATAGTCAATTGCCAAATGTTTCATGCGAGAATGAAAGACTGGATTAGTACTTAGATGAGTTGCCCCGATATTGTCACAATAGACCGTTGGAGTGCAAGGCAATGTGATATGAAGTTCCGTAAGAAGACTGATAAGCCTAAGCAAGACTCGGACCGTGACGGGTTTGATAACATGGCTAAACGTTTCGGTATAGTCAAGGCCAGGTCTTTGGTTAAAGCTTTTAGCAACGAGGCGGGCTTTGTGTTTGTTGAGGGAATCGTCGGGGTTAAATTTGGTGCGAAAGATCCATTTGCAACCCACCAAATTTTGATCAGGCGAGAGGGGAACAATGTCCCACGTGTGATTGGCAACAAGGGCGTCAAACTGGGTTTGCATAGCTTGGCGCCACACGGGTTGGGAGAGGGCCTGCTTGACCGTATGGGGTTTAGGGGAAGAGAGTTCAACATTAAGATTAAGGCGGTTGATGGGTTTATAGATGCCATGGGAGGCACGGGTAGAGTGCGGGTGAGGAGGAGGGGGTGGAGGGGGTGGGGGTGGTGTGGGAGAGTTGAGTGGAGTGGCAGGGGTAGTGGGTGGTGTGACGGGGTCAGAGGGAGGAGTGACAGGTGCAGTCGGGGAGGTAAGAGGAGGGGAGGGAGGAGGGGATGGTTGGGCATGTGGATTGGGCGGCACGAGGGGAATGGTGAAGGGGCACCAGGCCTCGGTGGTGAGCATGGTTGTGGGTTTGGAGGGCGAGGTGTCAAAGGGATAGGTACCATCGATGAAGCGCACATGGCGAGATGAGTAGACACGATTTGTGTCCGGGTCGAGGCATAAGTATGTGTGTTGACTCGGGGAGTATCCAATAAATACACAAGCAATGGATCGAGGGTCAAGTTTGTGGGAAGTGTAGGGACAGAGCCATGGGTAACATAGGCAACCAAAGTTGCGGAGATAATGGTATTTGGGGGGCTGACCGAATAGCTTTGAGTAAGGAGTGGAGTGATCGAGGGTAGGGGTGGGCAAACGATTAATGAGATACACAGCGGTATGAAAAGCATGTGGCCAATATTGATGGGGGGAAGGGAAGAGTGTGTAAGGATAGCAAGACCGGTATCAACAATGTGACGATGTCGATGCTCCACATATCCATTGTGCACAGGAGTATGCGGAGGTGAAGTGAGGTGAGATATACCATTCGTGGCAAGGTAGGGGAGAGTTTTTGAAGTTCTCCCCCGATGTCGGAGTAGAGTGTGCGGAGCGTGGTGCGAAACTGCTTTTCAACGAGAGGTTTGAAGCGAGTGAAGATAGAGTACGTGTTAGACTTACGCTTTAAAGGGTAGAACCACACATATTTAGTGAAATGATCGACGAAGATGACATAGTACTTAAAATTATCGATGGAATGGATGGGTGATGTCCATAGATCACTAAAAACAACTTCAAGAGGTGCACTAGTAGTAAGAGAAGAAGCAGTAAACGGTAATTTCGTGCTTTTATTAATGAGGCAAGAGTTACATGAAGTATGCTTAATATGTGAAAGATGAAGATGAGAAGCTAATTGCTTCAAAATAGGGAACGAAGGATGGCCAACACGATGGTGAAAGTCCGAGGAGGAGGTGTTGAGCCAAGGAGACTTAAGGAGACACAGGTGAGGGGAGCAGTTGATAGACACCATCTTTGACTGGGCCGCGGTGATGAGGTGCCCCCGTGCTAAGATCCTTAACACAAAACGAAGTGGGTAAGAATTCAACAGAGACATTATTGTCGATACAAAATTGAGAGATTGAGATAATGTTTTTGTGATTATTAGGAACAACGAGAACATTAGATAGCGAAAAAGTACGAGAGTTAACGGAAAAGGATGTGGAACCACTATGAGAGATGGGAAGACCCGAACCATCGCCTATAACAATCTCGTCGGTGCCATCATATGGGTAGTGAAGGGAGAGGTTTTCGAGGTCACCTGTAACGTGATGCGAAGCACCACTGTCAAGAAGACATGGGTCATGGGCTGCCGTATCAGAGGGTTGGATGGTAGTGGTGTGGGTTTGAGGTGGTTGGGTAGAGGCTTTAGGATGTCGAGGAACTTTTATGGCAGGGTATAGTTCCTTGAAAATAGTGCAAAATGTAAGCGAGTGGCCTTGGACGTTGCACGGTTGCATCAGTGGCAACGACCTTTATAGGGATTGCGGGGTTAAGTGGGTGGGTTAGCAGATGGGGCAGGGGTGCGAGGCTGATATGAGGGCTGGGTGGTGGGTCATGGTTAATAGGTGGACTGGTTGGGTGATCTGGGTTGATAATACGGACGATAGGAGGTGGGATTGGCTGTGGCAGGGAACGGGGAAGTGTGGGATTGTTCACCAATCTGGATGGTGAGCTCTTTGTTGATAAGTTTTTCATGAAGTTCAGCAAAGGGAATCGGTGTATCACGGGCGTGAACGAAATTAATCACGGACTGGTAACGAGGGTCATCGATGTTGTCAGGATGCGGTCCGTGATATCTTCATTGGACATAGGGCTGCCAAGGAGAGCAAGTTCATCGGTAATAGTTTTAATTTTGGTCATAAAGTCGGAAATAGAGGTTGTGCCTTTTGTGAGGTTACGGAATTTGAATTTAAGTTGTTTGATGTGACCAAGGGAAGGCAGAGCATAGGTTGTTTCAAGGATGTCCCACGCTTCCTTCGTGGTGGTTGCTTTGAGGATGAGGGAGCTGACGGTTGGGGCGAGGGTGCTAGCCACGGATCCAAAGAGGAGCTTGTCTTGTTTGAACAAAGTCTTGAATGCAGGTTTAGAGGATGTGGTGCCGGTGGAACTTGTAAGTTCCTTGGCCGGATCAGGAAACGTGCCATCAACTTACACATAAAGATCACAGCCAAGGAGGAGCGAGGAGAGTTGGATTCTCCACGATTGATAGTTGGAGCCGGTTAATTTCTCGACCGAATTGATATTGATGAGAAGGAGAGGTTTTGTGGGTTCATCGTTGTTGGGAATGGATTGAGATGAGGTCATATTGACGAAGGAAAAAAAAGGATCAGGTGCTTGATATCATGTAAAGAGAGTTTATGGCTTGGAAAGCTTGAGATTTCATTGATGAGAAATACGAGTATATATACAAGCAATATGCAGCAAATCCTTCGTAACTTACACAAGAGGTAAAGGATCCTAGAATACAATCTAATATATACGAATTAAGGAAAGTATCCTAATACTAAGATATGCATAATATATGAAAAGATATACACAATATTAACAAGATACGAAAGTATCTTTATCAATGTTATCCATATGCACAATAAGCTTTGAAATGTCGAGTTGCCTAGCACGCTTGATGCCGACAACCAGGGCCTGCATTTCAGCTCTCATGGATGAGCAGAATCCATAAGAGAAGGCATGCGCTGAGAGGAAATTGCCAGCATCGTCTCGGAATATTCCACCGCAACCAGCTGGTCCTGGGTTGCCCCTAGACGCTCCATCCGTATTGAGTAAAGTCCATCCATGTGGTGGTGTACCTTAGCGGATAAAGCGTTCTTCATGGACAGTTCTTGGTATAGGAGTTAGTATAGCAAATGGATCAAGGGCTCCTCTTGTTATGTCAAATTGATGATGTAGAAACAGAATAGGATCAACGGAATTTTCGTCGGACCTTCCAAAAACTCGTTATTGCGCCATCTCCATATCCACCAACAACTTATAGCAAATTTTATTGACCATATGTATGAAGCAAAGGGAAACCATTACTAGCATTTTGGATATCCAACTTGCGAACGGTATTGTGAAGAATGAATCCGAGACCACACAATCTCCCAAAAGCTCCCATATTTCCATCGAACTAGGACAAAAATGCAAGAGATGATCAGTAGTCTCATCCCTTTCAAGACATCTAGGACAAATCGGATCATCATGAATGCCTCGTCGAACCCGATTGAAATTTGGCATAAGGCGACCATGGGCCGCAAGCCAAATAAACATACATACCCGTTGATGGACTGGAAGTCTGGAAGCTTCCAAATTACATGCCACGCAATTTGTTTCGTCTCCTGTGAGGAATCAACCGATTTTATAAGAGTCAGAACTGATTTGATAGAGAATTTGCCACTCGAAAATGAGTTCCAGTACAAGGAATTATAGCACATGCTTATTGAGTCAAATCATAGCCCACGTCGAATTGGACATTCAGACAGTTATTTTCGTTTGAATGCTTTAGACAGGTCATATGAGATCATTTTATGATTAAATAACCATTTTAAATGATCACAATTGTACGTGAGAATTAGTGTGACAATATATCCTCCCGACCTCCACCTATAAAATCGTACAAATTACATATAATCATTTAAACTAAAAATGGAAAATCCACGTGGTACCCTCAAATTTTGCCCTTTTATATCTTTGAGATTTGATTTTCAAACACAACGTGCCTTTTTTATCGTTATTAAAATTTTCAATTGAGCATAAATAATCATAGACCAGAAATCCGAATTGGCTAATTTTTTTCCCAAATTGATTATCTCTTCGAGATCTATACATTGATAAAAACGAAAATGGTATTTCGGAAATTTAAAATCGAAGATATGATTGATTTGATATTTTCGTTAAATAAACCCTACAAAACGTCAGTCGACAATTTTTTTTCGTAAATTGTAAATTATGACGAGATAATTATTTTAGGAAAAATATTGGCCGATTCCAAATTCCGAACTAAGAGTTATTCTCAATTGAATTTTTTTATAGCGACAAAAAGGGAACGTTGTCATTCGAGTCAATTTCACAGAAACTTATAAATGAGTTTCTAAAGCTTAATTTTGACGGATTGAAGATAGATGTGAATAAAGCTGCTTTAAGATATTCTATAAAAGGTCATAATGGTAAAGTTGTTTTGTTAGGAGTAAACAAGTGCGGATCTAATAGTATTCTCGTTGCGAAAGCTCTCGCTTTAAAAGAAGACATTTTAGCAGTTAAATATTAAGGAATCTCAAAGTTAATTGTGGAATGTGATAATTTATGTGTTGTCAACTCAATCTGTAGTACTTAACAAATTCCTTGCGGAATTTCTAATATTATCAAAGATGTAAAATTAGATCTTCATTTTTTCGATGAAGTGATAATTAAGCATTGATTTCGTGAAACTAACAAAGTTGCCGACTTTATGACTTTTATTGGACATTCATGTTCAACTCTTTCAAGGTGGTTTGAAAGTCGATGACTTCAACTTACCTCACTCATTCGAAAGGATGAGACAGGTTGGTCCTAATACAGAGGAACAATCTAATTTTCTTACCTTATAAAAAAAAATCAGTCTTAGGTTAGTTTTTTCAAATCGAGTCCATTTTATGAGGTCTATTATCAAGCCCTTTGCCTTATACTCTCCACTTCCCCTCACCCTCCGACCAACTTCAAATTACTCGGCTAAACACCATCACCTTACCACTAAAATCCAATGTCTTTGTCAACCAACTTATAAGACACCCATAAAACCACACAGAGCATTTATAAAATGGCATTTTGTTCAATTGCCGACTACACTAAAACCACAAACCAAATTTCAACTAAAGTTATTACTTCTTCTGTTTAAGTTATTTATTTATCTTTGATTTGGCACAAAGATTAAGGAGAGGGGAGATGACCATTTGTGGGTAATATACTGATATTATTGAATGACAAGTGGACAATAAGCTATGTAGGTGATCAAATCACCTTTCAAAATTATTTCAAATATAAAGTGAAAAACAAATGAATGAGAAAGTCATAAATGAAATATATAAACAAATAAATGGGACCTCATGAGTACAAGAGTTAGAAAAAAAGAGCGCGCGCGAGTCGTTGACACCAGGCTATGGAAATTAGGGCAGAGTACGGATCGGGTATTTGATCCAAAGTGCTAGTTCGGATCGGATATCCATATTAGAAATCTTGAAGTTAGATATCCAATATCCAAAACAAATATTTCGGATATCCAATGTTCGGGTATCCAAAATAATCGGATCGGATGCGGATATCCATCGGATATCCATACTTTTGAATTTACTTTAAAATTAAGTTTGAACCACGATTATATTCATAGTCTTACATGATGATTTTCTTTAGTATTCTTATTCCAATGTTCTCGACATAAAATTTAAGTGCCACCTAGATATTTCTCTAATATTTTAAACATTAATTAAGTTGTTGTATCAAATAAAATTTTTTTATTTTCTCGAAATTATACTAGAAAACTATAGTTTCGGATCGGATCGGATATCCAAATGTTTTAATTCTAATATCCATATCCAAACCAAAACCAAAGATTTCGGATCAGATATCCAACTAGAGGTGATCATGGGTCGGGCCAATGCGGGCTTGGGCCGGGCCTTTCTAATAAAAGCGACCCATTTGTGTGGGCCGGGCCGGGTCGGGTCAAATGTGTGGGCTTATTTAGCAAGCCCAAACCCGACCCTTATGGGCTAATGCGGGCTTTTGGGACTAAATGGGCTTTTCGGGCCCTAAAATTTACGACTTACCTAGGAAATAATAAGCGTAATATCTTCAGTTACAACTTTTAAAATATACAGTGTATAAAATTGTACAAAATATGATGAAATGCATATGAATTGCACTCTAAAATAAAATAAAGACAAACATCGCCACTTTAGAATGCTTAATCATGCATTCGTAGATATGATTTATGTTATGTATACTTTGTTTTATAAATCTAAAAAAATATATTTGAGTTTGTAAAGAGTTGGGTATAATTTTAACGCTACTTTAATAGGTTTTATTAGAAAAATATTCATTATTAATAAATATGGGCCGGGCCGAGCCAGAATTTGGGCCAAACGCTTGGCCCAAACCCGGCCCCAAAATATTTTGGGCCTTTTTAGGCCGGCCCATGGGCTTTTTTGGGCCAAAACTAAAGGCCCAAGCCCTTCAAAAAAGCGGGCCGGGCCGGGTAGGGCCAATGGGCTTGGGCCATTTGATCAGCTCTAATCAAAACCAAACTAAACTTTCGGATCGGATATCCAAAAATTCGGATCGAATTCAGATCGGATATCGGATCAGTTTGGATAATCGGATTTTTTGCTCTGCCCTAATGGAAATAACGCATTCAAAAGTCACAAGTCATCATCCTACAAATCACCACCAAAACTAGCTTATAATAGATAGATAGTCATAACTCATAGGCCTAACAATTGCACAAATTTAAACCGAAAGCCTAAAAAGAAGAACACCCAACAAATCCCCAAAGTAATGGAGCCGCCTAACATTCAAACCACAGACAGCTCAACAATGCCGTACGAAGACGCTCAAGACCAAATTGTTGATCAATGGTATTTGTGTTTTCTCTATTCCATCTTTTATTCATATAAATAAACTTCTTCCTTCTCGTCAATAGTTATCATTATTTGAAATTACGAGTAACTATTAACCAGAATTGAGCCAATATGATTATTGTATGCAATTCTAACTCTAATTTTTAGTATCTTATTATCTTGCAGTTTATAATTCAAACACATGTATCACCCACCCTTTTTAATTCAAACAATTACCGTTAATCTCGTAAATCTAAGCCGATTCAGTCTAATTACAAATTTCACAACAAATCAACACAAAATAATTATATTAGTTATTAAATGTCCGTTAGTTACTCTCTTTGTTCCCAATCGTTTACTTCCTTTTTTTATTTTTTATTCTATGTTAGGTATATTTTAATCAAAGGCAAACAAATGATTGGACGGAAAGAGTAGTATTCACATTATCATATAATATTCGATATATAACAAGCAAGTCGCGCAAGGAAGCCACTTATTTTATTTACATGGTTTATAACAGAACTCAAGTGGTAAGAGCTCTCTCTTACTCAGTCATGAGGTTGGAGGTTTGATTCTTACCGGTGACATAGTCACACTTATTTAGACCAAAATAAAATAAAAATAGTTGCTACATATATATATTACTAAAACTATGAGCTAAAGCATGAGACATCTAGACATGGATAAACGTAAACATGTGAAAAAAAAACACACGACTAAAGGTTACTCTGCTCACGTATAGCAAGGCCGCGTCTAAGAAGTTAAACGACAGGTGCAGACGCTCAATCGCCATTCAGTGGACGAGTAGTCGGAAAACAAAAACTCGCAACAGCTGAAGACGGAGAGGGAAGTTGGAAGAATGGTGTGCAGGGAGCATAACATCCAACGCACGTTCCTGCAACTTGTTGTATCGGCACATAATAAGGGAATTGGAGCTCCGGATTCCCAGAAAATGGCATGTACTGACACCGAGCAATGGATTCTGCTTGGCGTTTGGCCATTGTCTTGCAAAAAAAAAAAAAAAAAAAAAAAGTTGAATATTTCTGCAAAAGTTTAGGGCAATTTTGGAGAATAGCAGAAAGGATGGTTACCTCGGCCTGATGTTGTAATGCTCTGATTTTCTTTGCTGCCTCCTCGAGGATGGAAGCTTTGTCCGTCTGTGTGAGAGATATTTTAATCAAAGGGTAAATAAATGAACGAGACAAAGACAGTAACACATAAAATGACCGCATAGAGACGTTCAGGAGAAGAAACCATGAACCTTTTTGCAGTGGGGCATAAGTTCCTGCAAAGTTTTAAGCTTCTCATTAATCCGGCTTCTTCGTCTCTAATTGTGACAAGAGTAATCAATGAATTATTAAAGCTGAATTTAATTACATTTATGATTTTACCATGTCACATACAGAGTATTTATGATTTTTATTTATAACGGATGTAAATAAGAATTTGTGTTAAATTAAAGACAATTTGACCTTTCAAAAAAAAAAAAAAAAAAAAAACAATTTGAAATTTGAATGAGAATATAATATAGAGTAGAGTTGGACAAACTTTCTCAGATATATTATGAACTTCATGTCTTGACCGTTTTAGCCGTGTATCCCTTGAGACTTTGCCAGAAGACTGCGTCAATTGCCCCTGATAAAATGAACGAAAGATAATCATGTAACCATATAGTTTTGGCACAAATTTCAAAAGATACGACCGTGTTCGAGTGGGCGAGACAAAATAATCACGTAATAAGTGTCAACTGTCACTCTTTCATCCTGTCATAGTATTACCCTTTTTTTTAGTATGAAGGAAGACATGAGTAACACTATTTTTAACTTTATTATCAGCTAAGCTAGCTAACAACATTTGCGCTATTATATTATTACACTAATATTGTGTCAAACGATTTCGAAAACATAGAAAAGAAGGGAGCTAGGATTGTTTACTTGATTTTGAGGGACATCTCTATCTTGTACATGAGGAATGATGCTTGTATTTGCATGTAAATCTTCAAAATTATTATCAAAATCACTTAGAAACTGCATGTCAGATTGCAAGGGCATTTCAGGCAAAGCCAAGAAACTTTGGGATGAAGGCATAATTGAAGGTACACAACATGATTGTTGAATCAAAGAATATGATTCAACATCATTTCCTTCATAATCATCATTGAACATCATGCTACTATAATGTAAGTATATTAACTAATAAGTTTTGCTTTTTTTTTTTTTTTTTTTTTATATTGGTTTAATTTTGTGAACGTCTTTGTGTTGGACGTATATATAGCGCGGGAATGAAATCATCCTACATCATTTATTTATTAACCCGATGAAAGTGGTCTAATGATAGAATTTAGTGAATTTTTTGGTTTCTATGCCAATGCGGTGGCTTCCCCAGTCCACACAAATAAACGAGTTAGAGACGGTTTTTCGTATTGATCAGCTTCCTCTTTAGTATGACCAATTACTGCACTCTCGTATAAAAAAATATATATGAGTCGTTTTAAAATTATGATATATTGAGCTTATATGGATATAATTAGACATAATATTCATTTTATCAGCAATTAAATAAAAAAATACGAATTGAAATTAAATTGGAGAATTGCACTGACATTGAATTAAATTGAAATGTGAAAGCAGTAAATTAGCCCCTTAACTTAGTCTAATCATTGCACCAAAAAAAACTTAGTCTAATCGTGAGATTCAACCCCTTAAGTTTCAATTGGAGTAATTAGGCCCCTTAACTTTTACAAAAGGTGAAATTAAACCCCATATCAAAATCTCATGAGAAATTCATTTTCTCATACTGTAAAAACATAAATTAGTTATGTTTTATTTTTTTTTTAAAATATATCGAATTTTTTAAATGTATATAAAATTATGAAAAAAAATGAAAATATTTATTTTATTTTATATTTTTTGAGAAAAAACATTTTTTTATTTAAACATTTTTTTTGTTACCTAAAAAAACTTTAGACAACTAAAACCAGGCACATATATTTTTTAGAATATTCATTTTTTTTTTCAAAAAAAAAATTATATACTGTATATTTTTTTAAAGAATTGTTAACAATAAAATATTTAGTTCTTTTAGAAAATTTAAATATTTTTTTCTATAAAATAACTTAAAATCTTTTCTAATTGATGCTAATTCAATTTCAATTATGATTTCATTTTATTTTATTTTTGAATTTTGATTGTATATTTTGTAAAAAGTATAATCAATTTCAATTTTTATATATGATATATTGAATTTCTTATGAGATTTTGGGTAAGGGGTTTAATTTCACCTTTTATATAACTTATGGGACTTAGGCCCTGTTCTTTTGGACTTAATTTCAGTTCTAATAAGTTCAGTTCAGTTCAGTTCAGCTCCATTCAGTTCAGTTCAGTTCAGCTCAATTCAGTTCAGTTCAGTTCAGTTAAGATCAGTTCAGTTCAGTTCAGTTCATATTAGTTTATTTCAATTATTCTTATTGATATCATTATTATTTTTATATTAATGTATTTACTATTGTTATTGTTATTATTATTATTATTATATTATTTTTATATTTATTATATTATTATTATATTTATTAATAATTAATTCATATTATTTATATTATTATATTTATATTTAATACATTTATTATTATTATTATTATTATATTATATTTATTATTTTATTAATATATTTATTATTATTAATATTATTCATAACATATTTATTATTATTATTATATTTAATATTATTATATTAATAAGATATTATTTAATATTTATTATTTTATTAATATACTCATTATTATTAATATTATTAATCACATATTTATTATTATTATTATTTTTTTATTATTATTATTATATTTAATATTATTATGGTAATAATTTATTATATTAGACCTATTATTATTATTATTATTATTATTATTTAGTTATTATTATTAATATATTATATTATTATTAATAATGTTATCATTTATATTACAAATATATTATTATTATTACTATATTTATTATTATATTAATATTTTATTTTTTATATATCTTATTAGATTATTATTATTATTAGATTATATTAATATATTATTATTATTATTATTATTAATGAATAATATTATAATAATATTTATTATTATTATTATTGGTATTATTTTTATTATAATATTTATTTTTATTATTATTATTATTATTATTATCTTTTTATTATTATTTCAGTTTAGTTCAGTTCAGATCAGTTCAGTTCAGTTCAGTTCAGTTCAGTTTAGCTCCATTAAGTTCAGTTCAGTTCAGTTCAGTTCAGACAATTTCAATCCAAAAGAACAGGGCCTTAATCACTACAATCTAAACTTATGAGGTTTAATTTCACAATTAGATAAAGTAATGGGGCTCAATTACCATTTTCGCGTAAATCTGAAATATAGTAGTAATCCCCTATATACTAAAAGAATAACACATCTCTAAATGTTCCCGCTTAATTTTCCCGCCTAAGTGATACTCTACAATAAATATTTGTCTTCTATTTTATTGATCTCACTATCTATATTTACTCTTATTACAAAATTTACCTCCTAATTAATTATACCATAAATATTAACGATAATTATGGCCATAATCCCCCTATATACTAAGAGAATAAAATTTCTCTAAACTCCAAAGTGCTCAAGCTTAAATATGGAAATAAATTAGATTTTCATTCATTAAACTAATTTTTCATTAAAAATAATCTTTTCATCATCAAATTTAAAAATATAATCTTCTAACTAAAATAAAACAAAATTGGTATAAAACTATAAACGACTACTATACATAAACATAAACTATTACAGTATTACCCCTATTATTAACTTCGTAACGAAAAAAGAATTTATTAAAATATTTTGAGATAATTAAAACATTTTCATAAAAAATACACTTCAAGGAATTACTCAATTCTCTTGATTAGTTTTAAGAAAAATTCATGAAATATAAATCTAAAATCTATAAGTAATACAGTAAATATTAAAAGTTCTATATATACAGCGCATTTGCGCGGGATCTATACTAGTAATGAATTAAATAAATTCCCCAGCACGTGAAAATAGAAAAGTTGCTGAAAATTTTAATTAATTTTTACTAAGATCATGGGTAGGCCCCACGTTATAAAATTAATTTTTTACCTCTAAAATAAGGAGCCATTCAAACTCTTAAAAAGAGTTCCCTTTTTATACTATGTAAATTTTATTCGTAAATCATTTTATAAGCATTCATTTTATTACTTTTAAAACCATTTTTACTTCAAATGTTATAATAGTTCCTCAATAGATTAATGAAAGAGCTCTCCTAGAAGAATATAATGGTCCTTATTTTGTTTCGGTGTTTATATATATAAGCTATATCAAATTCTTATTCTTTTTCCGATCCCCAACTCTGTATCTTTTTCTTGAATTTTAAAAGATGGTTCGAAATCGGATGAAGTACATAAATTGTCCATTGAGTTTTAGAAACCATACTTGTGAAAAAATTTAAAATTTGAAGAAAGATGTAATGGTTATAAATTCCGTGAATACAAGTTAAAATGTGGCCACTACTTAAAGTTTTATCTATACACCAAATGTTTATTCTATTCCGAACCTATGTATTGAGAGCTTATCTATATCCAAAATGTTAATTCGACCAATTTTGCAATTGTCAGCTAGCATAGCTGATAAAGTCGTGAGGAGTAGTACTCATAATCTGGGTTCAAATCTCATCAGCAATAAATTCGCCCTGGTCTCGCGTGGCTCCTTCTAAAAAAAAAAAAATCTCCCAATTTCTATGTAATTTGTTATTACGAGTCATTTAATCATTGAAATTTGTAAATGGATAGAAGATATTTAATAAATATCTATTTTCACGAAGTTTTGTAACCAATAGTTCTAAAAAAAATAATACTCCGTACTAGCTATGTAAGGAAACATCACATACTATAGTGCTTATTTAATACTCGTAAAAGATACTCATACTCTTAACAAAGATAATTAAATGTGATTACTAATTTTGTATTTATCATCAATAAATCTCACTTAAGACAACACTATCCATTTAAGGTGAAGACGGATTAGATATATATCACTTTGTAAGTAAAAATACATAGGAAAAATCAATATATTTATCTTATATACACAAATGGTATAATACTTAACCCGTTTGACTGTCTTAGTTTAAAGACGAATAGTTTCGTCTTAAATGAAAATTTGTTTTTATTCAATCCCCCCATGTGAATCAGTGAATGGTACCAAGTCGAATTAATAATAGAAGGCGTTGGTTAGTTGATTTATGCGGCGCAACTGATAAGTACGTACAATAGAACACTGATACTGATGTTGAGGACACTGATATCCTTGCATATTTCAGTCCGTCTTGCTTAAGATTGCCTTATTTCAGACCGCAATAAGACCTCTTACAAGTGAAAAGCACATGGGTGGTGGGACACCCCCATGTGTTTTCCCACTCACACCCTAAATGAGTTTTTTGTGAGAGAAAATGGTATCCGTCTGACCATTTCAGACGAATATAGCGGTCTGAAATAAGAATTTGTGTACATATTTAGTTGCATTTTTGTCTACTTGTGCTTGATTTTTCAATTGTCCATGCCCTCCTCCTTTTGAGGGGCATGAAATACGGGTTTCAAAATATAAAAAAACTAGTTTTGAGATCTGTGCATTACACAAGTGGTAACAAAAATATTATAAAAAGCAAAAATTTACTTATTTTTTGGATTTTGTAAATTACTAAATTTTAGAAAATGGTTTACCCCTATACTATTTATAAGTTTATATTGCTTAATTTATTCTAAGTACTCTGCTTTTTTTAATTTATGAAAGGTGAAATCTGAAAAGAGAATATAAAATTCTTGTAGATTTCATAACCTGTTTATTTACGCAATATACATTTAATTTTACTCATTGTTGTACGCTTTTTCAATATACATTTAATTTTACTCATTGTTGTACGCTATTTATCATATTACCCCTTATGTTACACTTTTATCATATTACCCCTCTTGTTTGTTCTTCTCTTAATTCTCTACTTTCTATCTCATTTCTTCTCCCACCCGCAATTGTCTGAGCGTATGGAAGCAGCGTTTACCATTACTAACGGACCACAACGTCCGTCTCAACCCCTATCTCAGTAACCCCCCGCAACTAACCAACATGTTGTAACCCATATCCTATATCCTCCAACTAATACCCTACCCCCTCTTGCCTCTATCATCCCATATGTCCCGTATCATACATAACCAACATCCCTCATGATATCTCAATCCATTTCGTCCTTTTAAACCAAACGTCTACAAAATATTTTTGACCAGATTGAACTCCCTTAACAGAATTTCCTCCGCCTCTTCGTGAGTAATGTAAAAACAAATAAATTACGCACTATTTTATTGTAAAATTATTAAAGGACATAATCAAATCAATACTTACATGAGAAATACTCATCATTTACTCCTTACATCTTAATTGTGCATTGGTGTTTGTTTTATAAGATAAAAATGGTGAATTGTATTGATGATTTGCAAGGTAGGAATACATGGCTTTATATACTACAAATACACAGCAAGCTATCTAATCTAATCCCACTGATTGTGGAGATGATTGAGGATCGTATAATTACAAAGGAATAAGATAATTACATTTGCCTAAAATAAAGAATAAACTGATTATAATATTTACATGATTTGTGCTTGATTTGATATGATTATGAAATCATATCTTCATATCTTCAACATTCCCCTTCAAGATGGACGGACGTAAACGAAGTCCAATCTTGCTAATGAGATCAAGGAAACGGGACTTGTGGAGGGGCTTCGTCAGCGTGTCAGCGAGTTGGTCATTGCCATTGATGTGTTGAACTCGTATTTTTTGTAGGCGAACCTGCTCTTTAACGAAGTGAAAAGACAAAGCGAGATGTTTCATTTTGGAGTGGAAAACGGGATTCGCGGAATAACTAGTTGCACTTAGATTATCACAATAAATAGAGGGAGGTTTAGTAACAGTGATACCAAGTTCGCTTAATAGTGACAGTAACCAAAGGAGCTCAGCAGTGGTATCGGCCACTGCCCGGAATTCGGCCTCAGTTGATGAGCGTGAGACGGCTCGTTGTTTTCGAGAGGACCAACAGATGGGATTGGAACCAAGGTATACTAGAAAGCCTGAAGTCGACACAAAGTCAGTTGTATCACCACCTAGGTCGGCATCACAAAAGGCATGAAGCGACAAAGGTGAGGAGTTGGAGATGTGAACACCCATGTGGAGGGTACCACGAAGGTAGCGTAGGAGACGTTTAAGGGCTGTCCAGTGAGAGGTTGTGGGGTGTGTTAAAAATTGTGCTAGTTTATTAACGGAAAAGGCAATATCAGGACGTGTGAGGGAGAGGTATTGAAGGCTACCAATAATAGCACGATAGTCGCTTTCATTGATAACGGGATTTTTAGGTTCGGTGTCGTCGGGCGGGTGCGGAAGCATTGGTGTTGTTGCAGGGTTGCATTCTTGATAGTTGTATTTGTGAAGGAGGTCGGAGAGATATTTGGTTTGGTTAAGGTGAAGTCCGGTTTTTGTAGGGGTCACTTCAATCCCTAGAAAATAAGAAAGGGGACCGAGGTCTTTCAACGAAAATTTGGTCGATATTTTGGTAATAAATTCGGTGATGTGAGTATGGTTTGGTCCGGTTACAATAATATCGTCGACGTAAACTAAGACTAATAAAGAAATTGTATTTGAATTGTAAATAAATAAGGATGGATCCGAAATAGAGTTTTTGAATCCAAAGGAAATTAAATAATTTTTGAGTTCGGTATACCATGCTCTCGGTGCTTGTTTGAGACCATAGATGGCTTTTTGTAGCTTGCAAACATAATCTGGTTTATCCGTGTCAATGAAACCTGCAGGTTGTGACATGAATACGGTATCGGTTAGTGTGCCTTGAAGGAAGGCATTGTTAATGTCCAAGTCTGATTTTTGAGGAGGGCTTGGTATTCATCAATCATGGCTGCTCTCCAGCGAGGGTCGATGAGGGCTTGTTTGGTTGTTGTAGGAGTGGGATAGGTGGTGGCCAGATTGGCGGTTTTGGCGTAACGGGGGTTCGGCTTAACTATATTATTGGATAGGCGAGTGCCATGTTGATGGGAAGGTGGAGGTGGCGGTGGTGGTGGAGGGGGTGGAGAGGCAGAGGAGGGAGAGGTCGCGGTAGAGGGGGGAGTGGGGTTCGAGGAAGCAGAGGAGGCGGTAGGGTTGGTGTTTGGAGGTTGTGGAGAGGTGGTTTCAGGCGAAGGGGGGGGGGGAGGTAGTGGCTGTGGGTGTCGGGGTGGTAAGGAGAGGGAGAGCAAGGGTACACCATTGATCAGTGGATGGTATGGAGGAAGAAGACGTGTTGGATAAGGTGGGATAGGGAAATTCTGTTTCCACAAATCGAACATGTCGAGATGTGAAGACTTTGTTGAGGGACGGGTCAAAACAATAATAAGCACTTTGGGTTGTAGAGTATCCGACAAAGATACACGGGGTGGACCGACTTTCAAGCTTATGAGTGGTATAGGGACGAAGCCACGGGAAACATAGACAACCAAAAGGGCGAAGCTTTTCATAGTTAGGTGGTTGGTGATGAAGAATTTCGTAGGGGGATTTATTGTTTAGTGTGGAGGTGGGTAAGCGATTTATGAGGTACGTGGCGGTGGTGAAAGCATAGGTCCAAAAATTGGTGGGTAGTCGTGCCTGAGTGAGGAGAGCTAGACCGGTTTCTACAATGTGTCTATGGCGACGTTCCGCGAACCCATTATGTTCGGGTGTATGTGGTGGGGAGGTTAAGTGGGTTATGCCATCATTTAAGAGATCAGGGGTGAGTTTAATAAATTCTCCACCATTGTCGGAAAAGAATTGTTTAATTGGTTTATTAAAGTATTTTTCAACAACGGCTTTGAAACGATGAAAGGTTAAATAGGTATCGGATTTATTTTTAAGTGGGTAAATCCAAAAATAATGACTATAGTGGTCAACAAATATTATATAATATTTGAAGTTATCATGTGAAAGAAGTGGAGCGGTCCAAACGTCAGAAAAAATCACATCGAGAGGAGCACTGGATTTAATACTTGAAATGGAAAAAGGCAACTTGTGGCTTTTATTCATTAAGCATGCCGTACAATGCGGAAAATTGGAGATGCGAAATTTAAATTGAGAATTTAAAATCTTGAGGGTGGCATCGGAGGGGTGGCCAAGTCGGTGGTGCCATGAGGTGGATGATACGGCATAAGCTTTAGGAAGAGGTTGTGGTTGCCACTCATATGTGCCATCATTAAATCGGCCCTGGAGGAGGATTGTTCCCGTCACTTGTGCCTTAAAACAAAATGAAGTTGGTGAGAAAATAGCAATAGCATTATTATCTTTGCAAAATTGCGAAACGGAAAGTAATTTACGGGAAATGGTAGGAACGACTAAAACATTGGTAAATGAAAGAGCATTATAAGAGAAAGAACCGTAATGGGTAATAGGAAGAGAGGAGCCATCTCCTATAATGAGGTCGTCGGCGCCGTCATATGGAGTATGCAGCGAGAGGTTTTGCAAATCGTTAACAACGTGATGGGAAGCACCGCTGTCAACAAGGAAGGAGGAGGAAGACGATGGTGGTATAGTGGCGGTATGGGCATGTGGGCGAGGTTGCTGACGAGTGGGAGGGGGAGGGAAGGCGACCATAGGATAGGTGCGACGGAAATCGTCACAGTCGCTAATGACATGTCCTTTGCTGCGACAAAATTGGCAGCGGCCAAGGAATGGTTTGGGTTCTTGGTTTTGATTGGAAGGTTGAGATTGGTTAGGATAGCGAGGGTGAGATTGGGAAGCGGTGGTTTGAGCACGAGGTTGGTAGGGTTGTTGGTGTTGGCGGGTTTGGTGATGATAGCCACGATTGGTTGCGGCGTGGGCAGAGGGTGGAAAGGGTGAGGCAGGGGTTTGAGTTTTGGTGAGGAGTTCATGTTGGATTAGTTTTTCATGTAATTGTTCGAAGGCTATTGGGGTGTCCCGGGCACGAACTATGTCAATAACGGATTTATACTTGTCTTGGTCGAGACCATGAAGGATCTGATGGGTAAGATCTTCGGCATCGACGGGTTTACCTAGTTGAGCTAATTGAGCAGCGCAGGTTTTGACGGAGAGGAGATAGTCAGATACGGGTTGATTACCTTGGCTAATGTGGCGAAAACGCTCCTTCAGTTGAAGGATGTGACCACGGGACGGGTTGGCGAAGGTGGTTTCGAGAAGTGTCCACGCTTCTCGAGATGTGGTTGCGTCGAGGATGATGGGTGAGACATCATCATGGAGGGTACCCGCGATAGCGCCAAGGATAAGATTATCTTGACGGAACCACGTGGAGTAGGCTGGGTTAGGGACAGGAGTGGGGTTGGGTTTGTCGGTGGTGGCAGGAGGTGTGGTTGTTTCGGGTGGTGAGGAGCGAGAACCATCAAGGAAAGCGAAGAGCCCGAGACCTTGAAGGAACCGTATAATCTGGAATCGCCAAGAGCGATAGTTGGTTTTGGTGAGACGGGTACAGTTGGTGAAATGAACGGAAATGAGAGGGTGGTCGGGTTCATCGGTGTTTGGGATGAGGGTGTTGGAATGGTTGGCCATGGTGGTTATGCCTAGTACAACAACGAGGAAGGTGATGAAGGTTAGGATCGATAGAAGGAATGATACCATATAAGATAAAAATGGTGAATTGTATTGATGATTTGCAAGGTAGGAATACATGGCTTTATATACTACAAATACACAGCAAGCTATCTAATCTAATCCCACTGATTGTGGAGATGATTGAGGATCGTATAATTACAAAGGAATAAGATAATTACATTTGCCTAAAATAAAGAATAAACTGATTATAATATTTACATGATTTGTGCTTGATTTGATATGATTATGAAATCATATCTTCATATCTTCAACATGTTTTCGGTCATAATATTTACACAAATTATTGTGTAAGACGGTATCAATGCAATTAACGTAGATTATTGTTAAAATATCATATTCGTAACTTGATAAAATATGAGTGACAGAATTAGACGATGGTTTTAATTTGGTTCTGAATATAGCACATACTTCATTTAGATTGGATGGTTTGAAACAGAAGATCAACACCAAGTAGCAAAGCACAATATCAAAACGAATTCACGTACAAACTCTAACCAATCTTGTTTGATAATCACATGATCTCTCCCAAAAAATGTCTTCATAGAAAAAACAAAAGGACTCTAGGTTACGGAGTGTATGAATATATAAGAGAAAAAAAAACTGAAACTTATTTAACAAATGAAAATTTATTGTTAGAAATGGTACAAATGAATTCAAGGTAAACTATAAAGCAAAACAATTGTATAAGATACGGACTTACGGAGTATATAAAATTTTTTATTTTTTTCGAATTTTCTATTTTTTTGGATTTTTCAATTTTTGAGAATAAAAGACAATGCATACAAAAATTAAACGTGGTAACAGACATGCAACAAAATGCAGACACAGATATGGATGCATATACCCTCCCCAAACCAAACTATACAATGCCCTCATTGTACTCAAAAATAGGGAAAGGAAATGCAAACTGAAAAGAAGAGAGTGAAGTTCGAAAAACTTACAAGATAACACGAAGTAGGGACCTCCCCAAACCAGCCAGCAACAAGGGAGGTCGCAAACAACTTCATAACAACGTCACTGGAAGCGAATCAAAACAACGAACTCGATCGAGAGAACAAGGCACTCGATCGAGTAGAAATGGCCGCAAAAGTGCTCGATCGAGAGAAGTAGAGCACTCGATCGAGAAGTCTTCATCCTAGGGTGCTCGATCGAGAACATAAAATACTCGATCGAGTAGTTGTCTATGCACGAATACCTATGCTCCAATTGAGGCACCTGCAAACACGAAATAAACGGCCATAGAACAAATCAAAATGTTCCAGTCTATGTCCGAAAATCAATTATTACATGTCCAAAAAAACTAAAATGTTTGAAAATCAACTAAAAAGAGTTTTAAATTCCGGGTTGCCTCCCGGTCAGCGCTAGTTTCAGATAGGTCCCAGCTCGACCTTATTCTCTTCATCCACCCACGCAAATCACTGGCCAACAACAAGGCTTCTGACTGAAGGAAGTCCCCTCGGCGTCCATGATCTTTACTTTTGGCCTCCACAACAAAGCATCAACTGAGGAACATCAACTCATTGCAGCGTTATGGCCTCCACCTTTTGCTTTCTTGCGCCCTTTCTTCTTATACGGCCTAGCCTCGTCCAAACCTCCTCCTGGGTCATCGATCCATACTGTTCCAGTCTCCAAATTCCACGTATGATGCCCGCCTCCTGGGTCTTTCAACCTGTCAAGATCTGTAGAAGAAGTAACAAAGGAATTAACCGTATTTGCAGAATCATCGTCCAAATTAAACTTAGACGACAATTTATTGTTCTCGGCATAAACATTACTCGATCGTGCACTTAAGATACTCGATCGAGAAGTTTTTTCGGCAATTGCACTCGATCGAACAACTTGTGTCACTGGATCGAGGATCTTGTTTTCCTCATTGCTCGATCGAGAACTTTTATCCTCTCGATCGAGTACTTCCTTAGTAATTTCATTCGATCGAGCATAGTAGGGCTCTCGATCGAATGTTTGAATAGGGGCAGGCGAGACTGCATTGTACTCTTCCTCTTGAACAATATTTTCAACATCCGAGCCATTATCTTCAGCACCAATAGGCAGAACCGGTCCTTCATAGGAAGTATCAACCCTGGTGCGAACAGCATAAACTGTCTCGGGTTGCCTAGAAGTTTGCTCGGCAATTACTTGACCCAACTGAGTCTCAAGTCTCTTGATAATGGCGTCTTTAGTTTGCATAATCTCTTGCGTTTGAAGCGCAAGTGCCTTCACTATAGACGTCAATTCAGCAACTTCTTCTTTTTGTTTGTCAGGAAGAGGGGTTTGTTGTTGCGGCGGCCAAACAAATGGAGGCTTTTGATAGCCCGTTGCTGAAACGGATATGGTGGCACATATGCAAAGGAATGACTAGCTTGTCTAGGCTGCCTAAACGCATAGACTTCGTCGTTCTCCGCCAAACAAATAACGGCATTGTGCCCCATAGCACCACATCTCTCACAGTAGACCACCTGTTGCGCCACAGTATGGAACTGAGGTGGACCACCCCAAGATTGTCTACTCTCCAGCTTGCCAGATCTTTCATTCTAAGCTTTAAACTGTGCTATAATTCTGGAGACGCTAGACATCTTGGCAAAAGAATAAAAGGTACTCAAGCCTTCCCTTTGATGTTCTTTCTCCTAGAATCTTGTCTAGGTAGGACCTATATGACCTATCAAAACAACACTAAAGGAAAAAAGTAGGAACTGCCTTGAGGAATAAATTCCTTGAGGCTAAAGACAGACAAAAATAAAACATGCAGATAAAATAGTTGCCTCCCCGACAACGGCGCCAAAATTTGACACGGTTGTCGCAACCCTATCAAAAATAAAACCAACTGGCTCTACTAGTGCAGCAGAGGTAAGTCGGGTATCGTATCTACAGGGAGGCGGTCACTATCTACTTGTTAATCAGTCTGTCTAAGGTCACAAAACGGGGGGTTTGAGTTGTTTAAACTAAACTAATGAACTGAAATAAAAGCAAGGAAAGAAATAGGAGATTAATCAGATAGAGAGAAATATGTCGGGATGTCGGTTCACCATGATATTACACAAGTCAGCTAAAGGTAGGTTAGTCGTTCTGATGTGAGAAGGGTAAAGGAAAGGTCCTCTCGGTCCACTATCCGCCCTAAAATACTACTAACTTTGCTCTCGCCCTCATTAGTGTAGTCTATTGTTCATAACAGGTCTGTTCATTTCAATCTCTCGATCTAGGTCTGAATTTAACCGGTTTAATTGCTTCAGTTTCATGCATTCAACCTAATAATTACAGTTATATTGCTATGAATCAATTCTCACGACCAGAATCGTCTAATCTAATTATCGCATCATCGTTATAGTACCATGGTTCTCCTAATCCTAGCATAAAGGGGATTAGCTACGCATAAATATAAATAAAACAATAACAATTAAAGCAATACAAAACATGATAGAGAAATGTATAAGAGAGAATTAAGTTAAATAGCAAAGGAAGAGTAAAGAAAGATTACACGAGACGGGATCCAGAAAATAGAAGAACAAAGTAACGTTCAACACAAGAGGAAGAAAGAACCAGAATAATTCCTCAACCTAATTAAGTCTCTCCTATTTATAGGAGAGATATTTATTTTACCTAATTAAAACTTAAAATATCTAGAAAATAAGTTTACGCGAGAAAATCTCACGGCTGATTCCAAAGTGCTCGATCGAGCACTTCTAAACAACTCGATCGAGTAACTTCTGTCAAAAACCTCACGATCGAGCACAATATGCACTCGATCGAGGAACTCTAAAATATCACCTCTCGATCGAACAATAAAAGACTTCGATCGAGGTCGTCTTGTTCACCAAAAGCTCTCGATCGATGAACTAGGCCAGCAAAACCTCTCGATCGAGAGATATACCACTGAAGTCAGCTATGACTCGTTAATTTAGCTTCCGAAGCCGCTTCACGCATGCCAAGACAGTAGCATTTCTGCTCCAATTCTTCTTTTCTCCAAAATGCATGCAGACGGGACAAGTTTAGGCTCAATTCCGCTACTTTCAGGTCCATTCCTGCAATTAAAGCCAAACGAACCAAAGTAGGCTATTCGGGGCATTTCATAGCACAGAACTACGTATTTCCATAGAAATACGTGCGTAAGAGACTTAAAAAGGCTATATAAAATGCACGTATCAATCACCCTGTCTTATGGTAAACTTCCGATGTGGGACAATTCTAATATTTATACATAGTATATTCACCATACTTACATTACGTTTCAATGTAGGACAAATAACATACTAAGTATATTTTTTTCGCACCTAGTTTGACATCAACCCGATTTAATAATGAGAAAATACAATATAATCTACACTCTAATGATAGCATTTTTTTGTCACAATCTAATTATATAATTTTCATACGATACTTTTTTGTCAAATGAATTATAAAGTTTTTATATCAAAATTATAAACATCACTTTAATATAATATAGAAAATGTATATATATGGGACAGTTCTATTATTTATACATAATATATTCACCATACCTACATTATTTTTCAATGTGGGACATATAACATACTAAAAAGTACATATCTTTTGTATCAAAAAATTCTGGGTTAATACCTAAGTTTCAAGGATGCCTCATATTTATATTTATAGAATCACCCTACCGTATACTATTCTTTCGATATGAGATACATAATTTAATTATTTAGACGTAGTATGTTCATCATGCCTACTTTATTTTTCAATGTGAAAGATATAACATACCAAGGAGTAAATGTCTCTTCTTAAAAAATCCACTATTATATACATATTATTTTTCTTTGAAGGTAAAACCACTTAGTATCGATCATTAGATAGAGATCTCTACATCGTACATATAACGACTCATTAACGCTCTATTATTGCATTCAGAAGACAACCATTAGTAAAATCTTTAGTTTTGTACTGTGTCATGAGACTACGATTAGTAAAACCTTTAGTTTTGTATTTTTGTATTTTCTTGTTCATGTTCTTAACTCTTTCCCGGGTAGTTCCCAATGATTTCCACTTTAGTTTTTATATCATATCGTAGATAATGATAGAAAATCTTAAGAGCTCTTTAAAACAATATTTATGAGACTCAAATTTTTTTGGGTGGATACATAAGTTCCAAATATGTCTCCTATTTATAATCATAGGATCACATCACCTTATACTAATCTTTCGATGTGGGACAATTCTACTATTTATATGTAGTATATTCACCACACCTACGTTATTTTCCAATGTGGGACAAAACATACTAAAAATTACACAATTTTACATACTAAGAAGTTTTAATATGTGCAAATAATATGAAACTAGTTTGAATGCTCGTGCGTTGCAACGGGATAATTAACTTATTTATAATGCAAAAATAAACGTTATAGGGGTTTAATGTTTACATTCTATGTCTAATGATTTGTTTACATATTATTAAAATATCTCTTTCAAAAAAAAATAAAAGAATAATATATACGTGGGTTAACTCTTATTTATAATCATATAATCACCACATCTTATACTAATCTTTCGATGTGAGACAATTCTACTATTTATAAGTAATTATTCACCAAACTTGGATTTTTTTTCTGATGTGGGACAATTCTACTATTTATAGATAATATATATTCATTTAACCTGCATTGTTTTTCAATGTTCGACAAATAATATACTCAGAATTACACCAACTTTTTCGCACTTAGTTCGACATCCATCCAGATCTCGAATACCGAATACAGACAATTGCTACTCATTATATCTAATAGTTATATTTAAATTTAATAATATGATCAAGTACTCTCCATTAATATTTGTACGTTGTTTTTCTTCAAAAAAAAATTTAACATAATTGAGATACGGAAATTTCCCGTGGTACCCCTTAATTTTGTCAGATTTTTCATGTTACCCCTACTTTTAAGAATCTGCTTATGATACCCTTGAGTTTCCATTTTTTTGCCCTTGGTACCCCCTAATGGCCTAATGTAAAGGCTGTTAAATGGACATTAAGTTTGATGGCGTGACAATAAAATAACAATAAAAAAATAATACCCCATTTATTGTTTTATTGGTACGGATATCTCTCTATTTTAAATGAAAATTTAATTAACTATATCATTATAATATTTGAAATTTCTCATGGTAACCTTGAACTTTGATAGATTGCTACCATGGACGTTCGTTTTCTATTTTTTTTTTTATCATAATTAAAATATGTGCAAATGATAGGAACCTATACTCTAATGATAGAATATTTTTTAACACAATTCTAATTATGTTATTTAAACGTAGTATATTTACCACACCTAAATTATTTTTCAATATGGGACATATAAAATCTATAGGTAGAAAATATGATGATATAAACTTTTAATTAAGAGCTCTCCGAGACAATACTTAAGAGACTCAAAAGATTTTGGGTTGATGCCTAAGTTCGAAGGATGCCTCCTATTTATAATCATAGAATCGCCCACCTTATGCTATATTTTGATGTGGGAAAATTCTATTTTTTATATGTAGTATATTTATCACACCTATATTATTTTTCAATGTGGGACATATAACATACTATGAAATACACCATCTTTAATATGTGCAAATTATATGAAATCTATATATACTCTAATGATAGCATTTCCTACTGTGAATCTAATAATATTATTTTCATAATTTTTTACCGACATTATTTTGCCAAATGGAATGTAAAAATTTTTATATAAAAATTAGAAACATCACTTGAATATAAAATAAGAAATACATAGTATATATTATAATAACTAAAAGATTTTCCAAAGATTAACTTAGGTTATAAATCATTATTGTAGAGACAGTAATACAAACTCTTTTAAGAGCTCTCTCTGACAATACTTAAGAGAATCAAAAGATTTTGGGTTATGACTTCTATTTATAATCATAAGATCACTATGCCTTATGGTAATCTTTCGATGTGGGACAATTCTAATATTTATACATAGTATATTCACCACACTTACGTTACTTTTCAATGAAGGACAAATAACATACTAAGTACACCATTTTTTTTTGCACCTACTTTGACATCAACCCGATTTCATAATGAGAAAATACAATACAATACCATCTACACTCTAATGATAGCATTATATAATTTTCATACGATATTTTTTTGTCAAATGAAATATAAAGTTTTTATATCAAAATTATAAACATCATTTTAATATAATATAAAAAAATGTATATATATGGGACAGTTCTATTATTTATACATAATATATTCACCACACCTATATTATTTTTCAATGTGGGACATATAACATACTAAAAAGTACATATCTTTTCTATCAAAAAATTTTGGGTTAATACCTAAGTTTCAAGGATGCCTCCTATTTATATTTATAGAATCACCCTACCGTATACTATTATTTCAATGTGAGATACATAATTTAACTATTCAGACGTAGTATGTTCATTATGCCTACATTATTTTTCAATATGAAAGATATAACATACCAAGAAATACATGTCTCTTCTTAAAAAAATCACTATTGTATACATATTATTTTTCTTTGAAGGTAAAACCACTTAGTCTCGATCATTAGATAGAGATCTCTACATCGTACATATAACGACTCATTAACGCTCTATTACTGCATTCAGAAGACAACCATTAGTAAAATCTTTAGTTTTGTACAGTATCAGGAGACTACCATTAGAAAAACCTTTAGTTTTGTATTTTTTGATTTTCTTGTTCATGTTCTTAATTCTTTCCCGGGTAGTTCCCAACGATTTCCACTTTATTTCTTATATCATATCGTAGATAATGATAGAAAATCTTAAGAACTCTTTAAAACAATATTTATGAGACTCAAAAAAATTTGGATGGATACATAAGTTTCAAATATGCCTCTTATTTATAATCGTAGGATCACATCACCTTACACTAATCTTTTGATGTGAGACAATTCTACTATTTATATGTAGTATATTCGCCCCACCTACTTATTTTCCAATGTGGGACAAAACATACTAAAAAGTACACAATTTTACGTATTAAGAAGTACACCATTTTTAATATGTGCAAATAATATGAAATTTATACTCTAATGAAAGCATTTTTAACCACGAAGCTAATTATATTATTTTCATAATTTTTTTAACGATATTTTTATGCCAAATACAATGTAAAAGTCTGATGTAAAAATTGGAAATATCACTTGAATATAATTTAGGAAATATACATATTATAATAATTATAAGATTTTCCATTTTATTTTTTACATAAAAAATTATACTTTCCTAAATTGATTTTTGATGATGTGGACGCTCTCAGATCGCTCGAAAAAACTCTCTTTTATATATACTAGTACTAGTATTGGTGCCCGGCTTCACCCGGGCTACCTCTACTCACCATTAAATTTTATTTTTTCATTAAATAAAATTACGTAACGCTGTATAACCCATAAATTTATCAATAATATATTTTTCAATGACAAATCCTAAAATTACGATGAAATAAATTTTGAGACAAATTCACTACTCCCGCTATTAATATTTTACTCTTATTAATGAAACAATAGCAATACCATTTCACTACTTTCTCGTAATCATTGTTACTTCCACTACTCCAGCCGTAATTATTGTTACTGTCACTACTGCCGCATTAATATTGATAATTTCACTACTCCCGCCGTAATTATTGTTACTTTCACTATTGTCGTATTAACATTGATTATTTCACTACTCCCGTTGTTGATTGTTTCTACCACTTTCACTAATCTCGCTGATAATATTGTTACTTTTACTATTCAAATGAGTGATTAGTATCATATAACTATATCCAATGTTACTACAATTCTTTTCTTTACTGACTAAAATTACTTTTACTACTTAGGTATGCAATTTTAAGGGGATTATATATTTATATAAATAAATATATTACATATATGCAGTAAATCAAATCGAAAGAATTATGCAATATTATATATTGGAATCTAACTTGAATTATTTATAACCTACTTATTATATTTTTGTATGTTAAATAATTAACATCTCTATACATCTAATAAATTATAAAGTTTAATAAAATTGCATAGATTTTAATTTTAATATATAATTTTATGATGATAATAATTAATACCATAAGTGTGCATGTTTATACTAACTAATTATTTTATTTTAAGGAAATTGACCATCTTCTAGTCTTCTATAAATATTTAGGAAAATTACCAAGCATCTTCTTTCTTTTAGTCTCCTTGAAATTGACCATCTTAATTAATTATTTTGTTTTAAGAAAATTGACCATGTTTTAGTCTCTTACAAATGTTTAGGAAAATTACCAAACTTCTATCTAATTTAATTTTAACTCAAACTATATAATATTTGCATTGAGATCCCTTATTCGGGTCCATCACACGGTGCTAGTGATTTAAAACTATATATTATAATTAATTTGTATAACTTTATTTAATTACATTGAAGTCCCTTGGTTTCTGGATTTAGTATATAATATTGATATATAGATTTATATTCTAATGATAGCATTTTTTACGACGAAGCTAATTATATTATATTAATAATTTTTTAAACGATACTTTTTTGCCAAGCAAAATGTAAAAGTTTGATATAAAAATTGGAAATATTACTTAAACTAGGTTTGATGCCCGGCTACTCCCGGGCTACCTTTATTTACCATTTAAAAATTATTTTTTATGAAATATGATTCGCTAAATTTAGTTAACACATACATTTACAATTTATATCTTAAAATTATGATGAGATGTAAAATTAATCAACAAATTATGAGACACGTTCATCACTCTCGCTGTTAATATTATTACTTTCACTACATCCCCTGTTAATACTATTACGTTCACTACTTTTTTGGTTACGGTTGTTTCTTTAACTATTCCTGCTATTTTTACGGTTAATCCGTTAGTTTTGTCAAACTCATATATTTAAATAAATTAATATTTTTCTAAAATCGAATTATTAATTAATTTTTCATACTCTCTCCGTTGTTTCTATTGTTACCTTCATCGCATATGTTGTGACTACTATTACTTAGCTTTCACTAACCCCGCCGTCATTATTTTTTCTTTCACTACTCCCGCATTTATTACTGTTCATTTCACTACTCCCGTTGCTGATAGTATGACTTTCACTACTGTTGCTACTATTGTTACTTTTACTACTCCCATATGGGTGGTTACTATCATATTAGTTGATGATTATGTAGTTGTATTAAATTTATATATATACTTAAATAAATCTGAAATATTAGATTAGAATATTATTTAAGAGCAATCATTATTATTTACTAATTAAATTACAAATCTAATGAATTCTGGGAATATTATATTTTTTTGGAAATCTAAAATGATTTATTTACCTTTTTAATAGTTTTCAAAATATAACGACTTATATTATATTTGTGTATGTTAAATAATTAACATCTTTATACTAATGAATACCATAAGTAGAGCCTGTTTATTTAAGGAAATTCACCATATTCTGCTGTTCTCTAAATTTATACTTCAACCCAAAACTATATAATATTTACATTGAAGTCCCTTGTTCAGGTCCATCACACAGCGTTAGCGATTAAAAACTATATAGTATAATTAATTTGATTAATTTGTATAGATTTATTTAATTACATTGAAGTCCCTTGTTCAGGTCCACTTTATTTTTTACATAAAAAAATATTATTTATGATACTTTCCTAAATTAATTTTTGATGATGTAGACGCTCTCAGATCGCTCGAAAAACTCTTATATATATATATATATATATATATATATATATATATATATATATATATATATATATATAGAGAGAGAGAGAGAGAGAGAGAGAGAGGAGTTCTAATGAGTCCTCCTCTCAAATTGAGTCCATAAGTCCCTCTAAGGGCCTTTGGATGGACTCAATGAATGGTTGAGATGCATTTGATTAAGGGCTATTAAAAAGAAAAGGAAAAAAATGTGGATGGTTGGATTGAGATGGGTGGTTGAGATTGAAAATTACCAAAAAAAATTACCACTAATCAAATTTCTATACATTAATTAATTTTTCTTTCTCTCTCTAGCCCCTAATTAATCAGTTTTGAGTTTAAGATTTCAGAAGTGTAAATGTAATGTTGTATGAGTTTTACAAGAGTAAATGTGATGTTTTACGAGTGTATGACATTTTACAAGTGTAAATGTGAAGTTTTACGAGTGTAAATGTAACATTTTAAGAGTGTACATTTGATTTTTTGTGACAGAAATTTTGAATTTATATAATTTTAACATTTTACAAGTGTAAATGTGAAGTTTTACGAGTGTAAATGTAACATTTTTAAGAGTGTAAATTTGATTTTTTGTGACGGAAATTTTGAATTTATATAATTTTAACATTTTACAAGTGTAAATGTGATGTTTTACGAGTGTAAATGTAACATTTTTAAGAGTGTACATTTGATTTTTTGTGACGGAAATTTTGAATTTATATAATTTTAACATTTTACAAGTGTCAATGTGATGTTTTACGAGTGTAAATGTAACATTTTAAGAGTGTACATTTGATTATTTGTGACGGAAATTTTGAATTTATATAATTTTAACATTTTACAAGTGTAAATGTGAAGTTTTACGAGTGTAAATGTAACATTTTTAAGAGTGTAAATGTAACATTTTTGTGACGAAAATTTTGAATTTATATAATTTTAACATTTTACAAGTGTAAATGTGAAGTTTTACGAGTGTAAATGTAACATTTTAAGGGTGTAAATTTGATTTTTTTGTGACGGAAATTTTGAATTTACATAATTTTAACATTTTACAAGTGTAAATGTGATGTTTTACGAGTGTCAATGTAACATTTTTAAGAGTGTAAATTTGATTTTTTGTGACGGAAATTTTGAATTTATATAATTTTAACATTTTACAAGTGTAAATGTGAAGTTTTACGAGTGTAAATGTAACATTTTAAGAGTGTAAATTTTTTTTTTTTTGACGGAAATTTTGAATTTACATAATTTTAACATTTTACAAGTGTAAATGTGATGTTTTACGAGTGTAAATGTAATGTTTTAAGAGTGTAAATGTAGTATTTTAAGAGTAAATTGGTCCTTTGAGTGTAACTTTGGTCCTTTATAAGTGTCACTTTTGTCCTTTACGAGTAAAACTTTAGTCCGACTACCAAAAAACACCACCACCGTCGTCCTCCACCACCAACTCATATCCACAAAAAATATGAGTGCAAATCTATATAATTTTAACGAGTGTAAATGTAAAGATATACGAGTGTAAATGTAAACAATATGAGTGTAAATGTAAAAAATACGAGTGTAAATGTAAAGAAATAAGGGTGTAAATCTGAAAAATGCGTGTAAATGTAAAGAAATATGAGTGTAAATGTAAAGAAATACGAGTGTAAATGTAAAGAAATACGTAAATCTGAGAAATGCTAATATAAGTGTAAATGTAAAGAAATACAAGTGTAAATGTAAAGAAATACGAGTGTAAATCTGAAAAATGAGTGTAAATGTAAAGAAATACGAGTGTAAATGTAAAGAAATACGAGTGTAAATCTGAAAAATGAGTGTAAATGTAAAGAAATATGAGTGTAAATGTAAAGGAATACGAGTGTAAATGTAAAGAAATATGAGTATAATAAATATATTTATTAGATCTAAGAATAAAAATCATGATAATACGATTTTTTTTCAAAAATCTACTATATATTTATGAGATCTACGAATGTAAATTTGAAAAATGAATATAACTTTAATAAAAGATTAAAGGAACACGCTTCCAATTGATTTACAAGTGTTTTTTTTGTGAGATCTCGAAATGATATTTGTGAGATCTCGAAAAAAACAAAAACAAAAATGAAAAAATAAGCCAACAAAACCAGATCTGAACCCATAAATCTAAAAAAAAAAAAATAACAAAACGATTTTTTATAAGACGACATTTGAAAAAATATAAAACAAGACGATATTTGAAAAAAAGACGGGATTTGTGAAAAAATAAAAACAACAAACCCCAAAATAAATACAACAAACCCAACAACAACAATAACTTACTCATATTAATTAAGAAAAAAAAATGAAACAGACAAAGGCATAAAGACATTAACGCCAAACATGAAACAGACAAACACAAAGGCAAAAATGAAACACAAACACAACAATGCCAAACATGCCACCGTCACTTTTCCCTTCCACCACCACCATCTTATTTTTTTTTTTAAGAAACCAGATCTGAAATTAATAATAAAAAAAAATAACACACACGCACAAAACCGACAACCACAACAGCAACGACACACAACCACCACCGAGGAAGAGCGGAGGAAGCGGCGTTTTTGGTAGATCTGGGTTTGTGAGGGGAAGTAGCGGCGGTTGTGGTTGTTGGAGGTGCGGCTGTGGTGGTTGTGGTGTTGGAGGTACTTTTGCGGTGGGTCGGGAAATGGTGGTGGTTTTGGTTGTTGGAGGAGGCGGCTGGAAATGGGTAGTTGTGTGTCGAGGGTTGTTGTGGCGGGTGGAACAAAGGGTGACGGTGGTGCGTGGTTGGACTGCGGTGGTGAGGGAGTTCGGAGGTGAGGTGGACGGGTGGTGGTGGCGTGGTGGTTGTCGTGGGGGTAGTTGGGTTGTGGTGGGTGGTGGGGGATTGGTGGCCGTGGGTGGGTGGCGGTGGAGGTGGTCAGTGGGGTCGGGTGAGGGGGGAATTTTTTTTGAATTATTTGGTTTTGAATTTTGTTGGATTTTTTAGAGGAATTGGATTTTTTTGGGTTTTAGAGAGATAGAGAGCTGATATTTGTGTGAAGGAGAGAGAAGTGAGTGGAAAAAGAAGGCTTTTATAGTGCAATTAGGGTTTGATTAGTAATGGTAGAGAGGAAAAGGGATTAATTAGCATCCATCCCCTTATTTTAGCCTTAATCTCCCCCTTTTCCCCTTCAATCTCAACCTCTCATCTCCCCTTTTTCCCCTTTAATCTCAACCTCTCATCTCATCTTTTCAATAGAAGAAGGATCAAGTGAGTCCACCAAAATCCATTGAGTCCATAAGTCCTCTTTAGGACCATTGAAAAGATAGGATGAGGGGTTGAGATTGAAGAGAAAAAAGGAAGGGATTAGTGCAAAAAGAAGGGATTAATGCTAATGTAAGACACTCTCTCTCACTACCTCACTAATCAACACTTAATTTCACTATATAACCATTCTTTTTCCACCCACTTCTCTCACCTATCACACAAATATCATCATTCACATCTCTCTAAAAACCAAAAAATTCAGAAAACAAAAAAAAAATCCAAAATTCAAAAAATTCAAAAAATCAAAAAATAAATTCCCTCCTCTCAGCCTTACCACCGACCACCCCACCCACCGCCACCCACCCACGCCCAACAACCCACGACCACCACGAGCCGTCTTCTACCCCCACCTTGAGCTCCCTCCCTTGCCTCGACCCTCTTGACCGCCGCGGCTCCACCAGTCACAACCACCGCCTACCCACAAATCCACCACCTCTGCCACCACCACCTACCACCATAAACAAAAAAACCCTCAAAAGTCAGATCTACCACCACCACGACGCCAGCTCCACCAAACCACGCACCACCACACGCCAACAACACCCTCATATCCACCATTAGCCCGACCATCTCCCTCCCTTTCTCCCTTTTTGGCCAGATCCGAGCCCCACACCTCCACCAGCCCAACCACCTTCCACCCTTTCTCCCACCGCCACGCTCACGCACCACCACCACCAACAACCACTAACACCACAAATACCAATAAACGAGATCTGGAAAGAAACCAAAAAAAAAAAACGAGATCTGAGACGGCTACAGTAGTGTTGGAGTGCGTTTTTGCGGTGGTTGGTGGTGGCTGGATAGAGGCGGTTGTGTCGTTGGTTGTGTCGTTGGTTTTGCGGTGTTTTTGTTTTATTTCCAGATTTGTTCTCATATTTTCTTTCTAGTTGATGTTGGAGTGCGTTTTTGTTCTCATATTTTCTTTGTTCTCAGTTTGTGCGTTTGTGTTCATATGTGTTTGTTTGTGTTCATATGTCGTTTGTTTGGTTTTTATTCTTTTCTATTTATTTTTTTTTCTTTTCCAAAATAGTTTGGTCTTGTTGTTTCGTTGTTGTTGTTCTTACTTTTTTTTTTTCTTTTTTTCATTTGTTATTGTGGGTGATTTCAGATCTATTTATTTTTTTGAGTTATTTTACAGTTACACTAGTTTTTCTTTAAATTTACACTTATTTCTTTACATTTATACTCATATTTTTTAACATTTACATGCATTTTTCAGATTTATACTTACAATTCTTTACATTTACACTCATATTTCTTCACATTTACACTCATATTTCTTCACATTTACATGCATTATTCAGATTTATACTCGTATTTCTTTACATTTACACTCATATTTTTACATTTACACTCATATTTCTTTACATTTACACTTGTATATCTGTACATTTACACTTGTTAAAATTATATAGATTTGCACTCATATTTTGTGTGGATATGAGTTGGTGGTGGAGGACGACGGTGGTGGTGTTTTTTGGTAGTCGGACTAAAGTTTTACTCGTAAAGGATAAAAGTTACGCTTATAAAGGACCAAAGTCACAATTAAAAGACCAAAGTTACACTCTTAAACCTTCAAATTGACACTTAAAATACAACATTTACACTCGTAAAACATCACATTTACACTTGGTAACATGTTAAGATTATATAAATTCAAATTTGGATATAGAAAATTGCCTAAAAAATTAAATGTACACTCTTAAAATATTTACATTTACACTCGTAAAATATCAGATTTACACTTGTAAAATGTTAAAATTATATAAATTCAAAATTTCCGTCACAAAAAATCAAATTTACACTCTTAAAATGTTACATTTACACTCGTAAAACATCACATTTACACTTGTAAAATGGTAAAATTATATAAATTCAAAATTTCCGTCACAAAAAATCAAATTTACACTCTTGAAATGTTACATTTACACTCGTAAAACATCACATTTACACTTGTAAAATGTTAAAATTATATAAATTCAAAATTTCCGTCACAAAAAATCAAATTTACACTCTTAAAATATTACATTTACACTCGTAAAACATCACATTTACACTTGTAAAATGCTAAAATTATATAAATTCAAAATTTCCGTCACAAAAAATCAAATTTACACTCTTAAAATGTTACATTTACACTCGTAAAACATCACATTTACACTTGTAAAATGTTAAAATTATATAAATTCAAAATTTCCGTCACAAAAAATCAAATTTACACTCTTAAAATGTTACATTTACACTCGTAAAACATCACATTTACACTTTTAAAATGTTAAAATTATATAAATTCAAAATTTCCGTCACAAAAAATCAAATTTACACTCTTAAAATGTTACATTTACACTCGTAAAACATCACATTTACACTTGTAAAATGTTAAAATTATATAAATTCAAAATTTCCGTCACAAAAAATCAAATTTACACTCTTAAAATGTTACATTTACACTCGTAAAACATCAGATTTACACTTGTAAAGTGTTAAAATTATATAAATTCAAAATTTCCGTCACAAAAAATAAATTTTACACTCTTAAAATGTTACATTTACACTCGTAAAACATCACATTTACACTTTTAAAATGTTAAAATTATATAAATTTAAAATTTCCGTCACATTTACACTTGTAAAACTCATACAACATTACATTTACACTTCTGAAATCTAAAACTCATAACTGATTAATTAGGGGCTAGAGAGAGAAAGAAAAATTAATTAATGTATAGAAATTTGATTAGTGGTAATTTTTTTTTAGTAATTTTCAATCTCAACCACCCATCTCAATCCAACCATCCACATTTTTTTCCTTTTATTTTTAAAGACCTTTAATCAAATTCATCTCAACCATCCATTGAGGCCATCCAATGGCCCTTAGAGGGACTTATGGACTCAATGGCACATGTTGGACTCATTAGAACTCCTCTCTCTCTCTCTCTCTCTCTCTCTATCTATATATATATATATATATATATATATATATATATATATATATATATATATATATATATATATATATATAGTAATAAGATCATCTAAGTCCACCTCTTACATTTGAGTCCATAAGTCCTCCTTAGAGGCCTTGGATGGGGAAGTTGGATGGCTGAGATTGAAAGCAAAAAAGAGGGTTTAATTAGCTAATATTCCACTCTCTCTCTACATATACTAATTAATCCCTAACTAATCCTAATTATCCACTAATTTAATATATATACATTTCCACTCACCATTTCTCTCTCATCTCACACAATTTCAATACTCTCATCTCTCTAAACCCAAATAAATCAAAACCTACCAAAAACCAAACAAATCAAACCTAACAAAAACCAAATAAATCAAAACCTCCCAAAATTAAATACCCACCCGTCGGACCACCACACCACCACCATACACGGCCCAACTCCGCCGCCCGCAACACCACCGCACCGCCAACACCCTCCTTTTCCCAGATCTGCAACCACCGCCCGCCAACACCCTCACCCCCACGGCCCCACCCCGACACCCACGACCACCTCCTCAACTCCGTCGCCCGCCAACACCCTCACCCTCACCCCGACACCCACGACCACCTCCTCTCCTTCCCTACCTCAAGATTTGGTTTTGTATTTTTTTACCTTCCCCTCTCCCTTTTCAGATCTGGTTTCGTCAATTTTTTTTTTTTTTTTTTTTTTTTTCCTTTTTAATTCGTGTGTTATTGTTATTGTTTTAGTTTTTGGTTTTGTATTTTGTATTTTTTTTCCTTCCCCTCTCCCTTTTCAGATCTGGTTACGTCTTTCTTTTTTTTTTTTTTTTTTTTTTTTTTTTTTAAATTTCGTGTGGTGTTGTTTTAGTTTTTGTTTTTGAAATATAATTTTGATTTTAATTATTAGTTCTATAAAATGAGGAGAAAGATTTAAATAATTTTATGTTTATATTTTTTTTTAAAATCTCGTTTTATAATTATTATTTTCAAATTTTGTATTTAAAATGTCTTATTGTTTAATGAGATTTTGTTTATGTTTTTGTCTTTTTACATGATTTTTTTTTATTTTGGGTGTTAGTATGACATTAGTTTTGATTTTGGGTGTCTTGTTACATATCATTTTTTTTTTCGAGTTAAGTCGTGTTGGTGTTGTTAGAATTACACTTTTTTCTGTTAAAATTATACTTTTTTTTGCTATAATAACACTTTTTTCGGTTAAAATTACACTTTTTCTGCTAAAAATACACTTTTTGTTGTTAGAATTACACTTTTCTTCATTAAAATTACACTTTTTTCTGTTAGAATTACACTTATCTTCATTAAAATTACAGTTTTTTCTGTTAAAATTACTCTTTTTGTTGTTAGAATTACACTTTTTTCTGTTAGAATTACACTTTTTCTTCATTAAAATTACACTTTTTTCTGTTAAAATTACACTTTTTGTTGATAGAATTACACTTTTTTCGTTAGAATCACACTTTTCTTCATTAAAATTACACTTTTTTCGGCTAAAATTACACTTTTTGTTGTTAGAATTACACTTTTTGTTGTTAGAATTACACTTTTTTTCTGTTAGAATTACACTTTTTTCTGTTAGAATTACACTTACCTCTATTGGACTAATGTTACACTCTCAATGGACTTGGTCATATTCTCATATTCTCATTGGACTAATGTTACACTCTTAATGGACTAAAATTACATTCTCAGTGGACTGAAATTATACTTTTCTGGACTGAAATTATACTTTTCTGGACTAAAATTACACTTTTCTGGACTAAAATTACATTCTCCTTGACTTAAAATAACAATCTCATTGGACTGAAATTACACTTATCTGGACTAAAATAACACTTTTTGTCATTAAAATAACACTCGTAAAATGCTAAATTACAATAACTTGTGATAAAATGACAAAAATTCAAAATATTATTCGTTAAAATCACTCGGAAAAGATTGAAGTTAAACTTGTAAAACGCTAAATTCTCGAAAATATTCCTTAAAATTACACTTTTTGCTGTTAGAATTACACTCGTAAAATCCTAAAATGTCGAAAACTTGTCTCGAAAAAAAAAAAACGAAAAAAACGAAACAAAAAAACTTGTCTCGAAAAAAAAAAACGAAAAAAACCGAAACAGAAAAATGTTAACAAAATTTTCATAAACTTTGAAGTATAAGACAAAATATGGTGTTAATTGTGTATGATAATGAATTAGTAAATGTATTATTAAAACTAGAGAGAGAAGTGAATTCATTAGTGTTAAGTGTGTTTTTTGCTTTCAATCTCAACCTTCCACCATGCATGATCCAAGGGTTGTGGGAGGGACTTATGGACTCAAAAAAAAAAAGGGACTTAGAAGAACTTTGCTCTCTCTCTCTCTCTCTCTCTCTCTCTCTATATATATATATATATATATATATATATATATATATATATATATATATATATATATATATATATATATATAGTAATAAGATCATCTAAGTCCATGTCTTACACTTGAGTCCATGAGTTCCATTGTCTACCCTTAGATCATGTTATTGAATGGCTTAGATTAAAAGTAAAAAGCAACTAATAATAATATTCTAATGGCTAAAATAATTACCTCTCTCCTCCTACCACTCATAGGGTGGGTTTTAGCATGCATGCAGCAGGTTGTCAATCAAAACATCACACACACACACGTCCTAAAAACTTCCCCCCACTTACCATCTCTCAATTATTCAAAATTAATTTTCCCCCAAAACATTTCCCCCAAATTAAACCACATTCATTTCAAGACGAAACTGCTCTAAAAATCCCCCAAATTTATCGCTTTTTTGCTACCTTATTATCGTTTTTTTCTCCATTTTCTTTGCTCACTTGCAAACCGCCATTGTCGTCCTTTCAATCACTTCAGAAGGTAATTTTTTTTGGGGTTTTTATAGTTTTATGATTTTTTTCTGGGTTTTTAGAGTTTGATTATTTGTTCTCTTCATTAATTTAGACGTTTTTTTTAATTTATTGGACATTGTTATGCTATTGGACTGTATTTGATCACAGTACTTTGTCACCATTGTTGATGTACTGTTCTATTTGATCACTGTTTTTGGTTTCTTCATTTTGATTAGCCAGTTATTTTTAGCACATTTAGGACATGTAGGACAGTTATTTTTTATCACTGTATTTTGTCAACTAACGTTTTGAGCATATATGTTCATATTCATTAAGAATATTTTTTTGGAAAAATCCTACTTTTGTTGCTTACAATTACACTTTCTTTGTTAAAATTACAGTTTATCCATTTTTTGTTAGAGAAATCCCACTTTTGATTACCCTTTTGTTAGAATTACACTTTTGATGCTAAAATAACACTTTATGCTGCTGCACTCACACTTTTCTTTGCAAAAATTACAATGTAGTCTGTTAAAATAACACTTTATCTTGTTAGAATTACACTTTTCTCAGCTAAAATCACACTCTTTTCTCGTAAAAATGTCATCATGTTGCTGTTAAAATAACACTGTATTTTGTTAGAATTACACTTTTGTAAGTTAAAATAACACTTTATTCTGCTACAAATCCCACTTTTGACCTTTTTTGTTAGAATCACACTTTTGTTGCTAAAATAACACTTTATGCTGCTACAATTAGACTTTTGTCAGCTAAAATCACACTTTTTTCTGTTAAAATGTCACTGTTGCCTGTTAAAATAACACTTTATTTTGTTAAAATTACACTTTCCTCTGCTACAATTACACTTTTGTTTATTAAAATAACACTTTGTGCTGGTACAATCACACTTTTCTTTTGCTGATAGTTTTATGTTGCCTGTTAAAATGTCCATTTATTTTATTAGAATTACACTTGTGGCTGCTATAATTACACTTTATGCTGCTACAACTGTATTTTGTCAACTAACGTTTTGAGCATATATGTTCATATTCATTAAGAATATTTTTTGGAAAAATCCTACTTTTGTTGCTTACAATTACTCTTTCTTTGTTAAAATTACAGTTTATCCATTTTTTGTTGGAGAAATCCCACTTTTGATTACCCTTTGGTTAGAATTACACTTTTGATGCTAAAATAACACTTTATGCTGCTAAAATAACACTTTATTTTGTTAGAATTACACTTTTGTAAGTTAAAATAACACTTTATTCTGCTACAAATCCCACTTTTGACCCTTTTGTTAGGATCACACTTTTGTTGCTAAAATAACACTTTATGCTGCTACAATTAGACTTTTGTCAGCTAAAATCACACTTTTTTCTGTTAAAATGTCACTGTTGCCTGTTAAAATAACACTTTATTTTGTTAGAATTACACTTTCCTCTGCTACAATTACACTTTTGTTTATTAAAATAACACTTTGTGCTGCTACAATCACACTTTTCTTTTGCTGATAGTTTTCTGTTGCCTGTTAAAATAACCATTTATTTTATTAGAATTACACTTGTGGCTGCTATAATTACACTTTATGCTGCTACAATTTTAAATTTTCTTTTTGTCTTATTTTTTTTTGTATGTAACAATTAATTTTGAGTAATGTTACAGATGTCAGGTGGAAATGAGGGTAAATCAGCCAAGTCCAAAAAAGCAAAGGTGCCTGTTAAGTTGAGTAAGGAGCTTGTTGTTGCCAAACCAATAAACCAAATAAAACCAGGACACGAAGAAAATAGCAAAGGTGGTCGTCAAGTGCCGGCCGAAGCAAAGCACCGGTTGAGCTCGTTGAAAAGCTTAATGATGCACAGCGAGATGCGGTACGGAAGATTGGTTTCGGTGGTATTCTGGACCTTAAGCTCAAAACATATCCGATGGGTTATGTTAAAGATTTTCTGAAAGCATTCAGTGATGAATCGTATATTTTTCGGGCCAAGGATAAGGAGTTCATGGTCACCAAGCATGACGTGTATGACTGTTTTATGTTACCACTTGGTCCTAAAACTCTTGATCTAGTACCTACGGGCCGCCAAAAGGATTCTCAAGCACCGGAGAACAAGCAATTGAAAGATAAATGGCGAAAAGCGTACAACATAAAAGGGGTTAATGAAGGCATTAATTTAGGAATTGTCTTCCAAGATATTTTAAAAAATAAATACAAAAAAGGAGGTCCGCACTCGCAGTCGCTTTTTGTTCGCTCGCAATGTCATCATTCCTAACTCCAACATCATACAGTGGGGTTGACTTCAAGCTTTTGAGAGCTGTTGAAGATGTGGACTCGATTACGCAGATTTATTGGTGTACTTATGTCTTTGGAAA